>NC_135953.1:110616495-110966173 GCF_053455715.1 Rhinoraja longicauda
ATGAATAAGTTTTGTTATTTGAATAGAAAGGACTAGTAACACATCGCAAAAGATCCAGATCCCATAAGGACAGGATCTGAACTAAATTAAAACAAAAATCTGGATTAAATATTTTGGACTATTAAAACAAACAGTCCCATAAGGTGGCATCAATGCACATTAACGATGGAACATAGAACTGGTGAAATAGAAGCACCCCAATGATATACAGACCCAATGGAGAAGCACATGTAATTGTAGGAGTGGGAGTAGGCCATTCAACCTTTAGGTCTCTCCACTACAAGTCAAGAGTGTTTTATTGTCATATGTCCCAGTTAGAACAATGACATTCTTACTTGCAGCAGCACAACAGAATATGTATACATAGTATGCTGTTAACAATATAATAAACAAGAAAAAAACGTTTTCAGTGTGTGTCCAAAGCTTATTGAAGGTTGAAGCCCTTGTTAGCATTAATCTCATGTTTTGTTATTAACCTCATGTTTGCATCAATTTCCTCCAGACCCCACTACTCACCAACACTCTGGAAGAAATGTATAGTGGCCAATTAACCTACCAACCTGAGGTCTGGGAGGAATCTCACTGGAAGAAGGTAAAATTCCACATGGACACCACTGACGGTAGGATTGAATCTGGGTCAATAGAGCTCTGAAGGAAACAGCACAGTGCTGCCAATGAATTTACTGTTTGTGACATTCTTGTTTGCAGGACCTGTGTTAGGCAATACCCAATGTTCTCTGAAATTAACTGCAAACATTGAAAATAAAAACACTTTGCGAGTGACTGCACAGAGAGCCTCATTAAATCAAATTGTTTGGCTGACACCTTAGGTTTGTAAAATTTTAATATATACAAAGCATCAAAGACAAGTTTTCAGATTTATTTTTGAGCAATGTACTGCCCTTTGAATATTGAATCCAGGAACCTGGTTAGATCTCCTTCTTAAGCAGTCCCTAGAGAATGAGGATGATTTAATTCTACTCCAGGTTTACTAGAGTCTGAGATGGATAATGAGGCGAGTGCAGGAACTGCAGACTCTTCCATAGATAGAACACAGATCATACAGTACAGGTCCTTCAGCCCACAATACAAACATGATGACCAGATAAACTAAACATGATGCCAAGATAAAATGTTCCTGCACACGATCCATAACCCTCAATTCTCTGCAGATCTATATGCCTATCTAAAACCCACTTAAATGCCATTATCATATCTGCTTCCACGAACAATCTCTAGCAGCATGTCCCAGACACCAACCACACTCGGTGTAAAAAAAAAACATGTCCTGCCCATCCCCTTTAAGCTTTGTCCCTCTAGCCTTAAAACTATGCCCTCTACTTTTAAAACATTGTACTCTGGGAATGAGATTCTGATTATCTATCCTATCTATGCTTCATATAATTTTACATACTTCTAAAGGGCCTGTCCCACTTTAGCCGATTTTAAGGCGACTGCCAGAGACTGTCAAAGTCGTAGCAGATCGCCAAACTTTTCTTTTACCCGACGACAATGACCACAACAATGCCGAGTCAGGTCGAGATTACAGCGTCTTCGGAAACATCGCAAAATTCCCACGCTGTCAATGCTTCTCTGGCATCCTAATTTTCGTTGAAATCACTGACAAGTCGGTAAGTACTTGAGAGTTTTGAACTATAACATCTTGTATGCGTTACTTAAAAACCAAGCTTCACTGTAACAAAGCATAAACTGGATTTACTTCCAGTTTACTAGTAGCTGTATTAAAAAAATTTTTTTAAAGTGGTTAAGTGGATTTTTGTGAAAAGTGTGTGGGCATTCTTTGAAAATGTACGAGAGATGCATATCTGGTTTCTGGGTTGCATATCTGGGTTGGGAGCCCACTTTAAATGTAATGGCTGATGGCCATAAACATCGCAAAATTACCACGCTTACCTGACCGTCAAACTGTCGCCTCCAATCTACCTGTCAAATGTCCTGACGGTAAATAAATTGGTTAAACACAAGCATTTTATGGTATTTTGAAATGGCTTTACTTATTTTAATGTAACGTGCTTCTAAATGCATCTAAGAGAACCTAGCAAACCTGGGGAGAGCATGCGACAGCGCCCACAATAAGAAACGATACCTGACGACAAGCCAGCTGTCGCTGAGAAATGTAACTCCGGATGATTTCTCAGCGATGCGCTGCGATCCACTACGATTCTTGGAAGACTCCTCACGATCATGCCTGCGACACACGGTGATCTGTCGGTGACAGCCTAGTTGCTGGCAGTCGCCTTAAAATGGCATAAAGTGGGACAGGCCCTTAACTGATCTCCCCTCAACCTCCAGAGAAACAATCCAAGTTCGTCCAACTTCTTCTTATAGCTAATACCCTCTAATCCCTCTAATCCAGGTAGCATTCTGGGAATGCAGACACCTCTTCTGCACCTTCTCCAAAACATTCACATTCTTCCTGTAATTTCTTATGTAAACCCGTATACTCAATGTTCTGAGCAACGAAGGCAAGCAAACCATATGCCTTCTTTATCACTCTAACTACACGTGGTGTCACTTTCAAGGAGTGATGGACTTGGAACCCAAGTTCGCTCTTACATCAATGTGGTTAAGGGGTTGGCGAGGAAGTGGCTGCAGCGTAGGTGGGTTGTTTGTGTGTTGGTGTCCAAGAAATGGCAGTGCACAAGAACAATATCACAATTTTAAAGGATCCCACAAAGCTGGGTATCCTCAAATAGTGCTTCATAAAGTTCTCCCAGCCTATAGATGAAAAAGGTGTAGAGAAGATGCATTAGGATGATACCTGGACTAGTGGGTTTGAGCTAAAGGGAGAGAATGTGACTTTTTTATTTTGAGCATAGGAAGTTAAGGAGTGACCTGATTGAGATCAGGTACAGCCACTGGGGTAGTATTTAGAACTGACATTAGCGGATGCACTGAGCAAGATATTGATGTCAGTGATCCTTTTACAGCATGTTATTGTTGATCTTTGTGTCATTCGTTCCTAGTTTTATTCTTGTTGTGAACATTTGACAAAGGTTGTTGGTTACACATTGAAGTCCCTGTTTCTACTGATTGTGGAAGAAATGTGTGACTGTGATATCATTGCTCATGCAGCTGTCATTGGGAAAACGTCAAATAAACCAAGGTGAATCTCATGTGGAAGATAGACACAAAATGCTGGAGTAACTCAGTGGGTCGGGCAGCATCTCTGGAGGAAAGGCTTGGGTGACATTTCGGGTCGGAACCCTTCTTCTGACCATTGAGTCATTGAGGTTCTGATAGAGCTCTTAAGGATAGCGGAGTTAGGGGGTATGGGGAGAAGGCAGGAACGGGGTACTGATTGAGAGTGATCAGCCATGATCGCATTGAATGGCGGTGCTGGCTCGAAGGGCTGAATGGCCTACTCCTGCACCTATTGTCTATTGTCTATTGTTTATCACAGTGATTTTTGATTTAATCTGTACAAATGAGCTGTTTAAAATCCTTGCCCCAAAGCTAACTGATATAGTTCCATCTGAATTCAATCAACAGCTAATACTGATAGAAGGGGACAAAGATTGCAAGGAAGGAAGTAATTAATTGGCTTACAGCATCGGAGAAAACATATATGTCAGCATGTCTAAAGTTCAGACCAGTATGGCTGAGGCAAACTTTCATTTGCACAAGAATATCAGACATTAGGGCTTTCAAAAACTTCCCCATTATGGGTGCAGATTGTAACTCTGGTATATAATTTATATTCCACAATTACCTAAGCCACTTCCTTTAATTATGATCCCCATTCGAATTAGGGACTGCTTGGCAACTAATGTGCTAAAATTAGTCTCATTTTTCACACCATTGTAAATGTAGTATCAAGACTAATTTGACACAATTTTATAGGCATAAACCCAATTATTCATGCAGCGCTTTGAAGGTAGCTTTTAAAAGTATGTTGTCACATTGTTAACCTGTTACCACCATTCTGAGTTGAGAAGGCAGGAACGGGGTACTGATTGAGAGTGATCAGCCATGATCGCATTGAATGGCGGTGCTGGCTCGAAGGGCTGAATGGCCTACTCCTGCACCTATTGTTTATTGTCATATCGTTCTGATGGAGGATAGTTGAACTGAAATGTTAATTTTGTTTCCCTCTCCTCTCCACCAATACTGTCTGACCAACTGAGCATCCCCATCATTTTCTGTTTATATTTCTGGTAATAAGCATCTGCATTTTTTTGGCCTTTTGAATACAGTTCCTAGAGCATTGTTATACTGCTTGCTTTGCATCATGTTTAAATTTGTGCTAAAAACCCTTTAGATGACTTTGTCCTGTACGATGATGAAAAACACAGCACAATCTCATCACACAAAAAGGCGATTAAAAGTTGTTCATGGTAACTTCTGCTTTTTCTGAGTCTCACTTTATCATGCAAAAAAAAAATCTACATTCAATGATTAAGGTTAGAGTCATCGTGTCATACTGCATAGAAACCGGCCCTTCGGTCCAACATGCCAATGCTGACAAAGATGCCCCATCTACACTAGTCCCATCTGCTTGCGTTTGGCACACATCCCTCTAAACGTTTCCTTTCTATGTATCTGTCCAAATGTCTTTTAAATGATGTTGTAGTACCTGCCTCAATGACCGCCTCGGGCAGCTTGTTCCATACACCCTCATATACATTGCTTTATTGTGTGTTTCCATAATGGGAATTGGATACAACACAATTCCACAGATCCACCATCCCCTGACTAAATAAATACTTCCTCATCTCCTTCCTTAAGGAACATCGTTCAATTCTGAGGCTATGACCTCTGGTCCCAGACTCTCCCAATAGTGGAAAGAGCCTCCCCGTATCCACTCTATCCTGGCCTTTCACTATTTGGTAAATTCCAATGAGGTCCCCCTCATCTTCCAGCAAGTACAGGCCCAGAGCAATCAAACGCTCATCATACTTTAACCCCAGGATCATTCTCATAAATCTCCTCTCAACCCTCTCCAACACCAACACATTCCTCCTCAGATATGGGAACCAAAACCACTCACAATATTCCAAATACAGTCTGACCAGTAGCTTATAAAACCTCAGCATTACATCCCCATGTCATGTGTTCAAGCTCCATTGTTGCCACAGCAGTGGCAAACACATACTGCATGCAGACTGATGTCACTGCTGCATGACTATTAGGCTCTGCGCAATGGCATAGCATACAAGCACACAGTTCAAATTTGGAAAGACACAAAATCCTGGAATAACTCAGCAGGTCAGGCAGCATCTCTGGAGAACATGGATAGGTGACGTTTCAGGTCAGGACCCTTCTTCAAGGTCCCGTGGAAGGATTCTGACCCGAAACGTCACATATCCATGTTCTTCAGAGATGCTACCTTACCCATTGAGTTACTCCAGTATTTTGTGTCTTCTCTTGGTAAACCAGCATTTGTATTTCCTTGTTTCTACCGTTCAAATTTGCATTATCTATTGTGTTAGCTGGGAGAAGCAAATTGCATTTTTGATTGCTTGTTAATTCAATTGATGCTTTAAAGTATAAAATGTCTTCAGTATATGATTTAAGTACAGTGTTTATGCATTAAGGAGTATAAAATTGTACAACAATGTATAGCCTTTACTGAAAATTTGCTTTACAATTATTTACATTTGATATCCTGCAATCACAATGTAGATAATGAGAACATTTGAATGTCTGATAGAAATTCCTGTAGACTTTGATTTTGTGCTGGATATAGGCTCGTGTTGATAATGAGATCTACAGATCAGAATAAACTTATTAACTGATTGAAATCCAGATAGTAATGGGATGCTGTAGTTAACATTACTGCTGCTTGGTTGCAGAATGAGTAATACCAGACAAGCTCTCGACTTCCTTAGAAGATTGGGGAGATTCGGTATGCCGATGAATATTCTATCGAACTTCAAGTTATGGTAGAGAGTTTGCAGAATGGTTGCACCAGGGCCTGGTTTGGCAACTCCAAAGGCCAGGAATGAAGGAGTTTACAGGTACTGACTCCCCACCATCAAAATGATCTTTAAGAAGGCATCAATATTGTCAAGGACCCACATCACCCTGGCCAGACTCTCATTTCACTGCTGAAACTGTGGTAAACTGTGATCAGCGCCAATATTGTCAAAGACCCACACCACACCGATCCTGACTATGAGTGCTTGTCTATATGGAGTTTGTACTTTCTCCAAGGGACCTGCATGGGTTTTCCCCGTGTAGTCTGATTTCCTCCCACACTCCAAAGACATACAGATTTGTAGGTTAATTGGCTTGGTAAAATTGTAAACTGTCCTTAGTGTGTGTAGGATGGTGTTAATGTGCAGGGATTGTTGGTCGGCACAGACTCGCTGGACCAACGGACCTGTTTCTGCACTGTATCTCTAAACTAAACTAAACTAAACTAAAAAAAAAAGCATGTTCAATTACAACTTCTTCCTGCAACCATCAGGCTCTTGAACACTGCACAAGACTAACTTCAGCAACAATGATCTTCAAAGGACTGTGTCGTTGGTTGCACTACAGACTTTGGTGTTTGCACTATTATTGAAAATATGGCTGTGTTAAGCTGCAGCAAGTAAGAATTTCAGTGCTACATTGTCAGTACATATGGCAATTAAATACACATGACTCTCTTGACTCTTATCACCACCAGCAAGTGTATTTATGTGGGAAAAGGCTTACACTCAACCGGATTGAATATCTGAATGTCTAAAATTGCTCCTTGAGAGATCCCAGTTATAACCAACTGCAGAAAGTATCACTGCTTGTAGGAAGAAATTAAAATTTGAGGAATGGAGAGAGGACTTATGTAATATTCTAGAATGTATGTACCAGTTCAGGGGCAAAGGAACCTGAATAAAATACTATTTTATAATAGTAAAATAGTAACTCTGAATACATATGCTGGGAGCATTGCCACTTTAACTGAAGCCATTAAAAAGCAAGATGTGTAGGAAAAAATCTGCAGATGCTGGTATAAATCGAAGGTAGACAAAAAATGCTGGAGTAACTTCGGGTCGAGACCAGTCTGAAGATGGGTCTCGACCCATAACGTCACACATTCCTTCTCTCCAGAGATGCTGCCTAACCCACTGAGTTACCAGCATTTTTTGTCTATCTTCCATTAAAAAGCAATAATCTTACAACCCTGCCCAAAGGTTCAGTGTTCCCCCCTTTTAACAGAAAATGTTAATAATGCAATTTCTTGTATAAAAGGGGACATTGCATATTCGCTGTGAGTGTAAGAGAGGGAAAGAGAGAAAGAGCAAATCCCAGTGATTGATATTTGCTAGGCGCTATGAGCTTTGGCAGATTTATTTCATTGAATTCAAAAGAGGGTTGCGCTTGTTCTATTGTAGACTACAGCATTTTTTTTGTTGCCAAAATACAAAGTAACAAGTGTTCCCAAAGACATGCTTCATCAGTTTGTGTTATTGGATTGAAAAAATGCACATGCACATAATTCCACCAGAGACAATTCAACAGTCGGTTGACTAATGATGAGAACAGTACTGTCATGATGTATTGGATCAATTGTTTCTTCGCTGACATAAATTGTACCGCTGGCTGGTTCTGAGGCTGTTAGTAGGTTGTAGAGGTTTGATGGAGGTTAAAGTTGAAGGGGGAATATTGAGGCTAAGGTGAGGGCCGGAAGTGTTAGTAGAGAGAATCAGAGGGTAAACAGAGGCCAGTATTGGTGAGTGACAATTTGAATCGTTTGGATTGGGGAACAGCAGTGCAGAGTGGTGAGGTCCTTTGTAGCATTTCTGATCTTTCTGACTCCTGGGAAGAAAATTTTAACTTCTCAATAAGAGCTGTTCCAAGGTCTTGTTTTACTGAGTAAAACTAGGAGACTTTCTGGGAACTACAAAAATAAATTGTGCAATCATTATCAATTAAATGTTTTCAATGTCTTCAGAATGCTGTAGTGTTAATATTTGTATTCTTGTCTCATAGAGTCATGTAGTACAGAAACAGCCCTTTCACCTCAACTTGTCCATGTTGACCAAGATGCTCATCCTAGCTTGACCCATTTGTCCGCACCTGGCCCATATTCCTATATATCTTTCTTATCCACGTACCTGTCCAAATGTATTTTAAATGTTGTTATTGTACTGGCATCAACTACTTAATCTGGCAGCTAATTCCATATACCCACCACATGTTGTGTGAAAAGGTTGCCCCTTGGGTTTCTATTAAATTAATTCCTTCGCACTTTATGTGGTAACAATCAATTCATCTGGTCTTGTAAGGAACTAACAAACTCTTCACTGTTATTCCTGCATGTGTTGAATTGTTTATAGAGGTTGTAAAGGGACCATTAATTCTGTCTCTTTTGCTCTCAATCCAATCTTTTCTCTCTTTTCTGGATGAGTGCAGTTTCAACAATACTCAAGATGCTCAAAGCCAAGGAGGACAAGGCAGTTGCAGATTGGCACCTGATGCATCAACCTGAATATTCATTCATTCTACCACTGACACAGGCTGTGGAGTGCAGTAAAATGCACTATAGCGAGTTGCCAAGGGTTCTTCAAGAGTACCTCTACAAATTCAATATGTGTAAGAAGGAACTGCAGATGCTGGTTTAAACCGAAGATAGACACAAAAAGCTGGAGTAACTCAGCGGAACAGGCATAATCTCTGGAGAGAAGGAATGGATGACGTTTCGGGTCGAGACCCTACAAATTCAGAACCTCTGCTACCTGACACAATGAATATATCAATCACACAACAACATCACCAACCTCTCTCTCAAATCTCCCTTCAAATTATACACCATACAGACTTGAACATTTAGCAGCAATCATTGATCACTGCTGGATCAAATTCCATAAAACCCCTACCTAACCACTTTGTTTAGTTTAGTTTAGTTTAGCGATTTAGCGTGGAAACAGGCCCTTCATCCCACCGAGTCCGCACCAACCAATGATCACCTGTACACTAGTTCCATCCTACACATGAGGGACAAGACACAGAAGCCTACCAATTTGCACATCTTTGGAATGTTGGGGGAAACCAAAGTACCCGGATACAACCCATGTGGTCACGGGGAGAACATACAAACTCCATACAGACAGCACCCGTAGTCAGGATCGAATCTGGGTCTCTGGTGCTGTAAGGCAGCAACTCTACTTCTGTGCCTCTGTGCCACCCATGAACACACTGTGAATGTACATTCAAGAGAAGGACTTTGATGGTTCAGGGAGACATCCATTTCAACAAATTGCAGATCATATCCGTGAAAGACAGATAGATAAAGGACTGACTTTTTTGTTCTATGTTTCCTTACATTCTTTATAGAACTTGTAGACTTTGATAGGAGTCTCATTATTCACATAAAATGAAAGTGATATGCAGACTACACTTTCTCTGGTGTAAATTTGATTATATCATTAATAATGCTTTGAAAGCAATTTAAAAGTACCTGCTCAGCATTTTGCAACCAGATTGCTATAGTTTATATGTCACTTTAATCTGATAATCATTTATTTTAGCTCAGGTAATCAATTTTATAATTGCGCTGATTGACAGTACTTTATGGCTCACATATAAATGTGTACATATACTTATCTGATAAGATATATCCAAACAAATGAGGATTTCTAAGATGCACCACAAAGTGCAAATCTGATTACGTTTCAAATCACCTTCTTATAGATAATCTGACATTTTCAGGATTTTTCTGTTTTTTATGTGGATTAAACTGAGTGACATTTGTAGTGGGAAATAAAACATTATCCTGTCTTAATGTACTTTGCTGAATGTAGCAGGATCACATGGAGATTTAAGACCCTGACTTTGTTGAGGCAGAAGGCTTTTTTTTTTATGAGCTCAAGTTTTTGAAGATGAAATATTTAGAGTTCTGCTTTGGTCCCCCTTACTAACTGAATCTGATAAATTCCTTGCAAGCTAGCGTAAGAAATCTCTGGGATTTATTTTCTGTTAAGATACAGATGGGATACTTTATAAGGGCTGGTGAATAAGTATATCAATGGAACCAGTAGACATTATTGATGTGTCAGCAAAGTTATACAATCAAAAGACACTTCCTGTTCATCGTTTCTGGCAGTTTCTGCGATATTGCTGGATTTGAGGTAATGCCTATCTTATTGACAGTTAAAAAGCATAAAATGTGCAAGAACTGAAATGATAATTCATCGGCTCCCAGTTTGCGCATTCACCAAATCCTGAACTGGAAGCATCTGACATCATTTCCACTGAAAAATTGCTTTCTTGTTATGTAAACACTTTCCTACTAATGCTTTAGAAACTGCCAGCTGTTGAAACTAATGCCAGCTTATAAAGTAGGTTTTTTTCTTAAGATATTCTTACATACATTCTTATCTAGGAAAATAAAGAATTTCATGATAATTAATTGAGTGCAAAGCATACTGGCCATGATTAACTGTTGTATAACTAGAAGCACTTGTGTTCCTTTCAAGTGAATCTAAAATTGACGTCTTTGCCCTAAGATTTTCCACTAATGTAGCATAGAATTAAGAAAATGTAATATAATTTTTATGACACAGGTGAAGGTCAATCTTGATTCAATGCCTACTTGCATAGTTAATATTTGATTTGCATATGTATGCTCATGAAAATTTCATCATAAATTCGTCTCTGAAAAAGTGGGATCCACAGCAAATGTTCAATGTCAACAATAGTGGTGAGTGAATTTTGGCCCATAATTTTACAGCAATATAGAACATTGAACATAGAACATAGAACAGTACAACACAAGAACAGGCCCTTTGGCCCACAATGTCTGTGCCGAACATGCCGTGAACACCAATTCTCAGTTGCCTGCATATAACCCTATCCCTCCATTCCCTACATATCTATATACCTATCCAAAAGTCGCTTAAATGCCACTATTGTATCTGCCTCCACCACCAGACCCAGCAGTGTGTTCCAGGCTCTCATCATTCTCTGTGTAGAAAAGCTGCCCTGCACATCTCCTTTAAACTTTGCCCCTCTCACCTTAATGCTATGCTCTCTAGTATTTGATAATTCCATCCTGGGAAAAAGGTTCTGACTGTCTTTCCTATCTATGCCACTCATGATTTCCTGGCATAAATTTTCAGAGTAAACAATCCAAGTCTGTGCAAACGCTCCCTGCAGCTAATTCAGGCATAATTCTGGTAAACCTCCTCTGCACCCTTTCCAAAGCCTCCACATCCTTTCTGTTATTTGGGTAACCAGACTGCACGCTGTACTCCAAATACAGCCTAACCAAAGTCTTATCTCATGACTTCCTGACTCTTATACTCAATGCCCTTACCTATGAAAGTAAACATACCATACACCTTCTTGTGTTGCCACTTTCAGGAAGTTTTGAACTTTTGTTACAGAAAACTTCAATAGTAACAGATAATTTGGCCAAACTAGTCTCTACAGAGAGTCATAAGAATCATACAGCGCTGATAAAGGCCCTTTGGCCCAAATTGCCTGTACCAACCAAGATACCCATCTACATTAGTCCTCACTGCCCACGTTTAGTTCATATCCCTTTCAACCTTTCCTTTCCAGAGACCTGCCCAAATGTCTTTTAAATGTTATAGTAGCTGCCTCAACTAACTCCTCTGATAGCTCATTTCATTTACCCAACACTCTTTTTTTAAAAAAAAATCTGCCCCTCAGATTCCTATTAAATCTTTCCCCTCTCACCTTGATTCCCCTATTCTGGGTAAATGACTGTGAACTCACCATATCTAACCCCATCATGATTTTATACATGTGAATATTCTGCACACAGACCTTCTCCTTCCATGCTTATTTAATTATTGCTAAACGTCTTTGCTAATCTAAGCTTAACCTTCTGCCTTTCCTTCGTGCATTCATCCAGCTTCTCCCTAAAGGCCTTCATATAGTATTGAGTCTTCTTAGGCCCCCTCGGTCATGGCTGACCATGGGTGTGTAGTATTGAGTACAGCATAAAATTTCAAACTATACATCATAAATACTCCTTGGTAAAAAAGTTTCTCCTCAATTGTTTATTGAAGTTATTAGTGTCTATTTTGCCTTCAGCAGGTTTCAGCAGATCAAAACAGCATCTGTAGAGGGAAAGGGTTGGTTAATGATTTGGATTGAGATCCCGCATCAGGACCAAGAGTTTAATTCTCATGCTCTCGTTTCACGTAACCCACACAGACCTATCTGCTCAAAATCTCTTTCCTTTTGTTCATCATTTCCATCCCTCTCTTCCTTGTTCTTAAGGCTTGTTAACCTGATTCATCTGTCACCATGGATATACCACCATATCCATCAACCTGGGTATTTTATACCTTCATCCATCTTTCTTATCTACTCCCCACCTGGTTCCATCTGCCCCTGATATCTCCCTCATTGTGGTTCAATCTATCAAATACCAAGCTGTGTTGCCACGCTTCTCCTTCCCTCTTTCCCCTGGTTCAATCTGCTTTTTTTTCATTACTTGTTTCCACCTATCACTTACCAGCCTCGGTCTCAACACTCAACCCTCCCCTTCCCTGATTTGGTTCCATCTGCCCACCATCTCATCCACTCACCTGAGTCCTTCTATTGCCTACCAGCCCTTGTCACACCTCTCATTCTCACTTCTACCTACTATTTATATTATTTCTTCACTCTCAACCCTGATACAAAGTCCCAATCTGAAATGTTAGCTATCCCTTTGCCTCCAGAGATGCTGCTTTACCTGCTCATATCTTCCAGCAGTTTGGTTTTTGCCACTGAGTCATAGTGCACTGATCATGCAGATTTTTAGGAATATAGGGAATACTTGGCCTTACAAAGCAACTTTAATGTCTCAATATGTCTCAAGGAGCTTTATAATTTTGATAGGGTTCAAACAGATGCCAAGTTAGAGGAGGCAGATGAAGAACAACAGATGTTGAACGGTGTACAAAAAGTGGAAAAGTACAAGGCATGCTCTTTGTCACGTGACTTGCTTTGATGTGTTTCAAATTCTCAATATGATTTAACTGCAAGCAGCCAGCTTGGGTAACATACGAAAATAAAATTAGTTACAATTTTCCATGAAAGCATTGCAAATTTCCCAATCCAGAAGCTTGTTTCATTTAATTAAGCTCACCTATACTGATTTACATCTTTCATAACATTTCATGACTTCTTTTCTTTCTTCTTTCTAAGTTGTATTAGAAGATAATATGCCTGTACAATTTTTTCAATGCAATACGAACAAAAACTGATAATATTTGTTGTAATAATAAGGAAGATTCAGATAACTCTTTGAATCAACTCACAACAGGGATCAAATTCTAACTAGCCTGGTTATGCATCTTAAGATGAAATAATGAGGTATTATCTTGAGCTAACCGTTGTGATTAATTAAAGCAGAATATTTGTTTAATTCAAAATTAAATGGAAAGTATAATAAATCACTCAATAAATTGGCTTGTTTATTCCAGTGCAAATTAATGAAGCAATTACTGATATAAATTACAATACCTTGCCTTGATAAATATTATGCATGTTTTTTTTCATTGGCTGCCTCAGAATTCTAATGTTATGAGTGAAATGGCTTACAATTATTATTCCTGAAATTATTCTTTGTGATTCATAACATTTTGTTCTTATCTATGGTTAACCATTTCTATTTATATTCACTGTAATAGAGAACTTACTTTGATGTACTATGCCATGTTTTCTACTAACATACAACCACCTTTAAAATCATTGCATGATCTGTGGCATCAATAGTTCACCTCCTCTTTAAGGGATACAGACTGGTTTTCTACAGTGTCACCTTGATGAATTGGTGCTGGTTGCTCTGAAAATTAGAGCCTTGCTGTTCAACTAAGGTAAATGATGGTGAGTTACCTTTAGGTAGACACTGAAAATATGTTTGGACAGGCCATATTCACAATGCCATCTGCCTGCCCAATCTCTGGTGCGGAAGGAAATTACCAAGTGTAAAGAGAAAATAATTCATGGACATAATCAAAACTTCCTTGAAGATGTGCAATATCTCCACTGGCCCTCTGGGAACAGTTAGACATTGATCACTCAAAGTGGAGGAGGGACATTCAGGATGATATTGAGAACCTCCAGACGAAGTGCTGGGAACATGCCTTGCGTGAGCAGTGGAAGTAGTGTACCACCACACTAGCTCGCCACTGGCCTCCTCCTACCTGACCTCTGAAGGAGATTGAGGTTCCTAAACTATTCCTCAGCAGTAACCTCAGAACCCACAAAACTGGAGTTCCAGTAAGTAAGTAAGTAAGTAAGTGCAGTAAGGGATACACACTCATTTTTCTGCAACTTTCTGTTTCAGAGCTCTTACACTTCTGATCCTTTGTCACAATCTGGTGCCTGCCTGCTGCAATGTTAGTTTGAGTTTAGAACTGAGATTGCCATTCCATTGTAGTACTTGGCGATCCCTGAAACAGTATGAAACCTTGATCTCGGTGTAATGAAAATAAAATTTTCCCTCCAGGTTCCCTGTATGTCATCTCTCTAATATTTTCCAATTGTTAATAGTGGACGAACAATTTATTTTCAGTGAATGGGCTGGGCAAGTGACCTAGTTTCTCAAAGACAAGGATTGCTTTCCATCCAGGTGCTCACTCCCTGACCTCCACAGCTGGAGGTAAAGAAATGGACAATGCAACACTGCTTTCTTTGATAAAAAGATAGATGCCTTAGTTTTCTTTGAGCACTGACAAACATGCACTGTTAATACTATCAACATGGTGATTACACGAATATGTCCCCTGCTTCTGCAGACTGTAAGATTGCAGAGTATCAACACTGTAACATCTCCTAGAAAGGAGAAAAATGTGACTCTGTTAACTGCAGTCTCTCTAATGTCTGCCACTGTGGACTTGTTCTTCATGGTGTGATATTGCCTGGGGAAATGCATGGAGACGCAGGAACTAATATACAGAGCCTTTCTCAGCCTTTGATTCTTGTCAATTAAAAGAACATATGGAGCATCCTCGTCGGAAACAACTGAAGATGCTGGTTTAAATCGAAGGTAGACACAAAATGCTGGAGTAATTCAGTGGGACAGGCAGCATCTCTGGAGAGAAGGAATGGGTGACGTTTCAGGTTGAGACCATGCCTACCTATGGAGCATCCTCTTCAGGTTTGACTGATTGCAGAAACGTGTCTTTCTCTTATGTTTGCTTCATGCTGGCACCCAAGGGCTTGACTATAACCCATGGAGACCGAATCTCACTGCAGACCACCGGCAAGCTTTCTGCTAGAGTGGGCGTAATCCACAGGACTAACAGGAAACTATTCAGTTGACCTTGACTCTCATCATGAAGAATCCCAACCTCAGTGGTCAAGTTGCATTCCAAAGTCAATGGCCCTGGCCCAGATCACCGCCTGTTAGAACATGGAGATGGAATTATCCATGCATTTTAGTATCCCCTCAGATTTGACTGATAATGTGTAAACTGTCTTGATGTGTGTATATTTCAGCTTGTTCATGTGAGCATCCAAATTGTGCTCCTCCTATGACTTCTCTGGGACAGTCTGGATGCGCGGACCCCTTCCAGCGACTTGTCTCACCAGGTGCCTTATACCTGCTGCTGATCCAGATAATGCAAGTCACTGTGTTTCTGCCCCTGAACTGTGTCCTTGTGATGCCAGTTGCTGAGGTGGTGTTATGGGGTGTCTGGTGCAATGATACACCGCGCTCATGATCAGCATTCACATCAACATTTGCCTCCTCCCCCTCCATTCTTGCCTCCTGCTCCTCCATCAACTGCACCTTCCTTTGCTCTTCCTATTCTTCCCCCACTATATCCTGCTACTCCAAGTGGAGAAAATGTGCGTGCATATGTGCAGGCATGAGTGCATGTGTGCATGAGTGCATATGTGCATGCATACATGTGTGCACAAGTGCCAGCGTGTGCATGAGTGTATGTGTGCACATGTGCCAGTGTGTGCATGAGTGTATGTGTGCACAAGTGCCAGTGTGTGCATGTGTGCATGAGTGCTAGTGCATGCATGAATGCATGAGTGCATGTGTGTATGTGTGCTTGTGTGTGCATGAGTGCATGTGTGTATGTGTGCTTGTGTCTGCATGAGTACATGTGTGCATGAGTGATAGTGTGTGCATGAGTACATGTGTGCTAGTGTGTGCATGAGTGCATGTGTGCACAAGTGCCCATGAGTGCATGAGTACATGTGTGCACAAGTGCCAGTGGGTGCATGAGTACATGTGTACATGAATACTAGTGTGTGCATGAGTACATGAGTGCTAGTGTGTGCATGAGTACATGTGTGCTAGTGTGTGCATGAGTGCATGTGTGCACGAGTGCCAGTGTGTGCATGAGTACATGTGTGCATGAATGCTAGTGTGTGCATGAGTGCACGTGGGTTAATGTGTGCATGCGTGTATTTGTGTGATCAGCAGCTCACCTTGACACTTGTTGGAAGATCATGAAATTTCTTGCAACTGTTTAATTCTGAGTAGATTCTCACTCCTGGTTAAGACAACCTCTTCTTGTGGTCACTCTGTAGCATCTCCTGAGTTCTCTGGTACACAAGACCTTCCATCTGATGTGTGCCTCAATCATGCATACTTTCATTGATTCTTACGGTATATCCGGTAATCTCTCTCTTCACCTCCAGTCTCCTGCACTTTGTGTTTTGCCCAAAATAAAGGTGCAGTTCAGTTTCTAGACACATACACTAAAGGGCCTGTCCCACTTTAGGCGATTTTTTTGGCGACTGCCGACGACTGTCAAAGTCATAGCAGATCGCCAACATTTTCTTTTGCCCGACGACAATGACCACGATAATGATGAGTCAGGTCGAGATTACAGCGTCTTCGGAAACATCGCGAAATTCCCACGCTGTCAATGCTTCTCCGGCGTCCTAATGTTCATTGAAATCACTGACAAGTTGGTAAGTACTTGAGAGTTTTGAACTATAACATCTTGTATGGGTTACCTAAAAACCAAGCTTCACTGTAACAAAGCATAAACTGGATTGACTTCCAGTTTACCAATAGCAGTATCAAATTTTTTTTTTTTTATAAAGTGGTTAAGTGGATTTTTGTGTAAAGTGTGTGAGCATTCTTTGAAAATGTATGGGAGATGCATATCTGGTTTCTGGGTTGCATATCTGGGTTGGGAGCCCACTTTAAATGTAATGGCTGATGGCCATAAACATCGCAAAAATTCCCACGCTTACCTGACCGTCAAACTGTCGCCTCCAATCTACCTGTCAAATGTCCTGACAGTAAGTAAATTGGTTAAACACAAGCATTTTATGGTATTTTGAAATGACTTTACTTATTTTAATATTATCTGCTTCTAAATGCATCTAAGAGAACCTATCAAACCTGGGGACAGCATGTGACAGTGCCTGCAATAAGCAACGATACCTGTTGACAAGCCAGCTGTCGTCGAGAAATTTCAAACTGGATGATTTCTCAGCGACGCGCTGAGATCCACTATGATTTTTGGAAGACTCCTCACGATCACACCCGCGACACCCCGGCGAACTGTCGGCGACAGCCTAGTCACCGGCAGTCGCCTTAAAATCGCCTAAGTGGGACAGGCCCTTAACTCATGTTCCTTGCAGATCTTCCTCAAAAGACTATTCCAAAAAATTATCAAAAGTCCGTGAATAATAAGTTTGAGTGGTGGGGAATGATATACTGTTCATTGGGATGGATTTCTGCTTAATATTCAGCAGAAGATGCATGTCCATATCTTCCTAGGAAATTTGAAGTTGAAAACAAATTTTCTACTCATTCCAAACCCAGAAGCAAATGATCAAATCAGAGCTGTTACACCAGTGAAGGCAATACAATTCAGTTCCAAGAAATTATTAAAAATTAATCTTTTATACATTTCACCTCACCCTGTGTGAACACACACACACACACACACACACAGTCATGGAGTCAGAGAGTCATAGAGTCATAGAGCAGGGAAATAGGCCATGGCCCAACTTGTCCATGGCGACCCAAATGCCCCCATCTAAGCTAGTCCCATTTGCATGCATTTGACCACAGATCTCTAAACCTTTCCTATCCATGTACCTGTCTGAGTCTTTTAAATGCCTTTATAGTACCTACCTCAACCACCTCCTGTGGCAGTTTGTTCCATAATACCACCATCTATGTGAAAATGTTGCCGCTAAGGTAGCTATTAATCCTTCCCTTCTCACCTTATACCTATGTCCTCTGGTTCTTGTTTCACCTACCCTGAGTAAAAGTATGTGCATTCACTCTATCAATTCCCCTCATGATTTTATATACCATTATTAGATCACCACTCAGCCTCCTGCGCTCCAAAGAATAAAGTCCAAGCCTTTCCCTTTAGCTCAGGCCCTCAAATCCTGACAACGCCCTCGTAAATCCTCCCTGCACTCTTTCCAGCTGAACAATATCCTCCCTCTAGCAGAGTAGTCCAAGATGAACATAATTCTCCAAATGTAGCTTCATCAATGTTTTGTCTGATTGCAACATAACGTCCTGACCTCTATGTAGAAACAAGCAACTGCAGATGCTGGTTTACACAAAAGGACGCAAAGTGCTGAAGAACTCAGCGGGTCGGGACCCTTCCTCAGATGAAACCTGGTGTCCTTTTATCCCAACTTCTATTCCCAATACCCTGACTGATGAAGGCCAATGTTGAAAGACTGGAGCGACTAGGCTTGTATACACTGGAATTTAGAAGGATGAGAGGGGATCTTATCGAAACGTATAAGATTATTAAGGGGTTGGACACGTTAGAGGCAGGAAACATGTTCCCAATGTTGGGGGAGTCCAGAACAAGAGGCCACAGTTTAAGAATAAGGGGTAGGCCATTTAGAACGGAGATGAGGAAAAACTTTTTCAGTCAGAGAGTTGTGACTCAGAAGGCAGTGGAGGCCAATTCTCTGAATGCATTCAAGAGAGAGCTGGATAGAGCTCTTAAGGATAGCAGAGTAAGGGGGTATGGGGAGAAGGCAGGAACGGGTTACTGATTGTGAATGATCAGCCATGATCACATTGAATGGCGGTGCTGGCTCGAAGGGCCGAATGGCCTCCTCCTGCACCTATTGTCTATTGTCTATAATGTACCAGAGGTATTATTGACCACACAATTGACTGAGACACCTTTTTCAGGGACTGTGTACCTGTACTCTTGGATACTTCTCCTCTATTATACTCGCCTGTTCCCAACACTCAGGGAATCACAGTAGATATCTCTTTTATTGAGGAGATTAACCACGTGTTTGGTCAGGGGTGCAAATAAGTATGCAATTAAACAAGTTTGTAGTTTAATTGCAGAAATGTTTCATTAAGCAAACTTATCAATGAACTAATTGCCATGCTGTTCAATTAAATTTTTACCGCTCCCATTTTAATCAGAAATCAACTGGACTTGAATATAATTATTGAGAAATGGTAGACGAATGCAATTCAATAGAAATCTGCTGACATTTAATTGAATGACAGAACAGACTTAAGGCCTGATTGGTAAACTGATATATACAACCCTTCATTGTATTCTAAATTGTTTGGTCAATGTCAATCATGGCTTCGGAGCAAAGTTCCAGGAGGGAATCAGATTAGGTTGCTTTAAAACTATTTGCATGTCAGATATATCACCGCAGGATGCTTTTTAGTTTTTAGTTTAGTTTAGAGATACAGCCTGGTAACAGGCCCTTTGGCCCACAGAGTCCACAACGACCAGCAACCCTCGCACATTAACACTATCCTACACACTCTAGGGACAATTTACACACACACCAAGCCAATTTACCTACATAACTGTATGTGTTTGGGGTGTGGGAGGAAACCGAAGATCTTGAAGAAAACCGACGCGGTCACGGGGAGAACGTAAAAACTCCGTACAGACAGCACCTGTAGTCGGGATCGAATCCGGGTCTCCGATGCTGCAAGTGCTGTAAGGCAGCAACTCCGCCGCTGCACCACCATGGCCGCCCAGATGCAATCGATAGAGTATCCATAGTTCTTGTTGAAATCAGAACTGATATCAGTTCTTGCTGATATCGTCAAGTTTGCACATGAAGAATCTTTGGTTTCTCTTTCCAGCAGCTTGCTGAAACCTTCTTTATGTTATGCCCACCTGCTGATGACAGAAACATTCAATATTTTTGCTAGTTGGCCTCAATGGATTCTTGACCATGGATAGCCAGTTCTTGTTCAGTATCTCCCCTGCATTGAGACTATAGCTGCACACAGTCTCCTTACATTGTGCTGGGTGTGTAGCTCACTTGTCCAGCATCAGACTCTCAAAACAGACAATCTATTCGGATCCCTGTCACAGGAGGGTTTACCAGGTGGGCAATGGCAAGTGCTCAAAGGCTCAATGGAACATCCACATTGACTTCTGAGAACCTCTGGCTTATGACCACTCAAAATGGAGAAGAAGCACTCATGATGGTATTTAAGAGGCTGAGAATTGGGCGCATATATCGGGAATACCTGTACAGGTGGGGAAAGGGGCGCACAACCTCGCAAAATACCAATCTGCCCACTCTGCCAGGCATCTCATATCCCATCTGTCAAAGAGACCTCATCGTCAAGGGTTACAAGTAGTGTCCGTCAAAGCTCCTCATAGCTGCCTGTAACAGAAGGGTTGACTACACGTGCTGCCACAAGGGAGCTTTTGCATGACCCAAGGTATTTTCCTGGAGGAAATCCACAAGGTTAGATTAGATTAATTTATTGCCATATACACTAAGGTGCAATTAAATTATTTGTTCACATGAAGCTCACAAAGCAAGCAGTATGCATGCAGTAATGATAAATACAACAATAAATATGATGAGTGAAAACAGCAGAATGGTCCAAGATTGTAGTGTAATCTGAAATATTGCAAAAAATATTAAAGTACAACAATGGAATAGCTGAATGAGATATTGTTGAGAACAGAAATACTTGGCAGCACCTTTGGTAAGGGGAAGTGAAGGTGGTATTTGGTTCAGGAATTGGTTAGCTGTGGGGAAAAAAAATTCTTAAGCTTGTGTGTCCAAGCTTTCAAACTCCCATATCTTTTCCCAGAAAGTAGAAGAGAGAAAAGGAACTGGCCAGGGTGGCAGGCATTTTTGACGATACTTCCTGCCTTCCTGATGCAATGCACCATGAAGGTGGACTAGATTGGAAGCAAGTGACAAGCTTGTGATGGACTTGACTGTGTTCACCAGTCATTGTAGGTTCAGGCTGTCAAAGGAAAAGCAGTCGCCATTCTAGGCTGAGATGCATCTCATCAGAATACTTTCTATTGTGCATCTTTAGATGTTGTAGAGAATGCTCGTGGACATGCTGAATCTTCTCAGACACCTAGGAAAGTAAATATGCCATATGCCTTCTTGATCATTGCATCAGTATGGAGGGACCAGGTTAGATTGTTAGTGATATAAATGCTGAGGAACTTGAAGCTGCCAGCCATCTCTACTGTAGTTCCTTTGATGAGGACAAGACTGTCTTCACCACCTTGCTTCTTTAGGTTAACAAACATCTCTTTGCCTTGCTGACGTTAAGGGTTAGGTTATTGTCATCACACCATGACATAAGATTCTCAATCTCTTTCCTCTATTTCTTCCCACAATTGTTATAGATTCAGCTGACACCGTAGAGAGTATCTAATGCCCTTTGATGTCATTCAGAGATGTTTTTATTTGTATTGAGAATGGTCCCACACCTAACATATGTGAAGGAGGGAGCTGCAGATGCTGGTTTAAACCAAAGATAGACACGAAATGCTGGAGTAACTCAGCGGGACAGACAGCATCTCTGGAGAGAAAGAATGGGTGACTTTTTGGGCAGTGAGATCAGTATCAGATGTTTAGCTTTTTATTTATATCATGACTCCAAAGATGTGCAGGTATGTAGGTTAATTGACTGGGTAAAATGTAAAAATTGTCCCTAGTGGGTGTAGGATAGTGTTAATGTGCGGGGATCGCTGGGCGGCGCGGACTTGGTGGGCCGAAAAGGCCTGTTTCCGTGCTGTATATATATGATATGATATGATATGATATGACTGTGCACATGGAAGCAGCAGACTTGTTTAAGTTTGTTTTTTCAGCAACCTTTCAGCCTTTTAAAAATTTTATTTTAGAGATACAGCGCGGAAACAGGCCCTTCGGCCTACTGAGTCCATGCTGACCAGCAATCCCCATACATTAGCCCTATCCTACACACTAGGGACAATTTACCTTTTTTTACCGAAGCCAATTATCCTGCAAACCTGTACATCTTTGGAGTGTGGTAGAAAACCAGAGCACCTGGAGAAAACCCACACAGTCAGGATCGAATCCGGGTCTCTGCCACTCCAAGCCAACAACTCAACCGCTATGCCACCGTGCTGCCCTGTATGCATTGAGATATTCACACAAATGGATACTGAAATGATTGCTTCCTCTCAAAGGAGCTACAAATTGCTTTTGTAATGTTCACCACCAAAACTGCTCAAACAAAATTCAAAATACTTCACATGAAATAATTACAATAGAAATGACAAGTTTCAACCCTTCATACATTTTAAGTGGAGGTCCTCTGGTGAAATTAATTAATTTAAAATACTCTCTCTTCAACCTTGACTCAAATGTGAGATGACAGAAAGCACTGAAACGCTCTTTCTGGCAGTTGCCCAAATCTAAACTCTATTCTTGGAAACAGAAACATAGAAAATAGGTGCAGGAGGAGGCCATTCGGCCCTTCGGCCCAGCACCGCCATTCATTGTGATCATGGCTGATCGTCCCCAATCAATACCCCGTGCCTGCCTTCTCCCCATATCCCTTAATTCCACTAGACCCGAGAGCTCTATCTAACTCGCTCTTAAATCCATCCAGTGATTTGGCAGAGAATTCCACAAATTCACAACTTCAAATTCAAATTCATAATTTGGCTGTTCATGTCAATCCGATTGAGAGAATGGGATAATATGTAGGAAATGAAGCTACAACAGCCAAATATTGAATTTCATTGGATACGATCATAGTATGGTTGTGAAAGGTTATTTCTGATTGATGTCAATTATTTGTTTATACAACAGGAAAGTAGCCATCACTTGTTTTTTTCCCCCAGTGTAATCACAAAAGTGATCTAAAAAATTGTTTTTATATAAGGGAAAGCAATTAGATCGAATCTTCTCACAATTATTCTAACATTTGACATTTGGAACAAATGTCCCGGCAACAATTGCAATGTTGATAACTTATGAAGATTAGATGAAATCTCTCCATAATGCCAGATAACATGATGTGTCATTTTTATTGACCAGATTTAAAGCTGATTGTAAAAGTTCCCAAATCATTTTCCATTCATTTTGCACCGTGACTATATTTGTTGAATTTTAAAATAAAAATTGTGAGGAAAGAAAGCAGTATATTCTGTTTCTTCATTTATTTATTTTTTAATATCCAAATCCTCTCCAGAATTTATCTGAGGACATGGAGAAGCAGTGATCCAATGAACGATAAAATGCATTGGCATTGCTTCACTGGCTGGCAGTTCCCTTCACACTTGCGGGAGATATATATGCTGTGTGGTTCATGTGATTACTGATACAGCTTCACACTAACATCCGGTGATATCCCTGTCGAGCTTTCAGACGATAATTTTCCTTGGCCAACATCTGTAGTCTAAACTATAGTTCGCACAACCATTTCCACTAAACCTCATCCCAGCATCTGCTGACACACAAGCCTTCTCCAAAATTACTCCTCTAATCACACTGCACATCCCGGGGCTAGAACTCCATAGAGGTCAGCATGAAGCCACAGCACCGCAGATTATCCTGATAAAATTGATATATTGTGCAAGCTATGGAACTTTGCCTGGTCCCAGAGGCTACATAACTTGTTGGGATAATGCTGGGTGTTATGCAGTGGAATGAACCTTCAGCCCATCTTGTCCATGCCAGGAGGCAGAGTGATGTGAGTGCAAGTGAGAAGGGTGGTTATAGTTGTGACTGTGGTGTGGAGTATTGCAGTGTTAAAATTATTTGTTTTGCATACACAAAGTAAGCAAAGAGTCGCCACGTTTCGGGTGCTGACAAAGTTACAAAGTGTTCAATGCAGTCCCCAATAGTCGCTTTTTGTTCTCGGAAGCCTCCCCACGCTGGGTCCCTCTTTGTTCTCTTGGTGCCCACCCCTCCCCCCCCCATGCCTGGTCCCTCTTTGTTCTCGATGCCGCGTCCTCGACCGATCTCCGGCACCCGATCCCCTCTGACCGCTGACACTCATGCAGCCCATTTACAGAAAGTAATCTGGTGGGATACATGTTGGCCTGGTATGGCAACTGTTCTGCTCTTGACTACCTGAACCTGCAGAGAACAGTAAACACAGCCCAGTCCATCACATGCTCGTCACTTCCTTCCATCCAGTCCATCTACACGTTGCATCAGGAAGACTGGAAGAATCACCAAGGATGCCTGCCACCCTGGCCATTCCTATTTGTCACGTGCTTTCTGGGAAAAGATTCAAGAGGTTGAACACTCAGATGCCTAGACTTAAGAACGGCTTCTTCCCACTGCAATCGGACTCCAAAATCCAAAGACGAGACAGAAGGACATACAAAAACAGTGATGTGCCTGGGACTTCTGACAATTCTGTGCAGGGCTGCGGGGAACCTAACTTATTCATGTGCATGGATATTCAAAGGATTGTGTATTTTACTAATCGTGTGGAAAATTGCCAATTTACCAACGTCTCCTGTCTCAGTGGGAGCAGTTAAATGACCAGCTCAAACGCAAAATGCTGGTTCAGGTGGTGGGGAAGTTCTCCTGATCTGGTCAGGAAGACACACATAGGCAGATACTTCTCTTTTCTCATGGACATTTGGTCATTCAAAGAACTCATCAAAGAAGATTCCATGGTCTTCTTCATTCACAGGTTCCTCAACAGGAATGCAGATAAGAACATATCATGAGAATTAAAAGCTAAAGCATGCTATTTGGTCCCTCCCACATGTTCCACCATTCAATAAGATTATGGCCTATCTTTTACTTCAACACCATTGACACCTCGTTTCTCAGTTCCCTTAATATCCAAAAATCTATCGATCTCGCTCTCTGAAATTGATTTGTACGGGTGTCAGGGGTTATGGGGCGAAGGCAGGAGAATGGGGTTGAGAGGGAAAGATCGATCAGCCACGATTGAATGGTGGAGTAGACGATGGGCAGAACGGCCTAATTCTGCTCCTATAACTCATGAACTTCTGAATTTATGAAATATGCTCAGTGACTGATCCACCATCTCCTATTGGGTTGAGAAATTCAAAGGTTAACTATTCTCTGGGTTAAGTTATTTCTTCACATTTTAGTTCCTGAATAGCCAACTCCTTAATCTGAGACTGTTCCTCAAAGGTATGTTCAAGCAACCTTACAAGCTTCTGTTGCGGCCTATGGAAGCCCATGCCATGTTTTATTTGTGCCTGCATGCTCGGTGCTATTGATTGACTTTACAATTGTGCACCCAGTGGCTCCATGATCTGGTTCTTCACATGGAGATTCAATTACTCATTCGATTTTACGATTGATTTTGATCTTCTATTCAATCTCAGAGCACTTGAAAAACATGCACCATATCGTGAATCCCTCTGCCCATCACTATTATCGCATGTTTGTAACTCTTTCTGTAAAGTTTGACACTTAAAATTAGTCTAGGAATTAACATATATTTCTGTCAAAGTCAGAGCAGCAAAGTCACAACGCAACACATTATTGTAATTAGTTTCTATCCTTGTTGTGATGTGCATAATTCAGCATGACACTAATGCACTTAATACCCAGATTCTACCCTTTAATCCATCCAGATGCTTACCAGAGCTTGGGCCATTATCTCGTTAACAAACCTTCTGGTTGTTGTTTGATCACATAACCACTTTACTGTCTCACTCTGGGCAACTAAGATTTTTTTACAAGTCTCAAGTATCATCAATGAAATTGCTAATGATGAGAGCCTAAAGGGATTTTGCAATCCTATTGTAGGATATCATTTGGATATTTTTCTCCTCTACTTCACCCTTTTTTGTTGGAATTGTGTTCTGTGGTGCCAAATCACAATTCTAGGCTGCCTCCCAGAATCATTGCAATCCGAGGAATAGCAAACAGAGTAAACTCACTGGGAAAAATGCTTGCCTCTATTGTTCTATTTTAATTTCAAAAATAAACTTTTATCCCAAAAAAGTGTACAATACAAAGAGCACATACTGTACCTTTCTTTACATTCACCATGCCAGCAATTCAATACATTAATTGTGCCATCAAACCAGGACAGTTTGTTTGCAATGCTGCAATATCACTTGTGTTTTCTTTAAACGAGACATCCGTGAAATGTTTGAATTTCTACTGTGTGTGCTAAACACTTTAATTAATATATTACAAGCAATGAACTACTCTTCTGAAATTCTCGCATTATGCTGTTCACTCAGCAGTTATAACAGAGGACAATTACTGCACCATTACCTTTTACATTAACTGGTCCTGGTAAAATTTGCAAAGCTTATTCCGGGCTTGATACTGATCTTAGGTGCTGTCTATGTGGAGTTTACACATTCTCCTTATAATCACGTGAGTTTCCACCAGGTGTTCTACTTACATCCTAAAATCGGTTTCTTCCCACATCCCAAAAAAACGTGGGTTTGTAGGTTAATTGGCCTCTGAAATTTGCCCTTATTGTGTAGGGAATGGATGAAAAAGTGAGATAACATAGAACTAGTGTGAACAGGGTGTTTGATTATCAGCATGGAATCAGTGGGCCGAAGGGCCTGTTTCCATGCTGCATCTGTAAAGTAAACTAAACTAAATTGCTTCATGCAAGTCTTTGTTCTCTTCGCCATCTCATAGAAATAACAGCACATGGGAATATGGGTCAGAAGAACTGGGACATGCATTAAGAACTGATGGAGAGTGTAGCAAAGGTGAAATGGAAGCTGAGATTGTAGAAGCAGTGGTCCTTCAAGATGGCAGGAAAGAATTTGATGTTAAGACCCATTTTAAGACCCTGTTCCCATTGCACTCTGAGGGGATGGAACTGGTGTAAAAGCAAAAACCTCCGACTCTTTGCCCACAAAATGTCTGCAAGAACATTTGATACCATTCTGATGTAATGAAAATACAATAACATGGTTCCTACTGTGAATGGTGATCCTTGAATAAAGTCTATTTGCAAATAGAATAAAGTCTATTTGTATGAATAAACTAACAGTTTTAAAATTATAAACAATTATTGGGGTTCTAATTCTAAATTATTACTAGACCAAGTGGACCATTGGGCCCAAACCTCTCCTTTATTGGTGCAGCACCTTCTCCTCCCCTCCTCCCCCCCCTCCCCCCTCCCCTCTCCCCTCTCACTTCCCCCACCCCTCCCCCCCTTTGGGGAACACCTTTGACTTCTATGATATGTATACGGAGACAAAACAGTTTTGATATTCAAATAAAACATTGCTTCATTTCATTGAGTCTATGTTTTAATTTTGTGTAGTTAACTAATAGTAGGGAAGTGCATCTTAAGGAACATCTTAAGGAACACACAAGATGAAAAGCCTGATATGAGAAAATATCTATTCGCTGTTATCCATTATATAAATTGACAATAAATTCAATCAAACTTCCTCAAACTCAATTGCAACAAATCTGAAATCATCATCATTGGTCCAAAAATGCTCACCAAATCCACCCAAAACTTCATCCTCAACATTGATGGTCTCCCAGTATCCACCTCACCTCACATCCGGAATCTTGGAATCATCCTTGATCAAACCCTCTCCTTCGACAAACACATCAAACACATCACAAAGACAGCCTTCTTCCACCTCAAAAACATTGCCCGTCTCCGTCCATCCCTCTCCCCTACAGCTGCAGAAACCCTCATCCACGCCTTCAGCACCTCCCATCTGGACTACTGCAACAGCCTCCTCTATGGCGCACCCTCAAAAATCATCAATAAACTTCAATACATTCAAAACCCCGCTGCCCGTCTACTCACACACACCTCGATCCGTGACCATATCACCCCCGTCCTTTATAAACTCCACTGGCTCCCCATCCCCCAGAGAATCCAGTACAAAATCCTCCTCATAACCTACAAAGCCCTCCATAACCTGGCCCCATCCTACCTGACCGACCTCCTCCACAGGCACACTCCCACCTGCACCCTCCGCTCTGCCGCTGCCAATCTCCTATCCCCCCACATCCGGACTAAACTCAGATCCTGGGGGGACAGGGCTTTCTCCATCGCTGCTCCCACCCTATGGAACTCACTACCCCAAACCGTTAGAGACTCCCCCACACTCACCACATTCAAAACATCGCTGAAGTCTCACCTGTTCAGTACTGCCTTCAACCACTGAAGGTCACCTCACCTTCTGTCTCCTTTCTCTGTTCATTTATTTATTTACTTATTTATCTATTTATTCATTTCCCCTATGTTCTCAAAATCTCTGTAAAGCGTCTTTGAGTATATGAAAAGCGCTATATAAATAAAATGTATTATTATTATTATTAATAGTATTGGGCCTACAAGAAACATAATGTTAGATTTGTTTCTGCTACTAATTGCAATATAAATTCAGAGTGAACAATATATGGCACCAATTTTTCTTCAACTTCCTCTGACAGTATTAATGGTTATTATTGTCCTAGCAATTACATGACTTGAATTTTGAGTGATTTTTTTACACAGAACATTTAAGTTGTTCCTTCACATTGATTTACAACCATGAATGCAAAATGTAATTATATTAATACTTGCATGGCACTTAAGTGCTGTTGTGCCCTAATCAGACACATACACTTTGTTTCCCTTTCCACTTTCTCCAACAGCATGACAACCTTAAATTTCTAGTACCTATTGGCTTTCACTGCATTTGGCACTTGTCATAGGTATTTCGGAGCCTGCAGCATTTTGACACATCTATGACGTTAATAGCATGCCTTGGAGAGAAGGCAGAAATGTAAAATAAATTAAGCAAAGTTAAAGCAGGATGTTTTTAAACTTATTCACCAACACAGAGTTGGTGTTGCCTCACAGCTCCAACAACTGGGTTTAACTCTGACCTCCGGTGCTGTCTGCAAGGAGTTTGCATGTTATCTGCGTGACCATATGGGTTTTCTTTGGGTGCTACTGTTTCCTCATGAATCCCACAGACATGCAAGTTAATTGACCAGACGAAACAGCCCCTAATCTGTAAGTGGTAAACTCTGGAGGAGGTGATGGCAATGTGTGAAGACTACCATGGAATTAGTGTACATGGATGCTCGATGGTCAGAGTAAAAGGACGGTCCTTTAGACTCAGAATAAAAGGACATACCTTTAGAAAGATAGGGAGGAATTTCTTTACTCAGAGGGTGGTGAATCTGTGGAATTCATTGCCAAGGACAGCTGTGGAGGCCAAGTCATTGGGTATTTTGAAGGTGGAGATTGACAGATTCTTGACTAGTAAGGGTGTTTCGGGTTACGGGTAGAAGGCAGGAGAATGGGGCTGAGAGGGAAAGATAGATCAACATGATTGTGTGGCGGAGTAAACTCGATGGACCAAATGACCTAATTCTGCTCCTACAACTTACGGTCGATGCACATGCAGTGGGCTGACGAGCAAGGGTTTTATGTCTGGGATCAAATGGAATGCGTGTTTTATATTCCATCCAATGATGCTCCCCATTGCTGCAGGGGAGTAATATTGAGCCGTTAAACCAGTTGTATTTAGCTGGATATGGAAGCACAAGAAACTCCAGATGCTGGGATCTTTTGCAAAACACAAAGTGTTGGAGGAACTCAAAGGTTCAGGTAGCAACCCATGGAGGGAATGGACAGGGATCCGTTCAGTTTAGTTTCAGTTCAGTTTAGTTTATTGTCACGTGTACCAAGGTGCAATGAAATGCTTATGTTGCGTGCTAACCTGCCAGCGGAAAGACAATAGATGATTACAATCGAGCCATTCGCAGTGCACAGATACGTGGTAAGGGAATAACGTTTAGTGCAAGCTAAAGCCAGTAAAGTCCGATCAAAGATAGTCCGAGGGTCCCCGCCCGATGAGGTAGATAGTAGTTCAGGACTGCTTTCTAGTTATGGTAGGATGGTTCAGTTGCCTGATAACAGCAGGGAATCTTCTTCGGACTAATGGTCCTGAAACGTTGCCTGTCCATTCGCTCCCCAGATGTTGCATGATCTGTTGGGTTTCTTCAGCACTTTGTGTTTTGCTGCAGTTAGCTTGATTTAAAATTAGTTGCAGTGTGCCCAGAATCATGTGGTTTTAGTTAGGCTGCCCGACTTGAAGATTGAATGGGACGTGAGGTTGAGTCATACTCTGTGCCGATAGGAACAGTCTGGATGTGTGATTTTTAATAATATATCCAGGCCAGTCAGCAGGTTTGCCAATGTATCCACAAATAATGGCTCATTCTCGATGTACTTGATCTGTTTCTTTGTCCCAGCAACAGCCAGCCAGTCTGAAGAAGGGTACCGACCTGAAACGTCACCTATTCATTCCCTCCACAGATAACCCGCTGAGTTACTCCGGCACCTTGTGTTTTGTTCAAGATTCCAGGGTCTGCAATTGCTTGTGTAGCTATGGTCACTGGTGAGTCAACCCTCTGCAGTGTAAGCACGGATAAATTTAGAGCTCTCATTAGATGACTACAGCGGATAATGGCTTTTACAGGAAGTGCATCTGCAATATAACCCCTTCATGCAGCTTTCATGCAGAGTACCCGTGATAGGCAGGCCTAAGATCAGCAATGTACTGGTCTCCGTTGCCATGGTGAAACTTCACAGGAAGAGTGTTTACCAATGCTACTGCAAGCAAAAAAGCAAGACGGGTGGCGAAAGTAAATTACAGTCAGACATTGTACGGTATACCATTGGATTGCATAAAACACAAGATTACATTTTTTATACATCACATTTGGGACATCGAATTTTGTAGACTCTCCTCAAGAGCTTTATTGGGTTTGAGCGACTGTCATTGATAAAACGTCAATCGCAAATGCACGGAAATAAATTAGAAAAGTAAATGATGCATGGAGGTGAGATTGTGTGCATTAGCCGGAGAGAGAAGATGCTGAGATGGGAGTATTGACGCTGAGCTGGGTGAGACTACCTGTGAACGATGACATTGGGCTGGGAATGGTGACCTTGAGCTGGGAACAGTGATACTGAATGGATGCAAGAAGTTGGACAGACTTGGATAGGTGTCTATGGAGTGTCGGAGGCTGAGGGGCGACCAGAAGTGGGTTGAGAGGCAAAGATATGGTATATAATTAGAGTTGTTTTCCCAAGATGGAAATGTTAAATACGAGAGGGCAAAGATTTAAGGTGCGCAGGGGAAAGTTTAAAGGAGATTTGCAAGGCAGGTTTTCTTCATGGAGAGTGTTTTTTGTGAAGAAGGGGAGCTGTTATTCAATTAATCACAGGTACAGAGTACTGGAAAGATCTAAACTGCCCGGCAGGTTACAAACATTAATCTAACAGTCATCAAAGTACCATGCTGTCATCCTTATCCACAATGTACTCGGTCCCCACAAGCTTTCATGGACAGCCTTCAGAGTTCCCGTGGACACCACCTGTTCCCTCTCCAGGAACACACGGGCATGGATGTAGGCACGGAAGAGCGGCGGCCAGTCGATTCAGACGGAATCCTCGACTGCCGGCCGCCTAGACCCATGAATGGCCATCTTGACCAGGCCAAGGAACAAACCAACAAGGATATCCCACCCCCCCCCCCCTCCTCTTACCGACCGTTCCTCCCCCCTCCATACTGGGTGACCAAATATCAGGAGCGTGGGACTGAAGTGCAGCCAAAACTTGAGTTGCAGCCCCTTCAGATACTTTCACAGAGAGTGTAGGTGCTTGGAACATGCTGCAGGAGAAACGACGAAAGCAAATACAATAACAATGTTTAAGAGGCATTTGGATAGACACATGAACAGGCAGGGAATAGAGTGATATGGACCAAGTGCAGGTAGTGCAGGGATTGGTGTAGATTGGCATCATGGTCGACACATATATGGTGTTATATAGGGCCTGTCTTGTTCTGTACTGTTCTCTGTTCATTATGGGGGTGATATAGTTTGGACAATAGCGACATTGAACTAGGAACAGTTACACTGAGCAGAGAACCATGGCAATGAATAGGGAACCTTGATAATACATTGGGAACAGTGACACTGAGCTGAGGATGGTAGAACTGCGGCAGGAACAGTGACATTAATCTGGGAACCTTGACATTGTACTGAGGATGATAACTGAGGTGGGAGCATTGTATTGGGGAAGTGGCATTGCTCTGAGAACAGTGACCTGGAGCAGAGGATGATGATTCTGAGGTGGAAACAGAAACATTCCTTTGGGGACCTTGAGACAGGAATTGCGATTCTCAGTACGGATCAGGGGCGTTAAATTGAAACAGTGAATACATGTGACAACAAACTAAAACTAAAACTAACCAACCAACCAACCAACCAACCAACCAACCAACCAACCAACTAACTAACTAACTAACTAACTAACTAACTAACTAACTAACTAACTAACTAACTAACTAACTAACTAACTAACTAACTAACTAACTAACTAACTAACTAACTAACTAACTAACTAACTAACTAACTAACTAACTAACTAACTAACTAACTAACTAACTAACTAACTAACTAACTAACTAACTAACTAACTAACTCCGAGTGACACTGAGCTGGGAACCGTGACACTGGGCAGGGAACAGGGACACTGTATTGTCATTCCCATTCTTTCTATCCAGAGATGCAGCCTGTCCCGTTGAGTTACTGCAACATTTTGTGTCTATCTTCGATGGTAACTCTGAGGTAGGAACTGTGAGACTATGGTCGGAAAAGTGGCCTAGAGCCAGAAATAGGGAAATAAAGAACCGTGGATGCTGGTTCATACCAAAGATAGACACAAAGTGCTGGAGTAACTCAGCAGATCAGGCAGCACCTCTGGTGAAAAAGGGTGCGTGACGAAGAAGGGTCCTGGCCCGAAACATCACCCATCCTTTTCATCCAGGGATGCTGCCTGACCCGTTGAGTTAAAAACATTGACGCTCTGTTGGGAATAGTGAGACTGAGCAGAAGCTATACATGGATTGGTATCTGGAACATTGCTGGAACTGCTTGAACCAGCCTTCTGCCCTGAATCAGTGTATGCTGTAACTTCTCACCAGTACTTACCTCTTCCAGATACAGAGGGCCAATAAAGCTTAATGTTGTAAAAGGTTGTTTTTATACAGTTTTTAAAATGTCTTTGATAGCTGTAGATATTAATAATGATTTGAATAATTCAACAAGTTGGTAAAATTAAAAAAAAATTAAAAGCACTACATCACCAATAAATAATTTAAAACATTAATCTATATACTAAAACTCTCGTTTGTTTGTTTATTTGTGATTGAACTACAGCCAAAACGGTACACGATAGCGCAACAATTTTAGGCCCATCTTTGTCACTGTTGTCGCTTTAATGGTAATGCAGGTAGTTTTATTGAAATTGGAGTCATCTTTTTAAAGTGATTCACATTTTAAAGTTTTTAAAAACCAGCGCATGCGCAGTCGGGGCCGGTCCTCACGTAGGATGGCCACTAGACCAGCGCCTACACTTACGAAAGATGGCCGCCGGGCGACTGCGCCTGCACAGTTGGGGGGAGGGTCGCCATTTTGCGTTCAGCTCCTACTTCCCGCCAGATGCCCGATTGTTTCTGCGGCCCACTTGGGGGGAGCGTCACCAACGCTGCTCCCGCTCCAAACCCCGGGCGTCTCCATCATGGCTGCTGCTCCGTCCCGGAGCCCCCACCCCGCCATCACCGCTGCTCTAAACCACGGGCGGTTCCTTGACTGTTGGGCCCCGGAGCCCCGCTGATCCATCGCGCCGCCGCTGCTCCAAACCCCAGGCATCTCCATCATGGCCGCCGCTCCACCCTCCAGCTCTCGCTAAGCCATCGCACCATTGCCACAGCTCCCGCTGCTCCCGCTTCCATTCTAACCCCGGGCATCTCCATCGCTGCCGTCGCCGCTGAGCCCCGGAGCCCCCGCCCAGCCATCGTGCCGCCGCCGCCGCCGCTCCCTCTCTAAACCACGGGCGTCTCCTTCACTGAAACATCGCGCCGCCGCTGCTTCTTCTTCTCCTTCTAAAGCCCGGGCGTCTCCTATCGCTGCCGTCACTGCTCAGCCCTCCAGCTCACGCTCAGCATCACCGCCGCCGCCGCCACTTCTGCTGCTGCACTCAGCCACGGGCGTCTCCTTCACCGCTCAGCCCCGGAGACCCCCTGAGCCGCCGACGCCGAGCAGTTAAAGGTGAGACTAAGTAGACCAAGCGGACCCACTGGGCACAAACCCCACCCGCATTCGTGCAGCGCCCGACCCCCCTTCCCCCTAAAATTGTTGCGCTATCATGTATTGTTTTGGATGTAGTTCAGGAACAAACAAACAAACAAGAGTTTTTGTGTAAAGATTTTATTTGCTGCTGAGCTGTTAAAGATAACCGCCCTTAAAAACTCTCCCAAACCTCCAGTACATTAACTTAATTGAGTTAAGGTTGTTTTAAATAAAGCCACTCACGCACTCCATCCCCACTCCACCCACTTTATCCCCCCCCCCCCTCACCTGATCAATACCTATCTCTGTTTAACATCATGCCAAGAGGAAGACCTCCGAGGTCATGCAGACCTCCGTACCCTTCCGAATTTGGCAGAAAGATTCCGCGTTCTTATTTCATTTCCGCCATTCCGATTTTGCATCATATTTTTCCGGAAAACACATGCCTTGACACTTGCCCCACCGCTTGCCCCACCCCGTCTTGCCACGCCTCTTGCCTGGCCTCGCCGCTCGCCCGGCATCGCCAGTCCGGGCTGGGCCTCGCCGTTCACCGGGCCTCTCCTCGCTGCTACGCTCGCCAGGCCGTGCCTCGCAGCTCGCCGGGCCTCGACTTGCCTCGCCGCTCTGGGCCTCGCCGCTCGCAGGGCCTCGCCGTTCACCAGGCCTCTCCTCGCTGCTACGCTCGCCGGGCCGGGCCTCGCAGCTCGCCGGGCCTCGACTCGCCGCTCGCAGGGCCTCGCCGTTCACCAGGTCTCTCCTCGCTGCTACGCTCGCCGGGCCGGGCCGGGCCTCGCAGTTCGCCGGGCCTCGACTCGCCTCGCCGCTCGCAGGGCCTTGCCGTTCACCAGGCCTCTCCTCGCTGCTACGCTCACCGGGCCGGGCCTCGCAGCTCGCCGGGCCTCGACTCGCCTCGCCGCTCTGGGCCTTGCCGCTCGCAGGGCCTCGCCGCTCATCGGGCCTCGCCTCACCGCCCACTGGACCTCGCCTCGCCGCTTACAGTGCCTTGCCTCACCTCGCCGCTCGACGGGCCTTGCCTCGCCGCAGGCCAGGCCTCGTCACCCGTTGGGCCAGGCCTCGCCATTTGCCTCGCCTCACCACTCACAGTGCCCGGACTCGCCGGGCCTCGCCTCACTGCTCACCGGGCCCCTCACTGCTCGCCGGGCCCCTCACTGCTCGCCGGGCCCCTCACTGCTCGCCGGGCCCCTCACTGCTCGCCGGGCCCCTCACTGCTCGCCGGGCCCCTCACTGCTCACCGGGCCCCTGTCTCGTCGGGCCTCACCTCGCAGCTCCCCGGGCCTCACCTCGCCTCGCCACTCCCCGCGCCTCGTCTTGCCTCGCCGCTCCCTGCACTGAGCCGAGCGTCGCCACTCCCCGGGCCTCACCTCACCTCAACGCCCACCGGTCCTCGCCTCGCTGCTCCTCGGGCCATTGTGATTTGCTGTTGAAGACCACTGGAGCAAGTATGGCTTCAATGAAAGTAGGTATGTGCAGTTTTAAATGTAACTCTTTTTCATAACTTTGTCATACATTTTATGATCATTGTTCTTTTATTCAATATCAAGAGAATTGGGATGTGTACGGAAAAACCAAAATAGAAAAAACAAAACAAAACAATTTTTGCTTTGTTGTAAAAAGTATTTCTGTTCAATAACCTTTCTATAAATATCAGAATATACTCATGATAGGTCTGACATAGCACATGTAGTCCAAGAACTACAGACTGTTGGAAATAATTGTCATTTTTCACACATGAATGCAGTGCAACAGGTATGCGCATTTGACGTGCATACTTTTTTTTGCTGAAAAGTTGCATATTATGAATTTGATGTAAAATTCTGAATTTTGGACATCAAAATTATGAATTTGTAAAATCAAATGTTGGGAGGTCTGTTCATGAACCATACTGCGACCACACCTCGCCATGTTGGAAGAATGGAAGATGCAGAAAGAGATTCCCGAAGCCGTTTATCGGAATCACAAGGTGTGGAGATGGGTCACATCCTCTGTACAGGAGACGATCTCTGGATATGGGACGTTTTCAGGGACATCAAGAAGGACACCGTGATCAACCTATTACTTCTGAATGGGTGGTGCCCTGTAATGCTCAACTCTTGAAGTTGTTCAAATGTCACATCAACGTTGAGATATGCTCCACTGTAAAATCGGTCAAATATGTGTTCAAGTACACCTTGAAGTGGAGTAATCAAGCAGTTTTTGAGTTAACAGGGATGACGAAATTGCACAGTACTTTCCTGGCAGATAAATTGGTCCATTGGAAGCAGTGGGAGCAATCCTTGGATTTCCAACTCATGAGAGATGCCCCGCTGTCATTCGACTCCAGGTACATCTACCACAAGAACAACGAATCGTCATCAGAGTCGATGCTGGTCGGCTGGTGAGAAATTAGGATATTATGAGAACAACTTTAACTGAATTCGTGGAATTGTGTTCTCGAGATCAATTTGCAAGAACACTGTACTACGCTGATGTACCCCGATTTTACACATGGAACAATAAGAAATGGCAAAGAAGGAAGGTTGGGAAGATAGTGGAAGATCTTCCAGGTATTTTTGAAGCCAACATTCTGGGACGAGTGTATACCTTTTCTCCAAGATATGGTGACCTCTACTACTTGAGACTGCTTCTCCATCATGTAAAAGGGCCAGCCAGTATCCTTCGATTCATATGTCGACAGACATATTCTTCCTTCCTTCAAAGACGTCTGCATAGAAAGAGGTTTGTTGCAATCTGCCGACCATTGGCAACAGACGATGGAAGATGCTGAGCGGACAAGACTCCCCGAAGCAATGAGAGATTATTTTGTTTTGCTGACGATTGCTGAGATCAACTCTTCTTGACAATTATGGGATCGCTTCAAGAATTCAATGTCTGAAGATTACCTTCAAAGACTACATAGAACAATCGATGATCCAAAAATATCATGATTGGTGAGAGGCATCATGATCAGGCTCCGTTGTATATTCAAGACAAGCTTGTGAATTACAACAAGACACTGGGATACTTTCATGTGCCACTACTAAGACATGGAAGGATGAACCTTGATGGTGACAATCCAGAATTGCTGCGTGAATTGCAGTAAAATAGCCCTGAACAACAGTGATTTGTTGAAGAGAAGGAGAAGAAATCAACAGTGATTTGTTGAAGAGAAGGAGCCTCTGCTGAATGCTGAGCAAAGAGCAGTGTATGACCATATGTGCAGCTGCTTGGAAAGGAATGTTGCTTCAATGTTTTTCATTGATACACCAACAGGAATGGGCAAGACAATTCCAACCAATTTGATCCTCTCAAGTTCGAGGTCAAGTTGATGTTGTATTTGCTGCAGCATCCTCTGGTATAGCAGCTACATTGATGCCTGGTGGAAAAACTGCACATTCTCCATTCAAGATACCCATCGAATTGACCGATAATACAATGTGCAACATTGAGAAGAACCCCAACATGGATCATTTGATCAGGAGTGTGAGACTGATTATTTGGGCTGAGTGCCCGATGATTAGGAGGGAGAACTTTGAAGCAGTGGACAGAACTCTTCGAGATCTATGGAAAAAGAACGATGAGCCTTTTGGCGGCATTCTTACCTTTTGTTGTGGCGATTTTCGCCAACTCCTTCCTGTTGTGAAAAGGGGAAATGATGCTGATGTTGAAAATTCTTGCATCAAGAAATCCTATTAACGTTCAAATTGTTAAACTTTAATAAATCCCTTTTCCACTTGCTGTGCCCGTCAGCCGCCCATGCGCAGTAATACCTCCATGTTCGACGTCACAATGGAAACCCGACGGGCGGGAATGGCAGCGCCGCCGGAGAGCCCCTAAGAATGGAGGGGGGGGAGATAAGGGGGTTGGAGTGGTTGACTGGGGGGTGGGAGGGGAAGGGGGAGTGGGTGTGGAAGAGAGGGGTTGAGTGGATGGAATGAGGGAGGGGAGCGGAGGGTGCTAGACCAATGCAGAAAAAAACACCATTTTAAGGAAAAATCGCGATTTTCATTGAGATTTAATTTATTTTAATTTTTATCCATTTATTTTAAAGAAAAAAGCGCCATTTTCCCACGTCACAATGGGAACCCAATGAGTTGTGGGCCCAACGGGTCCACCTAGTCTAGTATAAATTAAAAATAAATATTTCCCTGAACTTATCTTTATTAATCGGGTTAACAATACATTTCAGGTGAATGGAATCAATGTATAAACGCCAGCCCTCGCGATATAAAGCAGGCGACTGGATGCCAAGTCTGTACTGTCCTCTCCTCAGGAGTTTACTGCTCCACCTCTGGGCTTATTGGTGACAACCAATTGTTTCCACTAGTGGGAGAGTCGAGGATCAGAGGGCATAGTCTCAGAATAAAAGGACACACCTTTAGAAAGGAGATGAGGAGGAATTTATTTCATCAAAGTGTGATGAATCTGTGGAATTCATTGCCACAGGCGGCTGTGGAGGCCGTCAGTGGGTATTTTTAAGGTGGAGATTGACAGATTCTTGATTAGTAAGGGTGTCAAAGATTTTGGGAAGAATGCAGGAGGATAGACTTTAGGGGGAACGATAGATCAGCCATTACTGAATAGCAGACTTGATGGGCTGAATGGCCTAATTCTGCTCTGAGAACTTATGAACTTAAGAACTTATGAACCACTCTCTTTAGACCTAGTAACACCCTCTTGGACTCCCCTGGTCGGCCTTCTGCACTATTTATACTTAAAACAACCATCCTTTTTTTCCGAATGACCTACTTCTGATCCTTTGACATGAACTCATGTAAGCATCTTTCCTCCAGCATGGGTGAGACTTCCATGTTTCACCCTGCACGTGGGGAAACCAAAATACCCTGAATGGGAGTTATCTCCAGAATCACTGGCTATCATTCAGCTTGATTTAATCCTGTATTTCATTGCCAGCATGTAAATAGTCAGAGCTGACCAACTGTATGGAAAGACCAGGGATCATTCTTAAAATGGTCTCTTGAAATGTGAGTGTGGCTTACTTGGCCTACGTTAGTTGTCTATCTCCATCACCATTTGTGAACTTCTTGAACCATTTGTGGTGCGTTCATAGAGTCATGCAACACAAAAGCAGCCCTTTGGCCCAGCTCGTCTATGCCTTATCTAAGCTAGGAAACCTCCTCTAGACCCTCTCCAGAGCCAGCACACCCTTCCTCAGATATGGTGCCCAAAACTGCTCACATAATTGGAGATGTGGCCTTACCAGCGCCTTAAAGAGCCTCAAGTGGGTGACTTGGAGGGACATCAGCAGACCACCTCATTTTCCATGTGTCCTGAGTCATTGTTCTGCAAGTATTGATGGCCAGGGCTCTGGGAAGGGCTGTTGAAGAAATCTTGATGTCTTGATTTCATACACGATGTAGCTGCTTCACATCGCAGCTACTATTTTCCGGTGGTGCAGGGAACTGGTGGATAAGCTGGAAGAGTCAGTCAAGCGAACACCTTTCTCTGTGATTATGTCAAGTTTCTTCAGTGTTTGTGGGAGCTGCACTTATTTACCACTTACCAATGAAATCCAGACTGCACACTGCAGTTTAAAATACAGATTCAGTATTCAAAACTGCTTCTTTTAAGGCATATCAAATAAAAGATTTTGAAAATGGTGGACAGATTATCTTTGGTTATTATCTTTGGTTCAAATCACCTTTGGGTGATTTAATACTGGTCTTTACTCTAAAATGTCTTCAGATTCTGTCAGTGACGTGGTTTCATTTGTGGTCCCTATACTTAAATGGCAACTGATCTTTATCAGTGAACTTGAAGCAAAAATCGAACTTTGGGGTTCCAAGGCTGTCCAACTCACATTTGTCTGTCACTGTTTTTGATGTCACCTGAACACATCAAATGGATTTCTGTCTTGCCGTTTCCTGGAAAGTATCCATCACTGATTTATCATCTGGTCAGGACAGCTTGCTTGTGGTACATTGCGTGTGTTTACTCCTCTCACAGTTTATCCTCCCTTCTACAGAGATCATTGCATTATTATAATCCTTTGAGTCATAAATATTTCAGCTGGTAGCTTGACATGTTTATCACTCGCAATAATGTGAGACAAATGGCCTGACTTATTTACTTTTGAGTCAAGCATTTGGCAGAGGCGTATCACGACAGCCTCCTCAGAACAGCTCATAATGAAAATATTTGTATAATCTCTCGTTCAAATAATCAACCAATATTAAACTGGAAATGTGTTATTTAGTGCAGCCCAGAAATATAAATACTGCAATTAAACAAAAAGAAAATCTCAATGTTTGAGAAAATGGCAGAGAAAGTATCTGTTTAGATTTGTTGCTGTTTCGAGGGAAAAATGAACTATTTAAGGTAATATGTAAGAAGGGTGATAAGTGAAAAAAAGGGAAGGGAATGGGGTGGGAACTGCTTTACATCCTCGTCGTCCACCCTGGGTAGTTCTACGGAACTGGCAACATTTGCAGCAAAGCATGAACTACAGTACTCTGAAGCACCAATTGCCACTTTTGATTGTTTTAGTTGACGAAAGAAGAATGATGAGCAGGTGGAACCAGTTGTGGGTGGCAGCGGTGGGGGTGGGATGGGGTGGAGGGGTGGGGGTGGTGGGGGGAAGGGGTGAAGGGAAGGGGTGGGGCGGGGGATGGAATATAAAAGTGAAGAGGGATCCAACTGTATCTCACCCACACACTCAACCAGTGGGGTTGAGTGTGTGGCTGAGAGATGGATATAACCCTTTTCATTCTCAGTCTTAATGCAGATGTTGATTTGAAACCTTGACAATTCCTTTCCCCTTAGCTTCTTGACTTGCTGAATTCCTCCAGCTGTTTGTGTTTTATTAAGATACCCAGGCCTCTTTGACTTTGAGTCTGCCTTCAAGGAATCTGAACAATAACTGAAACAGACCAGGCATACTAGCACAAAATATAATATGTTGGAGTATTTCAATGAGTCAGGCAGCATCTAAGGAGGAAATGGATCAGCAACGGTTCAGGTTCAGATCCTCCTTCAGACTCGCCCCGACCTGAAATGTTGCCTATCCATTCCCTCCACAGAGGCTGCCTGACATATTGGGTATCTCCAGCATACTGTGCTTTGCTCAAGACTGTAGTTCCTTGTGCCTGCATGCACACTAATGTTTGTTTTAAACCCTCTTAAAATTTGCCACGCGATAAGCACGACACACTCAATCCTCACAGACAAACATATTGGGTTTGTAGTGTGCATCTATATACTAAAATTCTCATTTGTTTGTTTGTTTGTGACTGAACCTCAGCCACAACTGTACATGATAGCGCAATATTTTTAGCCCACCTTATTCACCACCGTTGCTTTAAAGGTAAAAATTGTAGTTTTGTTGAAATTGGTGTTATATTTTAAAAGTTATTCACATTTTAAAAGTTATTCACATTTTAAAGTTTTTAAAAACCAGCGCATGCGCAATTGGGGTCGGTCCTCACGTAAGATAGCCGCCAGACTAGCGCCTACACATACGTAAGATGGCCGCCGGGTGACTGCGCGTGCACAGTTGAGCGGAGGGCCATCATTTTCCTTCAGCTCCCACTTCCTGCCATACGCCCGTTTGGTTCCGCGGCCCAAGTGGGGGTAGCGTCACCGCCACCGCTCCGGCTCCAAACCCCGGGCGTCTCCACCGTGGCCGCCGCTCCGGAGCACCGGCCCGCCATCACCGTCGCCATCACCGCTGCAGCCGCTCAAAAACTGGGCGTCTCCTTCACTGCTAGGCCCCGCAGCACCCCTGATCCATCGCGTCGCTGCTGCTGCCTCTTCTTCCCACTCTAAATCCAGGGCGTCTCCATCATGGCAGTCGCTCCGCTTTCCAGTTCCCGCTGAGCAATCACACAGCCGCCGCTCTAAACCCCGGGCGTTTCCATCATGGCCGATGCTGCTTCTTCTTCCCGCTGTAAACCCTGGGCATCTCCATCATGCCGCCGTTGCTTCTATATCCCGGTCTAAATCCCGGGCGTGTCCATCATGGCCAACGCTGCTCCCGCTGCCGCTCTAAACCCGGGGGGGTCTCCATCGCTGCCGTCACCAGTGACCCCGGGCCCCTGCCCAGCCATCACCGCGGCCGCCGCTCCCGCTCTGAACCCCAGGTGTTTCCTTCGCTGCTGTCGCCGATAAGCCTCCAGCTCCGCTCAGCATCACCGCTGTTGCTGCCGCTCTCAGCCACGGGCGTCTCCTTCACCGCTCAGCCCCGGATCCACCGCCGAGCAGTTAAAGGTCAGAATAATTAGACCAGGCAGACCAGCTGGGCCCAAACTCCTCCCACATTCGCGTACCGCCCGACCCCCCCTCCTCTCCACCCACTCCTCCCCCCCTCGGCTCCCCCCCTCCTCTCACCTCCTCCCCCTCTCCTCTCCCCCTCCTCTCCCTCCTCCTCTCCTCCCCTCCTCTCCCCCCTTCATTGACCGATAATACAATGTGCAACATTGAGAAGAACTCCAACATGGTTCATTTGATCAGGAGTGTGAGACTGATTGTTTGGGATGAGTGCCCGATGATTAGGAGGGAGAGCTTTGAAGCAGTGGACAGAACTCTTCGAGATCTATGCAAAAAGAACGATGAGCCTTTTGGCGGCATTCTTACCTTTTGTTGTGGCGATTTTCGACAACTCCTTCCTGTTGTGAAAAGGGGAAATGATGCTGATGTTGAAAATTCCTGCATTAAGAAATCCTATTAACGTTTAAATTGTTATATTTTGTTATTCACATTTTAAACATTAATAAATCCCTTTTCCACTTGCTGTGCCTGTCAGCCGCCCATGCGTAGTAATACCTCCATGTTCGACGTCACAATGGAAACCCGACGGGCGGGAATGGCGGCGCCACCGGAGAGCCCCTAAGAATGGAGGGGGGGGAGATAAGGGGGGATAGAGTGTGTGACTGGGGGGTGGGAGGGGAAGGGGAGGAGTGGGTGGGGAAGAAGAGTGGTTGAGGGGATGGAGTGAGGGAGTGGAGGGGAGGGTGCTAGATCAATGAAGAAAAAAAACACAATTTTAAAGAAAAATCGCGATTTTCTTTGAGATGTTTTTTTTTTATAGCCATTTATTTTAAAGAAAAAAGTGCAATTTTTCCCCACATCACAATGGCAACCCAATGGCTTGTGATCCCAACGGGTCCACTTGGTCTAGTCTCTGTTTAAAATTGCTGTTTATTGCTAATTATAATGCTGTTTCTTGACTCAAATTTTACTGAGTGTAATGTCACGAATGAGCACATTGCTTTTTTAAAGATATGAAGTATTGCTTTTAATATCTTTTTTCCACATTATCTACACTTGATTTCTTTGAAAACCAAAAAAAAATGCAAGAAATGTATTTTCCAAGAAAGCTCTTTGCATTAAATATTAAATTGGGCCTGATGCATGAAGCCATCGTCTCTGTGGGAGGCAGAAGATTGCCACTATTGTGACAGGGGACAATGGGATGAAACTGAGTGCTGCACTTTTTATAGAAAGACACAGATTTCATAAATAACATAATACAACATCTTAAATCTGCAAATCTCTGCACTTACTATTGCTGTGAAACTACAGTTCAGCATTTTCAAGGACCCAGAGGCTGAAATTTACAAAGTCTTTAATAATATCAATTCACTTAGCCCTCTTCATAACTTTTTAACATTTCAGTTCTTTAACTAATGGCTTACCCATTTAGATCTTTTCAATGTATGCTTTTGAGAACTGAAAGGTGGAAGGAACTTAAGCAAATATTGATCTGTTTAAGCAGAATTTTTAGATAACCTGAACCATCAGTTTGATCACTGCTCTGCTTATTTAAAGAGGGCATTTCCATATATCAGATAGTGAAGGAGAAAATATTGGAGCAAAGCTGGATTTTATAAATGGTGTGATTCAATGAAAGGCAAATAAGCATCAGAAATTAACTAGAGCTTCTTGGAAAGCAGTTGAGTGCACATGGCTTCAGAAGGAAAAAGAAGGTAGGCCATGGCTGGATGAGTAAATGGAGATGAGGAGGAATTTCCTTTAGCCAGAGGAAGGTGAATCTGTGGAATTCAACACCACAGATTGTTGTGGAGGCCACGTCATTGGGTATTTTTAAAGCAGAGATTGATAGATTCTTGATTAGTAAGGGTGTCAAAGGTTGTGGGGAGAAGGCAGGAGAATGGATTTGAGAAGGAAAAATAGATCATCCATGATTGAATGGCAGAGCATTCCAAGACTTGATGGGCCAAATGGCCTAAATTCTGCTCCTATGTCTTATGGTCTCATGGAAATGTCTGATATGTCTGGTCCACCACACTGAAATATTTGATTGGCTTTGTTCGTCTCTTGGCCCACCGAGTCTGCATCGACCAACGATTCCCGCATGCTAACACCATCCTACACAATAGGGATAATTTTACAATCTTACTGAACCTACAATCCTATACTTCTTTAGAGTGTGGGAGGAAACTGGAGCACTCGGAGAAACCCCATGTGGTCACAGAGAGAGTGTACAAACTCCGTGCAGATCAATCCCGTATCCTCATTAATTCTAAAGATCAGTTGCTTCAATCCAAAAGTATTGAAAGATAGAAGCGGGCGAGAGAAAACCAGACCATTATTGTTAGGGATGCATGTACTTTGAGGATGCATGTCAGCAGGTTATTCCTCTCATGACAGCATTGCAGCTGAGTGAATTCTTTCATCCAATGTTCACATTCTTGCACTTCTAATCAGGACAATTGGATAGCAATGAGGAGTAGTAATTCTGTTTGTGTTTTTCTCCATTGCAAACAATTAAGGCTGATTATACCAAAGGAGTTTTGTTTTAAATGATAAGGATTGAAAGGTGAATTTACATTTTCATCCAGATATTCCAATGCAAACTGTAAACTTCCGCCCTGGTTAGGTCCACGTTTCAAATTTAAGAACAGTATTATATTGAACAGAATGGCCAATCTTCAACTTTCCTGTGGAAAGAATCAGCAGGAGATAGAAATCAACGAGCAAGAAAGACACTTTGTGGCAGGAACTGACAATGAAAAGATTTGATTGAAAGATGGCAGAGAAGTAACAATAAATGCAATAGTTTTCTGCATGGTTGACATTGAATAAAAGTCAGTTTCAATTCAAATGTCTTTCCTGACTCCACAAAGCATATCCCACACTATGTTCTGGGGCAGAACTAAAAGAAATTGACAGGAACCATGCTGCAGGTTAGAAAATGTCAGGTATTCATGTTATAATGTCCATCACATTCCAACAACTGATTAACTGGAGAATAGACATGGACAGCTGTAGCTCACAAATGCAATTGCATGGAATAACTTCTCTTAAAGGTGTTTTGAGAAAACAATCAACCAAGCTAATGGAATGCTTGTATTTATTTCAAAAGGGTTGGATTGCAATGTGGGAAAAAGCTCTGCTTTAATTATATGCTTTGGTCACAATCCATTTCATACTCAGTTCAGTTCTGGCTTTTGCAGCTCTGAGAGGGGATTTTAGCCATGAAGAGGGTGATGTTGTTGATTTGGGAGTTAAATTATCAGATAAACTTGTTGCCTTTAATGTTAAATGAGTGATGATCTAATTGGAAAAAAACATGCTGGAGTAACTCAGCGGGTCAGGACATGGATACGTGAACCTTCTTCCGACCGCTGAGTTACTCCAGCACTTGGTAAACCAGCATTTGCAGTTTCTTGTGTCTCGATGATCTAACTGAACTCTTTAAAACTTAAAAAGAGAGCAGTTGCATGGAAACTACATTTTCTCATGGACAGGTGACGAATGCGAGAACATATATTCAAAATAGATCTAATCCATTTACAAGTGAAATCAGAAGTGTTGGCCCTAACACCTCTATAGCGTATCAACTGACGTGTCGAACAAAAGACTCTAAACCAAGGATTAGTACAACTTCATCTTTATTATCACTCGTAACTTAAACATGCATGCAAACAATTGACTTCTAATAACTTCTCATTTACTTTTCTATTTCAACTTATCACTTCTTAAACTAAATTACAAAACTCATGACTAGGAGTCAGTTATTACCTGTATGAATGAATTGGCCATATTCACTCTGTTGGTAGGGTGTAGTCTTCTCTGAGCTTCGAACTCAGGTCCCTCCTTCTTGCGATGGTTGTTCCCGGGTTGTCGCTGACGATGTCTCGGACCACCCTTTTTTTATACTAATTTTCCTTCCATCTTCGAAAGGAAGCCATTGTTCTAACCCAAGGCTCTCATGGCTTTACAGTCAATTATTTCAAGCTGTCACTCCTCCAAGGGCTGAATAAACAAAACTCATCTTCATTCCTTATCAGGCTAGGAAGTTGTTATTTATGTTCCTTGTTCATACCTCCTTCTCATTATAAGAATTATTTTGCAATATGTCCGTTCCAGGCACTTATCTTCTCAAGGCTGTACTGCCTAGCCATGAAGGTACCTTCAGCTCTGCTTCCACCAGATGTCAATGATGTGACCGTTTTCACTGGGCTCCTTTGTTCTCTTGGCTCCAGCATTTCGCTCTGTCTATCTCTAGCTAGCAGCACCCCCCCCCCCCCAAAGCCTGTCGGGGTACTTGACATCCAGTCCCGGGCTATAGAAGGCACATTTCACATAAAGGGTGATAAAAATCTAGAATTTTATGTTCTAATAATTCATAAAGCTGACATGTTCAAGAGTGAAATCGACAGATTTTTGATAGGTTAGAATAAGTGGAGATAATACACGTAAATGGAATTGATGTCACACTCCATCTAATTGAATTCTGTAGCAGGATCAAGGGATTTTATGGCCTACTCTTTTTAATATCTTCTACCATTCCGAAGATACCTTTATTCTTGCCAAGTATGTATTTTGAAGCAGAACTTGAATAGTGATCGTTCTTACATGGAAAAAATGTTTCAGACGTGGTATAGTTTCACAGTATTAACTGTAAGGCTAGGTTAATTTTACTTGCGAGTTGGCAGCTGATAGCAGGAGCAGCGAGGGATATATAAGTAGTTGTTGATGTTCAGGAGTGACTGCCCATGGATGGTGTTTAAAAGGAAGGGAGGCACAGCAGAGCGGCCTATTGGAGCGGACAATTTGTGAGGCACAACGTGTTGAGGTGCAAGTGCTGTGTTTGAAGGTAAATATTGTGGCTTTGATGCGAGAGGCTTCCCTCAGGAGGCTGAGTGGAGGGTGACAGCAAGATAAGGAAAGGTTTATTTGTTTTATAGCTCTTTTTTTTATCTCAATGCAGGAGGGATGACAGTTAGAATACTGACATAGTCCCCCTTGGACACTTGCATTACCATAAGGTCATAAGGTCATAAGAGATAGGAGTAGAATTAGGCCATTCGGCCCATCAAGTCTACTCTGCCATTCATTCATGTCTGATCTATCCCTCCTAACCCCATTCTCCTCCCCATAACCTCTGACACCTGTATTAATTAAAAATCTATCTATCTCTTCCTTAAAAATATCCACCGACTTGGCCTCTACAGGCCAAGAATTCCATGGATTCACCACCCTCTGACTAAAGAAATTTCTCCTCATCTCCTTCCTAAAAGATCGTCATTTCATTCTGAGGCTATGACCTCTAGTCCTGGACTCTCCCACTTGTGGAAACATCCTCTCCACATCCACTCTATCCAAGCCTTTCACTATTCTATATGTTTCAATGAGGTCCCCCCTCACTCTTCTAAACTCCAGCGAGTACAGGCCCAGTGCTGCCAAACGCTCATCATAGGTTAACCTACACATTCCTGGGATCATTCTTGTAAACATCTTCTGGACCATCTCCAGGGCCAGCACATCCTTCCTCAAATATGGTGCTCAAAATTGCTCACAATATTCCCAATGCGGCCTTACCAGCACCTTATGGAGCCTCAGCCCTGTCAATCAGGTTTAGGTTTAGGTTTACTATTGTGGGTAGTCAGGGAAACCTCCAGTGTCCCTGAGGGCTACACCAGTGGTGTAGCAGAGAGGCCTGATGGATGGTTTGGGAGGGAGACTATGTTGAAGTGAAGTGCTGCTTGAAGGGAAGTACAGAGACTTTGGGTCGTGGGGGTTTGGCGAGTGTGTGTCAGAAGGTGAAAGAACTGTCTGTTTTTAATGTGTAATTCTTCCTTGCATCTTCTTATCATCCAGTTTGCAGTGTCAATCAGCTTCAGGTTTACATTTATTATTGTCATATGTAACAAGATACAGTGAAAACCTTTGTTTTGCTTGCTATCCAATCAAATCAGATAACACAATACATAAATATAATCAAGCCAAACTCAAGTACAATAGGTAGAGTGAAGGGAAAGATACAGGGTGCAGAATATAGTTCTTCTGAAGAAGGGTCCCAACCTGAAATGTCACCCATTCCTTCTGTCAAGAGTCCCGCTGAGTTATTCCAGCATTTTGTGTCTATCTTTGGTGTAAACCAGCATCTGCAGTTCCTTCCTACACAAGACCCTGAACAACATTGATGCACAGCATTGATGTTCAGAGGGATTTTGGGGTCCAGGTCCATTGCTAGTAGATGGGGTGTTGAAGGCGTGCTGTATGCTTGCCTTCATTGGTCGGGGCATTGTGTATCAGCGTCATGAAGCCATGATGCAGCTCTATATGATTTTTGACTAGGCCACATTTGGAAAGTATCTAAAGATACTTTTAGATGAGAACACATGGATATGCAGGGACTGGAGTGATATGGATCATGTATAAACAGGTGAGATTAGTTTATTTTGGCATCATATTTGGCACAAACATTGTGGGCCAAAGTGTATGTCCCTGTGAAGTACTTTTCTATGTTCCATGTTCAAACTCCTGGACAATGTGTTCCTTTGTGGGTCAGGCAGCATCTCTGGAGAGAAGGAATGGGTGATGTTTCGGGTCGAGACCCTTCTTCAGACCCGAAACATCACCTATTCCTTCTCTCCTGAGATCTTGCCTGTCCTGCTGTGTTACTCCTGCATTTTTTGTTTATCTTCGGTTTATCCCAGCATCTGCAGTTCATTTCCTACACAAAGTGTTCCTTTTCTACCCCATTGTCATGATGGAAAACAAAATGCAATTCCAAAGCTAATCCTAATTGATATCAACAAAATTAATCATAATCCATTTGAGAAACAATGAGTTTCTTTGTGACAGAAGTATGATAACTTGAGTTTCACTACTTCTGGTCAAGGTAACAGTATTTTCTTAGAAATAAGGTCAGCGGAAAATAACAAAAGGAATACTCCAAATATTATCTTAACAGAAATAAAGGTAAGATTGTGACACCAGCTTACAATTTCATATAAGAATAAATCTATTTATAGTGACTATTCCAACAGGAAAGAATTATAGCACATTTGCAAATACCTTTTTTCAAAAATGTCGGTGGCAATCTTTTATCAGCATGTCATTTGACAATTTCTCAATCTCTGCATTGTGGTGGGAACTGTTTGATTCTGATTTGGCATCCAGGCCTGATGCAGCTATCTGCATTGTTCAAAGCCAAGTGCAAAGCTCAGAAACCAAGGGATCATTCATTAAACATTTAGATTTGGTCCCATGAGGACTCTCAACCCATTTTAACATGATCCTGGTTATCTAAACAATGCTTCTGCTACTACACGGTTTTACACGTTAAGAGTACAACAATGATTACAAATTGCATTTTTGCCATTTGCACAGCCTGCAGCTGAGAACGTATGCTCTCTCATGTTTGGATATTTCATTTCACGGTGATCCTCTGTTCAGAAGACAGAATTACAAATAGAGTAATTGAGATCTGATAAAGTATTTGATTAAATATTTTACAAAATTATTTTATTACAATCAAAATGATACACAGGACGAAAAGGTAATGGAGATAGTGCGAAAACAAAAGGAAATGTAGTCTCATAGTCTCCATGCCCAAATCAATAAAGCTAATGTAAGGAAAAACTGCGGCATGAAAGTGCAGACTGAATCCTAATGCTGCAAATATGTAGAAATAGAAAAGGCAAATAACACAATAAAATAGCCAGAACGATTACTAGATGTGGAATTTGTACAAGCTCATGCTAATGTAACACTTTGAGGCTGTAGCTTTCCAGAAAATAATAAATTGAGGAAATAGGCTGGAGTATCCGATGCCACTGTGCATCCTCCACAAATTATACCTCAAATGAACAGCCTCGTCGGTGTGCATAGTTGTTGATTATACAGGTTTAGTGAGAAACTCCAGTCACTTTATATGTTAGCATTAAATTTCAGAACATACAGCACAGAAGATGTCATTTGTGCTTACCTAGAGAGGAGACCCAATCTTTCAAGTTTTGAATAAAAACATGAAGAACTCCATCAGATATATGAAATTTTATTGTGGAAAGACACAACCAAACTCTCAGGTGGAGATTCGTAATTGGCTGATGTTTAATTCAAATATTTTTTAAACTGTGTTTCTCAAAACAGTATAAGACATCAGGCTTGTCAAGGTTAAGGATTTAAGAAAGTTCTCGATGGAGAAATGTAGAAAAAAGATTAATTGTTTTTTTATCGAGAACTAACAACCATGTCAATGGTCTAAACCCTCTGAAGAAGGGTCTCAACCCGAAACATCACCCATTCCTTCTCTCCTGAGGTGCTGCCAGACCCGCTGAGTTAATCCAGCATTTGGTGTCTACACAAGGATATCAAATGAGTTGTCCTATGCACAAGATGGGTCATGGAAAAATGGTGTCTATGAACATTGTGGCATTATTTCTGAGAAATATGAAACAAAGAATCAATTTAATTCTGATGATGGTTGAACGATTCACAAGATAGGTCATTTTATTTCCTCTGATAAGATTTTCATCTACAAAATCCTTGACGCAAATGGGTGAGTTTAAAGAAGTGGTTGTTTGAACCACATTAGGGGCTAAATTCAATAGCCCTGAAAATTGATGTGGGAATTACAATGTCTGTTTGATACTCATTGGTTCTGGAGCAGGCAACACATCAGCTTAGTGTAGCCTCTTGATATTAGTGAAAGCAGTATCCAGCCAACAGTAAGCTGAAATCTTGACATGAACTTTGTTAATGCGTGTTGAACATCATATAAAGACAGTCTGCCTTGCTTGAAAATAGTCTGCAGCTCTTAAGGAAATTAGCTATCAGGTCATCCATGGATGAAACTAACCCATGAAGAATGACACAAGCATGGCATAGGGGATGCTTGGTATTCGGAGAAGGTCCATCATGTATACGCAAGAAAGTAGCATCATAAAGTCATAGAGTCAAAGAGCATAGAAACAAGCATGTTGGGCCAACTTGCCCATGTCAACCAAGATGCCAATCTACAATAGTTCCACCTGACTGCGTTTGGCCCACATCCCTTTCCTAACCATGCACCTGTCCAAATGTCTTTTAACTGTTGAAATACTATCTGTCTCAACTACCTTCTTTGGGAGCTTGTTTCATATATCCATCACGTTGTGTGAAAAGGTTGCCTCTTAGGTTCCTGTTAAATCTTTCCTTTCTCACCTTAAACTTATGTCTCCTGGTTCTTGATTTCCCAACTCTGGGTAAAAGACTCTGCATTTACCCTATCTATTCCGAAGCACTGTTGAGCAATAGTCTCATCACTGCCAGAAATCAAATTCTAAGGACCTGGATAGACACAAAATGCTGGAGTAACTCAGCAGGTCAGGCAGAATCTCTAGAGAAAAGAAATAGGTGATGTTTTGGGTCGAGACCCCTCGTTAGTCTAAGAGTCCCTTCTTTAGCTTTTTAGAGTAACCCACTGAGTTACCCCAGCATTTTGAATCTATCTTCGATGTAAACCAGCATCTGCAGTTCCTTCCTGCACTGTAAGGACTAGGATCTATTTGCACGTGAATGTGTAAGAATAGTGAATGTATCTTTAAATAGTATATCCCAACCACTGCACTATTACCGTCAGACACTCACCTAATAACAAATCCTATCCATCAGTACTCATACATAAAATTCACATGCTCCATTGCACCCTTACATACTTTGCATTTAAAGAAAGGAAGTGATACGAACACAATGTAATGGTGGAAGGTTGCTTCTCGGACTGGAGGCCTATGACGAGAGGCGTGCCTCAGGGTTCGGTGCTGTTTGTCCATTATTGTTTGTCATCTATTTCAATAATTTGTATGCGAACGTACATGGTGAGATTAGCAAGTTTGCAAATGATACAAAAGTGGATGTCATTGCAGATATTGGAGATGGTTGTGAAAAATTGCAGCAGGATCTTGATCGGTTGGCCAGGTGGGCTGAGGAATGGTTGGTGGAATTTAATACGGAGAAATGTGAGGTGTTGCATTTTGGGAAAACTAACATGGGCAGGACCTACACAGTGAATGGTAGGGCTTTGGGGAGTTTTATCATATCATATATCATATATATATATACAGCCGGAAACAGGCCTTTTCGGCCCACCAAGTCCGTGCCGCCCAGTGATTCCCGTACATTAACACTATCCTACACCCACTAGGGACAATTTTTACATTTACCCAGCCAATTAACCTACATACCTGTACGTCTTTGGAGTTTTATAAAGCAGAGGGATCTAGGACTGCAAGTACATAACCTGTTGAAGGTCAAGTCGCAGGTAGCTAAGGTGGTCAAAAAGGCTTTTGGCACATTGGCCTTTAACAGTCAGAGTAATGAGCATAGAAGTTGGGAGGCCATGTTGTACTTGTATAAGACGTTGGTGAGGCCGCATTTAGAGTATTGAGTTCTAAATTTACAAGAAACTGACTGTGTAATTACACGCCTCATACTTTCAACCTGCTCCATTTCTTATCTCTCAAGATGGTAAACTTATTTCCATATAATTTTCATGTTCATTTCAGGCACACAACTTGGCCAAATGAAAAAGGCAATGATAAGGCATGCCCTCGCTAACAGAGTTATCAGTCTAGGTAGAGTTAGTGTGAAAATCGGAGGATAGTGCATATGGATGACCTGTACATGGTGTGACACTAGACACAAAAGCTTGCAGTCAAAGCAAGGACAGTGAATATGTTGGTTTGCCAAAAGGTGAGGTCTCAAAATAACCCTGCTCCCGTGGGCTTTGAAGGGGCAAGCTGGGGATAGTTGATGAGCTGTTTGATGTATTGAGAAAACAGCCAAAAGTGCTTGCTCATTGTCAGTGAGCATTTAGCAATCCAACATCAGTTAGCCCAGTCTTCCAGGTAAAGCTTGGTACCCATGTTTTCCACTGAGGAAAGAGACCGACAGCATGCTTACAACCACGGGCTAAATAATGGATGCTGCAGCTTCCAATATAACACAAGCACCTTCCACTCAATGGAATGGTAGCTCATGCTGTTCCACTATCACTGTGGATTGCAACCACTATCTACCTCATTGGTGATCCTTGGACTATCCTTGATCGGACTTTGCTGGCTTTACCTTGCACTAAACGTTATTCCTTTATCATGTCTCTATACACTGAAAATGGCTCGGTCGTAATCATGTATTGTCTTTCTGCTGACTGGACAGCACGTAACAAAAAGCTTTTCACTGTACCTCAGTACATGTGACAATAAACTAAATTGAACTTGTGTTCATGTGTTTGCAAAGGTCTCCAACTGCCTTCAATAAGATTAGTTGGATTACTAAAGGGCCACTTTGTGTTGAGAGGCCGCCAAGATTGCTGGAGTTGCAGACTGCAAGGAAGGCTTTGTATCCAAAGTATACAATGGGCTATAGATCAACTACAGAAATGGGCAGAGAAATGGCAGATGGAGTTTAATCCGCATAAGTGTGAGGTGTTGCTTTATTTCAGTTTCCTGCATCTGCAATTTTTGAACATGATAATCAGAGAGGAAAATGTCATGTTTACAAGCTCTGCTACTGATGTTCTTTATCAGGTAATTCTGTCTCAAAAGGATAAATTGCCTGTGGCTGCAAAGCAGAAAACATTTAATTGGTTTTGTTTTGAATGAATTAGGTGGAGCTTAAGTTGAATTAACTCAAGTAGGAAAGTTGTTTACAAAGAAAGGTTTCAGCACAGAACGTGGCATATGGCGAGTGGAATATGGAAATCCTTTACTGTTGTCCAAAGAAAGATTTGATTAAAACCTCAGGGAGACAGCAAAAGTGAATGAAGCATTTTTTTTCTGCATGGATGACAGTTAATAAAAGGTTCTTTCAGTATAAGCAACTCCATGAACTCCTTTAATAAATCGCACACTTTGAATACGGCAGCCCATAGATGCCCTACAATTGGTATTGTCCTTTTTAATTGAAGCAACTGGCTACATTACATCCCACCGGTATTTAATTCATTGCAAATAACCCTTGAAGAGAAAGGACAACACAAAAGCAGAATAGATTCTTGGAGACTGGCTGATGGCTCGCTATAATATTGTATTAAAACGCAGTAGAGAGAGACGAAACATTCTTAGCAAACCTTGTGAATCATTTCACTAAGCCGACTTCTGTGGCTGTAAGAAGGAACAGCAGTTGCTGGTTTACACCAAAGATAGACACAAAATGCTGGAGTAACTCAGCGAGTCAGGCAGCATCTCTAGAGAAAAGGAAAAGGTGACGTTCGGGTCAAAACCCTTCATCAGACTGAGGGGTAGTCTGATGACGTGTGATGAAGAGTCCTGAGCAGACTCATGAAGGGTCTTGAACTTAAACATCGCCTATTCCTTCTCTCCAGAGATGCTGCGTTACTCCAGCATTTTGTGCCTATCTTCTGCTGTGGCAGTAAAGCTGACTCAAAGGCTGCCACATATTTGCCCAGAACAGCAAAGTGTAGTTGCTGCACTGAATTGCTGCACTAGAGGGTCTTTGCAAATACCTATATTGTGCTTTGTGTACCATGTGTAGTTGTGCTAATCAGGACACTGCTACTTTAATTTACTGAGTTGTTAGATCTGTTTGTGTTAAAATCATGTGTGGATATAGCGAAGTGGTTTCGGTAATGAACCAACTGATGGAGGAGCTCAATGGGTCAGGTGGCATCTGTGGAGGGAAATTAACAGATGACAATTCAGGAAGCTTGTTATAGATGAGAAAGATTAAATAATGTATTGGGATGATGACACAGTTTGACACAGATCCACAGTGAGATTGGATTGTTTGAGGAACCCGTGTTTAAAATCATGGCTCACAAATTTAACACCAGGACAGATTTCAATGGGCATTCGTATTAGAGAATGATGCTCCACACCTTCTCTTAAGCGATTGATGCTACTCCCTTCATTCCTCTTACAGCAGACACATGGTGAATAGGATGAACATTATGCTGCATAGATGGAATTTAGTTTATAGATACAACATGGAAATAGACCCTTCGGCCCATTGACTCTAAGCTGACCATCGATCACCCACTCACACTAGTTCTATGTTATCCTACTTTCTCATCCATTCCTAAAACAACAGGGATAATTTACAGACCCAATTAACCTATTAACCACATGTCTTTGGAATATGGGAGAAAAGTGAAGCACCAGGAGAAAACTCACACCGCCACAGGGAGAACATGCAAACTTCACAGAGACAGGTTAGAATTTAACCTGGGTCTCTGGCACTCAAAGGAAGCAGCTCTACCAGCTGTGCCACTATGCCGAGGTCATGCTGGAATTTGGGGAATAACCATCTGGGAGGAGAAATGTGAGAAAGACACTGACAATGACATTTCAGAGTAACTCAACGGGTCAAGCAACAATTTTGGAGAACATGGATAGGTGACGCTTCTTCTGAAATGTCACCTATTCATGAAGAACATCCTCGAGGGGGAAGGTGAGCAGCCGGATGTAGTTGTGCTTGTAGGCACAAATGACGTGGGTAAGAAGAGGAAGGAGATTCTGCAACGTGAGTAGAGAGAACTAGGCAGGAGGCTGAAAAGCAGGACTCCTCGGGTGGTTATCTCTGGGTTGCTTCCAGTACCTCATGCTCGTGAGGGTATGAACAGGGAGACAGAGGATCTGAATGTGTGGCTGAGGAGTTGGTGCAGGGGGCAGGGATTTAGATTTCTAGATCACTGGTATCTCTTCTGGGGCAGAGGTGACCTGTGCAAAAGGGATGGGTTGCACCTTAATTGGAAGGGGACCGACATTCTGGCAGGTACGTTTGCTTGTGCTACACAGGTGGGTTTAAACGAAAAAGTGGGGGTGTTGGAGACAACATCATGGAAGCGTATCCATGCAGCTAACGGGAAAGAGAGTGTAGGAATGGTCACGTTTAAACTAACAGGGCAGGGGGATGGGAACCAATGCAAGGAGACAGAGGGCCGTAAAAGGAGGACAGAGCAAAAGATAGAAGAGAGATAAGAAAAATAAACCTGAAAGCTTTGTGAATTAATGCGAGGAACATTTCTAATAAGGTGGATCATGCAGTTAGTAGTTAAGGAATGTGATATGGTTGGAATTACGGAGACATGGGCTCCAGGGTGACCAAGGCTGGGAGCTAACATGCAGGGGTATTCAATATTCAGGAAGGGTAGACAGAAAGGAAGAGGAGGTGGGGTGGCATTGCTGGTTAAAGAGGAGATTAATGCACAAAATCATGAGAGGAATAGATCGGGTAGATGCACAGGGTCTCTTGCCCAGAGTAGGGGAATGGAGGACCAGAGGATATAGGTTCAAGGTGAAGGGGAAAAGATTTAATTGGAATCCGAGGGGCAACTATTTCACACAAAGGGTGGTGGGTGTATGAAACAAGCTGCCAGAGGAGGTAGTTGAGGCTGGGACTATCTCATCATTTGAGAGACAGTTAGACTGGTACATGAATAGGATAGGTTTGGAAGGATATGGACCAAGCACAGGCAAGTGGGACTAGTGTAGCTGGGACATTGTTGGCCGGTGTGGGCTTGTTGGACTGAAGGGCCTGTTTCCACATTGTATCACTCTATGACTCTATAGCAAGGAGAAACATTAGGTTGGATGTTGTAGAATTGGTATGGATAGAACTGCAAAATAGAAAAGGACAGAAAATGCTGTTGGAGTTGTATGCAGACCACCAACCAACAGTAGGGAGGCTGGGGATAGCATCAAGCAGGAAATTAGGGATGCGTGTGGCAAAGGTACAGCAGTTATCATGGAAGACTTTAATCTACAAATAGATTGAGCCAACCAAATTGTTAGCAGCGCTGAGGAGGAGGATTTCCTGGAATGTATACGGGATGGCCATCCTAGACTGGGCATTGTGCAATGAGGAAGGATTAGTTAGCAATTGTGTTGTGCAGAGTTCCTTGGGCAAAAGTGACCATAATATAGTAGAATTCTGCATTAGGATGGAGAGTGACACGGTTAATTCAGTCCTGAACTTAAAGAAAGGATACTTTGAAGGTATGAGACAGAAATTGGTTAGGATAGACTGGCAAATTAAACTTAAAGGATTGACGGTGGAGATGCAATGGCAAAGATTTAAAGACCGCATGGTTGAACTCCAAAAATTGTTCATCCCTGTCTGGCAACAAAATAAAACGGGGAAGGTGGCTCAACCGTGGCTGATGAGGGAAATCAAGGATAATGTTAAACCAAGGAAGAGGCATATAAATTGGCCAGAGGAAGCAGCAAACCGGAGGACTGGGAGAAATGTAGAACTCAACAGAGGAAGACAAAGGGGTTAATTAAGAGGGGGAGAAAAGAGCACAAAAGAAAGCATGCGGGGAATATAAAAACTGACTGTAAAAGATTATTTAGATATGTAAAAAGGTAAAGATTAATGAAGACAAATGTAGGTCCCTTACAATCGGAGACAGGTGAATTTATAATGGGAAACAAGGAAATGGCAGAACAGTTAAACGAGTATTTTGGTTCTGTCTTCACTAAGGAAGACATAAACAATCTCCCATAAATACCAGGGGACCGAGGATCTAGTGGGAGAGAGGAACTGAAGGGAATCCGCATTAGTCAGGAAATGGCATTAGGTAAACTGTTGGGACTGAAGGCAGATAAATCCCCAGGGCCTGATGGTCTGCATCCCAGAGTATTCAAGGAGGTGGCTCTAGAAATTGTGGATGCATTGGTGATAATTTTCCAATGTTCTCTCGACTCTGGATCAGTTCACGTGGACTGGAGGGTAGCCAATATAACTCCACTTTTTTAGAAAGGAGGGAGTGAGAAAGTGGGAAGATGCTTGAGTCGATTGTTACGGATGTTATAGTGGCACATTTAGAAAGCAGTGACAGGATTGGTCAAAGTCAGCATGGATTTGTGAAGGGGAAATCATGCTTGACTAATCTTCTGGGATTTGTGTGGATGTAAGAAGTAGAATGGATAAGGGAGAGCCAGTGGATGTGGTGTATCTGGACTTTCAAAAAACATTTAACAAGGTCCCACACAAGAGATTAGTGTGCAAAATTAGTGCACTTGGTATTGGTGGTAGGGTATTGAAATGGATAGAGAATTGGTTGGCAGACAGGAAGCAAAGAGTAGAAATTAATGGGTCCTTTTCAGAATGGCAGGTAGTGACTAATGGGGTACCGCAAGGCTTGGTGCTGGGACCCCAGTTATTTACAATATATATTAACAATTTAGATGAGGGAATTAAATGTGACATCTCCAAGTTTGCAGATGACACAAAGCTGGGTGGCAGTGTGGACTGCAATGAGGATACTATGAGGTTGCATGGTGACTTGGATCGGATGGGTGAATGGGCAGATGCACGGCAGATGCAGTATAATGTGGATAGATGTGAGGTTATCCACTTTGGTAGCATGAACAGGAAGGCAGATTATTATCTGAATGGTGTCAGATTAGGAAAAGGGGAGGTGCAACGAGACCTGGGTGTGCTTGTACATCTGCCAGTGAAAGTAAGCATGCTGGTACAGCAAGCAGTGAGGAAAGCTAATGGCATGTTGGCCTTCATTGCAATAGGATTTGAGTATAGGACCAAAGAGGTCCTACCGCAGTTGTACAGGACACAGGTGAGACCGCATCTGGAGTATTGTGTGCAATTTTGGTCTCCTAATTTGAGGAAGGGCATTCTTGCTATTGAGGGAGTGCAACGTAGGTTCACCAGGTTAATTCCCGGGATGGCGGGACTGACATGTGATGAAAGAATGGATCGATTGGGTGTTTGTATTCACTGGATTTTAGAAGGATAAGAGGGGATCTTATAGAAACATATAAAATTCTTAAAGGATTGGACAGGCTAGATGCAGGAAAATTGGTCCTGATGTTGGGGGAGTTCAGGATCAAGGGTCACAGTTTAAGAATAAGGGCTATTTAGGACTGAGATAAGAAAAAACTTCCTCACCCAGGGAGTTGTGAACCTGTGGAATTTTCTGCCACAGAAGGCAGTGGAGGTCAATTCACTGGATGTTTTCAAGAGAGAGTTAGATTTAGCTCTTAGGGCTAAAGGAATCAAGGGATATGGGGAAAAAGCAGGAACGAGGTACTGAATTTAAATGATCAGCCATAGTCATATTGAATTGCTGTGCTGGCTCGAAGGGCTGAATGGCCTACTCCTGCAACTATTTTTCGATGTTTCTATGTTTCCATGTTCTCCATAGATACTCCCCGACTCACTGTATTACTCCAGTGCTTTGTGTATTTGTGTAAACCAGCATCTGCAGTTCCTTGTTTCTATATGCTTAGTTACCACCATTGGATTTGTCTTTGTTCCTGAAGATAGTCATGATAGCAGCAACTCTGAAATCCCTGGCAAGTCCTCTTCTTCCCAGACTAGAAGATGGGATGGTGACTTTGCAATTGAAGTTTTTCACCTGGGCCATTGCCACAGATGGCTGTGGAGGCCAAGTCAATGGGTATTTTAAGGTGGAGATTGACAGATTCTTGATTAGTAAGGGTGTCAAGCGTTAGGAGAAGGGGCTTGATAGATCCAGCCATGATTGAATGATGTAGACTTGATGGGCTGAATTGCCTAATTCTGCTCCTTTGACATGAATATATGAACATGAAATTATGAATGGAAATGAATAGATATCTGAGGAATAGAGTCAAGAAAGTTCATGTCAGCAGGGTAATAGTGGAAGAATTCTTCAAAGTCTTCCTTCCAGTGGGTGCTTCCAGCCTCTTGGTCTTTGATGGGTTAGTGTGCATTCCTGTTTTTGATTGAATTATGCCCTTCGCATTTAGGTCAAAGATGGTCTTGGCATGCTTGAAGATCTGCATGAGACACGTCTCTAAGCAGATTAATGTCTCTCCTGTGCTCTTTCCCCACATCATCTGTTCTTTAGAGCATGGATTTTCTATTGGACCTTGGTATTTACATGCCTATCGAGCTTCCTTCTTATCCATGGAGTCATGGTGAAGGATGAAAGAATCCCAGGTTGATTAAGATAATGAAAGACATTTCCAAGATCTAGACTTGTTTATGTATGGGGACGGAAGTGATGGAAAACCCATACAAGTCCTCCCAGATTACCAATGCCTGACTTATGTACAGCCCTTACAAACAAATGTGTTTAACAGCCTGACTGGTGTATTTGCTAGCAGCTGTTGGGCTGCGGGCATCTTTTGCCATATAGGAATTCAGTTTGCGGCAATGTCCAAATGGTTGTGTTAAATACCTTTCTGGCCCTTGGCTGGCCTATGTTTTTTTTATTTCAATATGTTGCTGAGTAATTGCATTTCCAACTTGTGAGTCGTTTGGGTACGAACAATTCTCAGGACGCATCCCTGACGTAACTTGGAAAAGACCTGCAAATCTGACAATGGGATCATTTCATGACGGTACTTCTTGCCAGACAAATAGGTAGCCTTTACAGGCTTTTTAAAAAAACGTTTCCATTCCTCCCAAGAGGCGAGGAACGAGTTAAGTTTCCTTCTCTTCTCTTCCGCAGCTCCAATGACTCTCGTCCAGATGAGAGCTGAATTGGTTCTGATACATTTTATATCAAAATATAAATCACAAAGCTCTCATTTCAATGTTAAACTTTTCAGTTTTGAATAAAAGTGGTATTTTTATTATTTATTACTGTGCAGTGATAAACTACCTGATTGGGCAGCTTCAGGTCTGACTGAAAGGTCAACTTTGTTCTTTCTTATTAATTCACATTTTATTTGAAGGTGTAATTTGTGTCTCCAACAAACTCCACCGATCAGCGAAGACTGACCCTTTCAAAATTCAGCCGCTTTACAACTATATTATATTAGCCATGAATTATATCAGCTGGCAATCTAAAATATTTCAATTTCAAACCATCTGATCTAATTTAAATCAGAGGATTTCTCTTTTCCCTAACGGCTTGGATTCACAGCCGTAGATCCTGGCCACTGGCTGGTTTGCTGCTAACGTACATAAAATAAAAGATTGTCATTTATATAGCATCACTCATAAGCTCATTGACCTAAAGCACCTCACAGCCAATGAATTACTTCAGATGAGTGGAGTGTAGTGTAGCCAAATAGAAGAAATGATTTCTAGATGTCAAGCTTTCCAAATACAATAATGAACTAATTAATCAGTTCAAAATAGAAAATGTTGGGTACACTCAGCAGGTCAAGGCTCCTGTTTAGTTTAGTGATACAGTGTGGAAACAGGCCCTTCAGCCCACTGAGTCCAGGTTTATCATCAATCCCCCTTACACCTGGTCTATGTTATGCCACTTTCACATCATACACATTAGGGACAATTTTACAAAAGGCAATTAACCTACAAACCCGCATGTCGTTGGAATGGGGAGTAAACTGGAGCACCCGGACCTAACCCACACGGTCACATGGAGAATGTCCACACTCCGCACAGACAGCAGTCAGGATCACTCAATAGTCAAGATCGAAACCGGGTCTCTGGGCCTATGAGGCAACAGCTCTACCATTGTGTCACTGTGCCACCCATCTATGGAAGAAAAACAGAGTTAACGTTTCGGGATAGAAACCGTTTGCCAGAACTGAAAAAGAGACAGAAGACCCTTGTAAAGCTGGAGAGTTTATGGGGGAGGGGGATTCCACACTGATTCTCCTATCACCTGCCCACTCTAGGAGTATTTTGCAGCAGTCAACTAACTGTTAATCTACACAGCTTTGGCATTTGGGAGGAAGACAGAGCATATAGTCACAAGGAGAACACACAAGCTCTACCCATACAGTACCAGAGGTCAGAGTTTAACCAGAATCACCAGGTGGCACCACAATGGCTGCCTCGTCAACTATATATATAGTTATATACTCTCCAAATGGAGGAGTCAGTCTCAGAATCTACCCTTTCAGAATATTATTTGTCTAATATTTTCATATTTTCTTATGGCCTAGATGGTAGCCACCAACTCACTGCAGACACTCAACGTCGCCCCATTACCATCCAGTGGCATTGACATCCACCATCATGAAGTGCTTTGAGAGGCTCGAAATTGAACACATTAAATCCAGTCTACCAAGCAGCCTTGACCCACTGCAGTTTGCCTATCGCCACAACAGGTCGACGGCAGGTGCCATCTCCCTGGCCCCACACTCATCCCTGGAACATTTGGATAAGAGAGACACTTACAGTATGTCTGACTCCTATTCATAGACTACAGCTCTTCTTTTAACATCAATATCCCATCTAAGCTCATCACCAAACTCGTAGGACTTGGAGTCGTAGCATTCATCTCTGCAAATGTAAACCTCGACTTCCTGATCAACAGACCCCATTCAGTTTTGAGAAAAGGCTTAAAAACTCCATATGTATGTTGTGATTCTTGTAAATAAACCTTCACACCGTACAAAATATTTATAAATCATTGCACGATTTGCCGTGCAGTTGATGAAACATGACATCCTATTCATAGCAAGATCCTGTTAATGGCAACATAATTAACGGCAGTTAATCACGGATTATCATCAACCTTTTGGGACGAATGGCCTGTTGAACTTCAGGAAAGGCAGTTTTATGTTTTTACCCTTCAACCTTCCTTATGATCCTTGAATTGATATTTCCTAATTGTTGTTAAAGTAATTGCTGTTGTTTCTTGCCACGAGGAATTACTGGCCTGAAACTAATCAGACCTCATTACACTTACTGAAAGATCCATAGCTTTTGTGCTTTCATCCATTTTACCAAGACTGCATTCAATTGCAGATCGCAGAAGTGGAGAGGCAATCTTTGCAAGCATTAATGTTCAGTCTCAAAAACTTGACACTGTAATAATACTTTAGCATCACAGGCAATATAAAGAAAAATAGGTCCTTTTGGTTTATGTTTACAATTCTAGAAAAGGGCTGAAACCAGAGTTTAGTTTAGTTTAGTTTAGAGATACAGCGCGGAAACAGGCCCTTCGTCCCACCGAATCCGCACCGACCAGTGAACCGCGCGCATTAACACTATCCTACACACACTAGGGACAATTTACATGTACACCAAGCCAATGAACCTACATAACTGTATGTCTTTGGACTGTGGGAGGAAACCGAAGATCTTGGAGAAAACCCACGCGGTCACGGGGAGAACGTACACACTCCGTACAGACAGCACCCATAGTCGAGATCGAACCCGGGTGTCCGGCGCTGCAAGCGCTGTAAGGCAGCAACTCTACCGCTGTGCCACCATGGCCACAGTGGTCTGTGTTATATGGCTCCCATGACATAGAAGTATTTACATCATCAGAGATTATTCCTGGTTGATTCCAGACTAATATGGGTTTAGTATAAGCCCAGAAAAGAAATGAGCGCTAGATGCTTGTGCATCCACTAATCATTTCTTCTGTTGGACCTCCTATGGAGCTTGGATATGTTGGGATTCTTCAGCATTATGCCAGAGTAACAACTTCAGTGATCTTACACCAGACTTATCATATCATATCATATCATATCATATCATATATATACAGCCGGAAACAGGCCTTTTCGGCCCACCAAGTCCGTGCCGCCCAGTGATCCCCGCACATTAACACTATCCTACACCCACTAGGGACAATTTTTACATTTACCCAGCCAATTAACCTACATACCTGTTCGTCTTTGGAGTGTGGGAGGAAACCGAAGATCTCAGAAAACCCACTTGTCTGCCAATGCTGATTCCTGATTTAAGTCGGAAAACAAAGCTCTTTTATTTTATATATTTTAAATTATTTTGTCATGTTTTTACTTTTTTTGTTAGCGTTTTGATGGATTCTAATAATTTTAAAACACTTGAAGATTCGTGGAGACACAGAGATCATATGGCACAGAAACAGGTCCTTCAGCCCTTTGTGTCCATAATGACTATTGTATTTATCAATACGAATCCCATTTCAACCTGACTCTCTGACTCTATGACTCTCTATGACAAAGTGTAAGATTATATGATTAAGTTTTCACAATTATATAAAAAGTGTCAGGTTAATTGTTTCCACCTACAACTGTCCAAAATGCCTGCCATTCTTTTGTGCTAAACGTGTCAGACATTCAACACATCTTATATTGTTATCATTGGCCCTCAGTGATAACACTACTACATTTCACCACAGGCATCAAGGCAGTCCTGCCTCTGCAGAATGTCTCTGTATTGTAGTTCACGCTGTGTGACTGAAAATGTAATTCTACGGTTATTAGTTCAGATACTATAAAGGTATAGGGTTAATGGCACTTCTCTTTAATGTTGCATTCAAGAGATTATTTTTATTATTGTTATATTTTGAGAACTTACGGAATTCTCTTGTGCCCTGTTATTTTACTGCTTTAATTGGGATTAATGTTCACATTAATCCATTTTTGTTAACATTTTCTGTGATACTATCACTTAAAGTGATTTATAATTGATTTTCTGCATTTAACTAATGTTAGCTTTCTGCAGTACAGTTTTTTAAATTATTATTATCGTCATTGTGACTAATTTTGTTTTATACTACAGCTGATCTAGCAAATTGGATTGTGTATTGCATGTCACTTGCTGAATGGAGCTTCATATTTTAACAAATGTATTTACTATAAAACTGCTTATAGATTGTTCTTACATTCTGCTCACTTTCTACTGGTGTAGAGAAGGCGATCGTTTTCTTGGCCTTTACGTCCTGTGGATTATGGACAATTTGCTCCGTGAATTGTAAAATGTATTCATTCTCATTTTTATTGACGATAAGCTATATGTCACCACCAATATAGCGGGTTTCATGACTGTTTTCCAACTGCAACTCCACACAATATGAAGCATCCATGTCTGCCATAAAGAAAATGTCATGCAGTCTGTTTGGTGAAGTCCTAACTGCTTTGCTTGATGCACCATTTCAATTATCTTCCAATGTGCTCATCAACTGCTTGTTCTTTTGTGCCTTTGGCTTTGTCTCTGATTGCCTTTCCTGCTGGTGTAGTCTTTACAGGGTAAATTAAGGGTCATTTGCTATTGAAGACGATAACACTCCTCTCTCAGCATTCTTTGAACTGCTGACAGCTCTAGGGATTTTGTGGCTCTCATTAACTCCTGATTTTAAAAATTAACTTGGTATATATGGAGCAAACTGTGTATTAAATCATTTCACATTAAAAGCGCACTGTCGGCATAAAGAAGACATTGTTAAACCTTTTTTTTTAATCATTGGGACAAGCCACAGAGGTTGGCCATGGTGATAATGTGCAGCAGAAATGTTGAATATGATTGATGCCATTTCACTGAAGTGGACAAAAATCTTGCTGAACAATTTAAAATTATATTGCTTTAAAACATTAGCATCAGTATTATACTGGATTATTATTGTCACGTGTACCGAAATATAGTGGAAAGTTATAAACACCAAGTCAATATTTCTTTTTTGACTATTAGCAGCAACAGGGTTGTTGTCATCTTTACCTCACAACCCTGGAGGCTTGTGATTGATCCTGACTTTTGATCAGTCTGGATGGAGTTCTCCTCATGGCTTTTAGAGTTCCCATTGTGTTTCCTCCAACATCCCAAATACGTGCTGCATGGTTAATTGACAACTGGAGATTACTCCTTGGCATAGCCAGGAAAAAGATCAGTTAGGAGTCGATTATCCACCTGGTGGCGCCAGTAATGGCTGCCTCGCCAACAGTCTGTCTATCCCTTCTTTGTGTTTTAATAGTATGTGTTAAATGTATGTTTTAGTGTTCTTTAACTTGTTTTATGTGGGGGGTGGGGGTTGGGGGAACCTTTTTCTAATCTTACCTTGATGGAGAAGCAATTATTTTCCATAACGTATCTCCCTTCGCACTGTGGCCTAATATCGAGGAGCTGGCGGTCTTTGCTGGAGACCGATTTGAGAGCTCCACCGCGGGTGCTTGCAGACTTAACATCACGGAGCCCGTGGTCTCTGGTCGGGAACTCCAAGCCGCAAGAACTTCGAACGCCCCAACGTGGGAGCTACGAACGCCCCGACGCGGGAGCTTCAATCGCCCTGACGTGGGAGCTTTGATCACCCTGATGCAGGGGCTTCGACTGCCGGCTGCAGGAGATTCGATCGCCCTGACGTGAGAGCTTCGATCGCCCTGACATGAGAGCTTCGATCGCCCTGACGTGAGAGCTTTGATCACCCTGATGCGGGAGCTTCGATCGCCCTGACGTGAGAGCTTCGATCGCCCTGATGCGGGAGCTTCGATCGCCTCGATGCAGGGGCTTCGACTACCGGCTGCGGGAGATCCGATCACCCCGACGTGAGAGCTTCGATCGCCCTGACGTGGAAGCTTTGATCGCCCTGACGTGGGAGCTTCGATCGCCCTGACGTGAGAGCTTCGATCGCCCTGACATGAGAGCTTCGATCGCCCTGACGTGAGAGCTTTGATCACCCTGACGTGAGAGCTTCGATCGCCCTGATGTGGGAACTTCGATCACCGGCTGCGGGAGATTCGATCGTCCTGACGTGAGAGCTTCGATCGTCCTGACGTGAGAGCTTCGATCGTCCTGACGCGGGAGCTTCAATCGCCTCGATGCAGGGGCTTCGACCACCAGCTGCGGGAGATTCGATCACCCCGATTGCAGATGGTTCGACTGCTCCGACCACGGGAAAATAAAGAGGAAGCAGATGGACTATTTTGCTTTTCTTCACAGTGAGGAATGTGGGGAATCTGCTGTGGTGGATGTTTATGTTAACTTTTATGTAGTTGTGTGTCTTGTTGTTTTTTTTTCGTATGGCTGTATGGTCATTCGCATATCACTGTATCTTAATTGGTACACGTGACAATAAAAGATCTTTGACCTTTGAAACCTTTGAGGGAAATGTATCAGGGAATTAGTTAAAGTGGGACAGAGGTGATAGAAACAGAAAATAGCAGCAGGAGTAGGCCATTTGGCCCTTCAAACCAGCACCGCCATTCAATATGATCATGGCTGATCATCCAGAATCAGTAATCTGTTCCTGTTTTCTCCCCATATCCCTTGATTCCGTTAGCCCTAACAGCTACATCTTACTCTCTCTTGAATACATCCAGTGAATTGGCCTCCACTGCCTTCTGTGGCAGAGAATTCCACAGATTCACAACTGTCTGGCTGAAATAGCTTTTCCTTATCTCAGTCCTAAATGGCCTACCCCTTATTCTTAAACTGTGACCCCTGGTTCCGGACTCCCTCAAAATGGGAAACATTTTTCTTGCTTATAGCCTGTTCAATCCCTTACAAATTTTATATGTTTCTGTAAAATCCCCTTTCATCCTTCAAAATTCAAATGAATATAAGCCCAATCAATCCATTCTTTCATCATATGTCAGTCCCGCCATCGCGGGAATTAACCTGGTGAACCTACACTGCACTCCCTCAATAGCAAGAATGTCCTTCCTCAAATTAGGAGACCAAAATTGCACACAATACTCCAGGTGCAGTCTCACCAGGGCCCTACACAACTGCAGTAGGACTTCCTTGCTCCTATACTCAAATCCTCTCGCTATGAAGGCCACCACGCCATTAGCTTTCTTCACTGCCTGCTGTACCTGCATGCTTACTTTCAGTGACTGATGTACAAAGACACCTAGGTCTCGTTGCACCTCCCCTTTTCCTAATCTGACACCATTCAGATAATAATCTGCCTTCTTGTTCTTGCCACCAAAGTGGTTAACCTCTCATTTATCCCCATTACACTGCGTCTGCCATGCATCTGCCCACTCACCCAACCTATCCAAGTCACGCTGCTGCCGAAAAGCATCCTCCTCACAGCTCACACTGCCATGCAATTTTGTGTCATCCGCAAACTTGGAGATGTTACATTTAATTTGCTTCATCTAAATCATTAATATATATTGTACATAGCTGGAGTCCCAGCACTGAACCTTGTGGCACTCACTAGTCACTGCCTGCCATTCTGAAAAGGACCAGTTAATTCCTACTCTTTGCTTCCTGTCTGCCAACCAGTTCTCTATCCATGTCAATACCCTACCTCCAATACCATTTGCTCTAATTTTGCACACTAATCTCGTGTGGGACCTTATCAAAGGCTTTTTGAAAGTCCAGATCCACCACATCCATTGGCTCTCCCTTATCCATTCTACTTGTTACATCGTCAAAAAATCCCAGAAGATTAGTCAAGCATGATTTCGTCTTCATAAATTCATGCTGACTTTGACCGATCCTGTCACTGCTTTCAAAATGCGCTGCAATTACATCTTTAATAATCGACTCACGTATCTTCCCTACTACCGATGTAAGGCTGACTGGTCTATAATTCCCTGTTTTCTCTCTCCCTCCTTTCTTAAAAAATGGGGTTGCAATGGCTACCCTCCAGTCTACAAGAACTGATCCAGAGTCTATGGACAATAGACAATAGACAATAGAAAATAGGTGCAGGAGTAGGCCATTCGGCCCTTCGAGCCAGCACCACCATTCAATGTGATCATGGCTGATCATTCTCAATCAGTACCCCGTTCCTGCCTTCTCCCCTTACCCCCTGACTCCACTATTCTTAAGAGCTCTATCTAGCTCTCTCTTGAATGCATTCAGAGAATTGGCCTCCACTGCCTTCTGAGGCAGAGAATTCCACAGATTCACAACTCTCTGACTGAAAATGTTTTTCCTCATCTCAGTTCTAAATGGCCTACCCCTTATTCTTAAACTGTGGCCCCTTGTTCTGGACTCCCCCAACATTGGGAACATGTTTCCTGCCTCTAACGTGTCCAACCCCTTAATAATCTTATACGTTTCGATAAGATCCCCTCTCATCCTAAATTCCAGCGTATTCAAGCCTAGTCGCTCCAGTCTTTCAACATATGCCAGTCCCGCCATTCCGGGAATTAACCTAGTAAACCTACGCTGCATGCCCTCCTATAGCAAGAATATCCTTCCTCAAATTTGGAGACCAAAACTGCACACAGTACTCCAGGTGCGGTCTCACTAAGGCCCTGTACAACTGCAGAAGGACCTCTTTGCTCCTATACTCAACTCCTCTTGTTATGAAGGCACGGTAGCGCAGCGGTAGTGTTGCTGCTTTGCAGCGAATGCAGCGCCGGAGACTCAGGTTCGATCCTGACTACGGGTGCTGCACTGTAAGGAGTTTGTACGTTCTCCCCGTGACCTGCGTGGGTTTTCTCCGAGATCTTCGGTTTCCTCCCACACTCCAAAGACGTACGGTTATGTAGGTTAATTTGACTGGGTAAATGTAAAATAAAATGTCCCTAGTGTGTGTAGGATAGTGTTAATGTGCAGGGATCGCTGGGCGGCGCGGACTTGGTGGGCCGAAAAGGCCTGTTTCCGCGCTGTATATATGATATGATATGATATAATTAGAACATTGGAAAATGATCACCAATGCATCCATGATTTCTGGGGCCACCTCCTTTAGTACTCTGATCTGCCTTCAATCCCAACAGTTTACCCAACACCATTTAATGACTAATGTGAATTTTCTTCAGTTCCTCTGTCAAGCTAGATCCTCGGACCCCTTGTATTTCTAGGAGATTGTTTGTGTCTTCCTTAGTGAAGACAGAACCAAAATACTTGTTTTAACTGGTCTGCCATTTCCTTGTTTCCCCATTATAAATTCACCTGTTTCTGACGGTAAGGGACCCACACGTCTTCACCAATCACATATCTAAAGAAGCTTTTACAGTCAGTTTTTATATTCCCCACAAGCTTTCTTTCATGCTCTATTTCCCCCCTCTTAATTAACCCCTTTGCCTTCCTCTGTTGAGTTCTAAACTGATGGGATTTTTTCTCCCGGCAATGGCATGCAGCCAATGGGATGAATGGCCTCTTTCTGTGTTGTAACACAAATTAATAAATTTTCATACAATTTCCACTCAGAGAGCTAACCAGTCAATGGAAAGACTAGACATGATTACAATCGGGACATCCACAGTGTGCAGATACATGATAAAGAGAATAACATTTAGTGCAAGAAATAAAGTTTAGTGTAAGATGCTGATTAATACACACAAGGACACAAAGTGCTAGAGAAACTTATCAGGTCAGGCAGCATTCCTGGAGAACATGGATAGGTGACGTTTCGAGTCGAGTCCCTTCTTCAGAGTGGTGTAAGATTTGTGCAAGATGGTGCCCAAGTGAGGTGACTCTTTGTGTGCTAGTTACAGAAGTGGATCTACAATCACGCATCACAATCGCTCCACTTTTAAATCTCTACTCCAATAGCAGTATTTCCTATTTCAACTATGCTCTTAAACATTATTCACGTCATTTCCTTTATCATGTATCTGTACACTGTGGATGGTTCGATTGTAATCATGTATTGTCTTTCCGCTGAATGGTTAGCATGCAACAAAAGCTTCTCACTGTACCTTAGTGTACACGTGACAATTAACAAAACTCTAGCTCTGGTGTAAATGGTTGCTTGATGTTCAGCATGGATGTGGTGGGATGAAAGTATAGTTTCCATACCGCATAACTCTAAATCTCTATGACAGAAATCTCTGAGTTTTGACACAGGCCTGGCAACCAACTGAGGTACATGGTCTGGTGTTGACCTGTGTGGAAGCTTTATGTGCACCAGAACACATAAATTGACATTTAAAAAAATCACTGAATAAGTTTTATTGGAATTTATAAAATATATATTTTACACCTAAAATTTCACAATCTGTAGCTTGCTATCAATGTATCAAACACGTCTTTAATTCTTGTGTGTGAGGCCAATCTGTTGTAGAAAAGTGTGAAGTAAAGCAATATTTTGCTTCTCTTCCCTAACATTCTTCCGCTAAAGAGATACACCAATTCACTTGAAGCATGAACTTGCAGTTCATCAATACCTCTTGTATTGCGGCCAAGTCCTTTTTCTTCAATGAATCAACTAGATCTAATTATGTTCTGACTTGTGTTACTGCAGATGAAATTATCTGTCACTCTGAGGCTACATTGAAAATCTGTGCAGATATGTTGGTGAGAGAATCATCGATGAAAGGGCAGCTACAATTACATAGAAATCTTCATCACACTTTGATTGGTTGATTAAATGATACAGCATTGGTTGATACAGCACAGAAACTGGCCCTTCGGCCCATCAAGTCCATTGATCTCCCACTCACGCTCATGCTACGTCACTTTTGCATCCACTCCCTACCCGCTTGGGGAATTTACAGAGGATAATTAACCCACACACACGTCATTGGGATGGAGGAGTAAATCAGAACGCACGAAGGAAACCCACGCAGTCACAAGGAGAACGTGCAAACTCCACATGGACAGCACCAGAGGTCAGGATTGAATCCAGGTCTCTGGTGCCGTGAGGCAGCTGCTTTTCCAGCTGTGCCACCGCACCACATGGCCATTTAAACCAGGTTTTCTGGACAGGCATGAAGGATATGCACCAAAACAGAAGGAAACCTTCCAGATTGAGCTTTGGTGAATCATTGAGTCCATTTAACTATCAGAGCAGGCTTTGTGATGTTCCCACTATACAAGCAAGGAAGCAGAGTTAGAAGAAGAAGAACTTACATGAAGAAAGTTTCATTTTCATTTGAGTGTTCCGTGGCCATGTAATTTGAGAGTGTCATTCCTCTCTTCACTAACCACCCTCTCACCACTTTAACCCCCACAAGGAAGATGTAGGTCTCCCTAGCCTTAGCTCGTGCCTGTCTCGAATCACATGGCTATTTGGACCATAAGACCATGAGACACAGGAGCAGAATTAGGCCATTCGATCCATTGAGTCTGCTCTACCATACAATCATGGTTGATCTATTTTCACTCTCAGCCCCATTCTTCTGCCTTCTCCCCATTACCTTTCACATCCTTTCCAATCAAGGACCTATCAATCTCCACTTTAAAAGTACGCAAAGACTTGGCCGCCACTGTCAGTGGCAACAGATTAACTATTCTCTGGCTAAAGAACATCCTACTCCTTGGGAGTAGTGTCATTCCAAACAACTCCAACTTGGCAGTCTGTCACAGCCAAAGTTACATTAGATAAATTAACCCTACAAAAACTCATAGCATGGAGATACAACACGGAAACAGGCCCTTTGGCCCACCGAGTCCTCCCCGGCCAGCAATCCCTGTACACATTAACACTATCTTACACACAATAAGGATAATTTACACATACACCAAGGCAATTAACCTACATACCTGTACGTCTTTGGAGTGTGGGAGGAAATCGAAGATCTCAGAGAAAACCCATGCGGTCATGGGGAGAACGTACAAACTCTGTATAAACAGCAACCGTAGTCGGGATCAAACCTGGGTCTCTGGTGCTGCAAGCGCTGTAAGGCAGCAACTCTACTGCTGCGCCACTGTGCACCCTTTTTGTTTTAATATGATTAGGTTTAGTTTAGTTTAGTTTAGTTTAGTTTAGTTTAGTTTAGTTTAGTTTAGTTTAGTTTAGTTTAGTTTAGTTTAGTTTAGTTTAGTTTAGTTTAGTTTAGTTTAGTTTAGTTTAGTTTAGTTTAGTTTAGTTTAGTTTAGTTTAGTTTAGTTTAGTTTATCTGTTCATAGAAAACAAGTTGAGATTTTAAAAGCATGAAAGAACCATGCATTGCCAGGAAATAATTTTATCCTCACCTCCTGTTACCAAAATCAAGAGAGACCTTATCTTGAGCCCTGTTCACTTGATTCTCCTGTTGATAACATAGAACATAGATCGTTACAGCACAAGTACCGGCCTTTCGGCCCACAATATCTCTGCTGAGCATAATGCCAAGACCAACTCTTTTCTGCAGATTGAAAAATTGAAGTCATGTTCACTGCCATAATATTAACATCATGCTTTACCTGTGAAAACAACTAAAACATAATGGTAATGGTGGAGGCTAACCCAAGTTAGACTTTGAACATTGAAATTTGCAAATTTGATGCAATGTTACCAAGTTTCTGAACAAAAAAGGTACACAGCAAAGAAAGAACTGTAAACAAATTGCTGCTTGGATTCTGAGATGCTGCCTGTCCCGCTGAGTTACTCTAACTTTTTGTGTCTATCTTCTGACTACATAATGCAGCAGGAACAGAATCTTAGAGACCCACCAGGCCACATAAATACTATCATCTGTTCCCTTTTCCCAGGATGGAAAATTCAAATATTTGGAGTATGTTCAAATTTAACATATTGTGTTCAGTTTTGGGTACCATGTTATAGGAAAGATATTGTCAAGTTGGAAAGGGTGCAGAGAAGATTTATGAGGATGTTGCCAGGACTCAAGGGCCTGAGCTAAAGGGAAAGGTTGAGCAGGCTAGGACTCTATTCCTTGGAGCAGGAGGATAAGGGGTGTTATGGAAGTGTACACAATTGTGAGAGGAATAGATCAGGTAAAGCCCAATGTCTCTTGCCCAGAGTAGGGGAATTGAGAGCCAGAGGACATAGGTTTAAGGTGAGGGGGGAAAGATTTAATAGGAACCTGAAGAGTAACTCTTTTACATTAAAGGTGGTGGGTGTATGGAACAAGCTTATGGAGGAGGTAATTGAGGCAGGAAATGTAAGGGGTTTCTGCGCCGAGCTTTCGCCCGACCTAAGGTCCCCGTGCCTTGCTCTGATCCCTTGACCAGGCCGCGCACACTGGTTCCCCATGAGTGGTTCGACCCACTCACCCCCTACGGTTCTAGACACTGGACTTAGATGCAGGAGCGTTTATAGTGCAGAAAATTCAACCAGACCAGATTTGAAGACCAGGGTTTAAATGAAAAAGGCTTTTATTGAGCACTTGGGACTATTGTCCATGAATACTTATACAGTTCTATTAGACATATGCATAACTACATGAATACTTAGACACAGTTCTAAACGACATATGCATAACCACACGAATACTTAGACACAGTTCTAAACGACATATTCTTGACTGTAAGATGGGGAACGTACAACACATCACAAACTTGACCAACACATATTCATTTACACACCCACGTTTATTCAAACCACCCTCCCCTCTACACTAAACTATGTCCAGGATGTGCAGGATCGGGGTACATGCTCACCATGGGGCTATTACTGTGGTTACTGGTTGTTCGTGCTGCTTCTCAGCTGCTTTCCGTGAGGGTCGTGCTTGTCCCCTGAGTTTCTTCCTTCCGTTTCTTACGTTCCTGGCCAGTCGTTGCGAGCGTTGCTGTCCCTGCTGCGAGCGTGTCTTTCTTGCCTGTCTTTTCGTCTTCCTCCTGGCTTGCGTTCCTTGCAGGTTTTCTTGCGGTATTTCTTCTTCTTTTGCGTCCCTTTAAAACCCAAAAGTCGTGGCCAGTTATACTAATTCTGGCCCGTCCTATCTCCCGCCAGATCTCGGGATCTCTTTGTTTAAAAGATATGTATTGAGTTTTCCCCTTTGATCTGCGCTTATGTCCGGGGGTACCGGGGATGGCCAGACGGTGTTAATTGATATTTTGTTGCGAGGTGATGGGTTTAACTGGTTTCCCATCACCTACCAGGTAGTTTTCTATGGGCTATTGTGCCCCCTTAATGAGATTAACTGTGTAGGTCGGCTTGGGGCATTGTGAGTATGCTGATGTCAGTGCCTCAGTGTCTGGACTTTGACCTGGTTTCGCAGGTTTCTGCATGGCCAATATCCATCCATTGTTCTGGCCGTGGCTTTGCAGAAACCTAGAGACTGGGCTGTAAGGGTTTTGCTTTTGTGGCTTGTCACGAGGTCCTGCGGCCATCTTAGGACCCACGGATTGTGACATCCTTTGGTAAACTGACCGCAGCCTTTCTCCGCTATCAGCCCCAGTCTCCCGTTTTAAAATGTCCAAACTGCAACTCTTTGGTTTGGTGTTGCTTGCAGAATGAGGGAAAACTTCTCAAATCTTACAGTACTATTTCAACTATTTCAACATTTAAGAAACATTCAGACAGGTACATGGATAGGATAGGTTTAGATGGATATGGGCCAAATGCAGGCAGGTGGGACTAGTGTACATGGGATATGTTGGTCACTGTGGGCGTTGGGCCGAAGGGCCTATTTCCATGCTGTTCCATGTAGAGCAAGATACTTACACAGTGGGTGGTGAGTGCCTGGAGCGCACTGCTGAGCGGTGGTAGGTGAGGCAGGTATGATAGTGGTATTTAAGATACTTTTGAATAGGCACATGGATATGCAGGGAATGGATGGATTTGGAATATGTGCAGGCAGATAACAGTTGTCTTGGCAACATGTTCTGCACAGACATTGTGTGCCGAAGGTCCTTTAAGGGCCTCTCCCACTTTAGGCGATTTTAAGGCGACTGCCGGCGACTGTCAAAGTTTTAGCAGATCGCCGAACTTTTCTTTTACCCGGCGACAATGACCACGACAATGCTGAGTCAGGTCGAGATTACAGCGTCTTCGGAAACATCGCAAAATTCCCATGCTGTCAATGCTTCTCTGGCATCCTGATTTTCGCTGAAATCACTGGCAAGTCGGTAAGTACTTGAGTTTTGAACTATAACATCTTGTATGGGTTACTTAAAAACCAAGCATCACTGTAACAAGGCATAAACTGGATTTACATCCAGTTTACTAATAACTGTATTAAAAAATAAATAAAAAAGTGTTTGTGGATTTTTGTGAAAAGTGTGTGGGCATTCTTTGAAAATGTACGGGAGATGCATATCTGGTTTCTGGGTTGCATATCTGGGTTGGGAGCCCACTTTAAATGTAATGGCTGATGGCCATAAACATCACGAGAATTCCCACGCTTACCTGACCATCAAACTGTCACCTCCAATCTACCTGTCAAATGTCCTGACGGTAAATAAATTGGTTAAACACAAGCATTTTATGGTATTTTGAAATGGCTTTACTTATTTTAATATAATATCCTTCTAAATGCATCTAAGAGAACCTAGCAAACCTGGGGACAGCAGGCGACAGCGCCCGCAATAAGCAACGATACCTGGTGACAAGCCAGCTGTCGCCGAGAAATTTCACTCCGGTTGATTTCTCAGCGATGCGCTGAGATCCACTACGATTCTTGGAAGACTCCTCACGATCATGCCCGCGACACCCCGGCAAACTGTCGGCAACAGCCGAGTCGCCGGCAGTCGCCTTAAACTTGCCTAAAGTGGGACAGGCCCTTTACTTGTGCAGTGATGTTCCTTTACTTGTGCAGTGATGTTCTATGTTCTAAATGTTCATCCCAAAGTTGGCACATTTGTTTGTGAAGAGGTACTGTGTCCAGCTGAGTTTTACTGTTGACATAGCTTATTAGTTTGCTTCTTCAGATCTTTACTGAAAAATTGCAGTCATGTTCAATGCCATAGTTTGTGCAGCCATATTTATAATAAAATAAATTCTGTACCAATGCAAGGACAAAGTTATGTTGCTTCCACAATCTATTATTTATATTCAGCAAAGAATAGTTTTTGCTCAAATATTGTTTCTTCCCCTTACTATCCATTGATGAAGTGAATATAAAGGCACATCTTACACTTGCTAAGTATCATGGATTCAGAATATGAAATTTCCATTGGCAGCTGTTCAGAGAGCAGTTTTATAAATCCCCACAAAAAAAAAGGCTCCCTTAATAGCTTTGTGAATTTGTTCAGAGAGTAATTAAGTCACATAGAAAAGGGCAATCTCGACTTCAATCCCTGGAAGCTGGCTGATATCTGGAGGACTTTCAGTTGGGACATGTCAATCAGCCTCAGTGCTATTGGACACAAAGCAGAAAGCTCGGCGGATTTATTAGTAGTGATCTTGAGCCAATGATCCCTGCTGTGTATTTATATGTGGATATGTGTGGATATTCGACCTCCAGTATCATCTGCGGATGAATAACCTGCTAACACTCGGCTTCAAAACCCGCAGAAGACGTTGAGACAGCTTGGTGGGTGAGTTTACCATGGCCCAGCAAGAATTTACAACTCTTCGGGAGAGGCAGAACGTCTTCATCTTTAACATGTTTAGCTATTAGTGCAAACTGCCTGCACATAGCTTGCTGTGAACAGTTACGTGTACAGGCCAATCATCATCAATGCTGAAGCACTGATGGCGATGAATATTTAACCAACTGGTTCCCAAACGGGAGGAAGATAGCTATTTGCTTAGCCTCAGAATCTTGTCAGTCTCTAGTCCTGAGAGAGGAATCTTTATTGCTGCCTCATAATGTTCAACACATATTCACAATATTCACACATGCAGAATGTGCGAAGGACACCATGCATCAGTCATGCTGACATTTATGTGGGGAATTTTTAGCCTGTGAACATAAAACACTGACATTTCAGTAACAGCCTAAACCTTGTCACATTTGGAAAACGAATAGATTTTAAATCTGTTTAACCTGCTTTATTTTGAGCTGCTGGATTTCTCGACTTGTCATGGTGTTGATAGCAAATGGGCACTGGGCACCTTCTAGCTTTTGCCAAGTGGCTTATTTTTATAATTGAATTAAGATAGAGAATGTCAGCAGACATTTTCACAATAGTAAGCGTCATGAACATGCCTGATGCTCTTTCACATATACCTTCCCATATTTACTGGCTGAGATATTAAGGTAGCTTGCTGGATATTTACCAAGAGAAGTGGTGGTAGATTTCTTCGACATAATCATTATAAAAGAATTTTGCCATGTCATTTCATTATTATCGTTTTATCAGTATCCCGGGATTAATCGCACAGAATATTACAATGAGGAAAATTATGTCAAAAGAAATCATAATCATCTGACACAGTATTAATTATAATTCTTAGTGCACTTTTAGTTGATGTAGGTGATAATTAAATTTTAGAGATGTTTTCTTTTGCCAGAATAGTAGCATAACGGAAGTGGTGGGATACACTCTTAGCTTGCATACAGGCTTTCCGTTGTAAATATTTCATTAAAGCAGCATTGTTGTTATAGACAATAGACAATAGACAATAGGTGCAGGAGTAGGCCATTCGCCCCTTCGAACCAGCACCGCAATTCAATGTGATCATGGCTGATCATTCACAATCAGTACCCCGTACCTGCCCTCTCCCCATACCCCCTGACTCCGCTATCATTAAGAGCTCTATCTAACTTCTCTTGAAAGCATCCAGGGAATTGGCCTCCACTGCCTTCTGAGGCAGAGAGTTCCACAGATTTATAACTCTCTGACTGAAAAGGTTTTTCCTCATCTCCGTTCTAAATGGCCTACCCCTTATTCTTAAACTGTGGCCCTGGTTCTGGATTCCCCCAACATTGGGACCATGTTTCCTGCCTCTAGCGTGTCCAATCCCTTAATAATCTTATATGTTTCAATAAGATCCCCTCTCATCCTTCTAAATTCCAGATTATACAAGCCTAGTCGCTCCAGTCTTTCAACATACAACAGTCCTGCCATTCCGGGAATTAACCTAGTGAACTTATGCTGCACTCCTTCAAGAGTAAGAATGTCCTTCCTCAAATTTGGAGAACAAAACTCCACACAGTACTCCAGGTGTGATCTCAGTAGCGCCCTGTACAACTGCAGAAGGACCTCTTTGCTCCTATACTCAACTCCTCTTGTCATAAAGGCCAACATGCCATTAGCTTTCTTCACTGCCTGCTGTACCTGCATGCTTACATTCAGTGACTGATGAACAAGAACACCCAGATGTCTTTGTACTTCCCCTTTTCCTAACTTGACACCATTCAGAAAATAATCTGCCTTCCTGTTCTTACCACCAAAGTGGATAACCTCACATTATCCACATTAAACTGCATCTGCCATGCATCCACCCACTCACACAACCTGTCCAACTCACCTTGCATCCTCATAGCATCCTCCTCACAGTTCACACTGTCACCCAGCTTTGTGTCATCTGCAAATTTGCAAATGTTACTTTTAATCCCTTCATCTAAGTCATTAATGTATATTGTAAATAGCTGTGGTCCCAGCACCACTAGTCACTGCCTGCCGTTCTGAAAGGGACCCGTTAATCCCTACTCTTTGCTTTCCTGTCTGCCAACCAATTTTCTATCCATGTCAGTACCCTACCCCAATACCATGTGCTCTAATTTTGACCACTAATCTCCTGTGGGACCTTATCAAAGGCTTTCTGAAAGTCCAGGTACACTGCATCCACTGGTTCTCCCTTGTACATTTTCCTAGTTACATCCTCAAAAAATTCCAGAAGATTAGTCAAGCATGATTCGCCCTTCGTAAGTCCATGCTGACTCGGAATGATCCTGTTACTGCTAACCAAATGTTCCGCAATTTCTTCTTTTATAATGTTCCAGCATCTTCCCCACCACTGATGTCAGGCTAACTGGTCTATAATTTCCTGTTTTTCTCTCCCTCCTTTCTGAAAAAGTGGGATAACATTAGCTACCCTCCAATCCACGGGAACTGATCCTGAATATATAGAACATTGGTAATTGATCACCAATGCGTCCACGATTTCTAGAGCCACTTCCTTAAGTACCCTGGGATGCAGACCATCATGCCCTGGGGATTTATCAGCCGTCAGTCCCATTAGTCTATCCAACACCATTTCCTGCCTACTGTGAATTTCCTTCAGTTCCTCCGTCACCCTAGGATCTCTGTCCACTAGTACATCTGGGAGATTGTTTGTACCTTCCTTAGTGAAGACAGATCCAAAGTACCTGTTCAACTCATCTGCCATTTCCTTGTCCCCCATAATAAACACCTGCTCCTGTCTTCAAGGGACCCACATTTGTCTTAACTATTTTTTTCCTCTTCACGTACCTAAAGAAGCTTTTACTATCTTCCTTTATATTCTTAGCTAGCTTACCTCCAGACCTCATCTTTTCTCCCCGTATTGCCTTTTTAATTATCTTCTATTGCTCTTTAAAAGTGTCCCAATCCTCTGCCTTCCCGCTCATCTTTGCTATGTTATACTTCTCTTTTATTTTTATACTGTCCTTGACTTCCCTTGTCAGCCATGGTCGCTTCTTACTCCCCTTAGAATCTTTCTTCCTCTTTGGAATGAACTGATCCTGCACCTTCTGTATTATTCCCAGAAATAACTGCCATTGTTGTTCCACCATCATCCCTGCTCGGGTCTCTTTCCAGTCAACTCTGGCCATCTCCTCCCTCTTGCCTCCATAGTGCACCTTGTTCAACTGCAATACTGACACTTCCGATTTTCCCTTCTCCCTCTCAAATTGTAGATTAAAACTTATCATATTATGATCACTACCTCCTAATGTAGGAAAATAACTGCAGATGCTGGTACAAATCGAAGGTATCACAAAATGCAGGCGTAACTCAGCAGGTCAGGCAGCATCTTGGAGTGAAGGAATGGGTGACGTTTCAGGTTGAGACCCTTCTTCAGAATCCCTGTCTTCAGAAGAAAGGTCACTACCTCCTAATGGCTCTTTAACCTTGAGTTCCCTTATCAAATCCGGTTCATTACACAACACTAAATCCAGATTTGCCTTCTCCCTAATAGGCTCCAGTACAAGCTGTTCTTAGAATCCATCTTGGAGGCACTCCACAAACTCCCTTTCTTGTAGTCCATTACCAAGCTGATTTTCCCAGTTTACCTGCATGTTGAAATCTCCCATAACCACTGCAGCATTACCTTTGCGACATGCCAATTTTAACTCTTGATTCAACTTGTACCCTATATCCAGGCTACTGTTTGGGGGCCTGTAGATAACTCCCATTAGGATCTTGTTACCCTTGCAATTCCTCAGTTCTGTCCATACTGATTCTACATCTCCTGATTCTATGTCACCCCTTGCAAGGGACTGAATATCATTCCTTACCAACAGAGTGACCCCACCCCCTCTGCCCACGTGTCTGTCTTTTCGATAGGTCATATACCCCTGAATATTCAGCCCCCAGCTCTGGTCCTCTTGCAGCCATGTCTCTGTAATTCCCACAACAACATATTTGCCAATATCTAACTGAGCCTCAAGCTCATCCACTTTATTTTTTATACTTTGCGCATTCAAATACAACGCTTTAACTTCGGTATTCACCTCCCCTCTCACACCGGAAACAATTGGCCCTGACCTTACTCTCTTATCCCTTCTCGAACTTTCCTTCCCATTAATTCAGAAGTCTTGCAATTTGTCCTGTATTCGCTTCCACTTTAACTCCATCTTTATACTCCCAATTTATCAACCCCTTCCCCCCACTATTTATTTTAAACCCACACATGTAGCACTAGCAAACTTGCCTGCCAGAACGCTGGTCCCCCTCCAGTTAAGGTGTAAACTGTCCCTTTTGTACAGGTCACCCCTACCCCAGAAGAGGTATCAGTGGTCTATAAATCTAAATCTCTGCTCCCTACACCAGCCCCACAGCCATACATTCATATCCCATATCTCCCTGTTCCTGCCCTCACTAGCACAAGGTACAGGAAGCAATCCAGAGATAACCACCCTAGAAGTCCTGCTTTTCAGTCTTCTTCCTAACTCTCTAAACTCACTTTGCAGAACCTCCTTCCTCTTCTTCCCGACGTCGTTCATGCCCACGTGCACAACTACTTCTGGCTGTTCACCTTCCCTCTCGAGAATGTTCTGAAGTCGGTCTGCGACATCTTTAACCCTGGCACCAGGGAGGCAGCAGACCATCCTCAAGTCTCGCCTGCCACCACAGAATCTTCTGTCCACATCTCGGACAATGGAGTCACCCACAACTATGGCTCTGCCCGACGTCGGTCTCTCCGGTCGATTTTCATTGCCAGGATTGGAGCCACCGACCTGTCCGCCGCTGGGACTGGAAGCGTCTTCTGCACTGACAGCTCCCAAGAGGGCGTACCTGTTTTCATTAGGCACAGCCACTGGGGTCTCCTGCTCTCCATGTTTATTCCCTTTTCTCCCAGTCACCCACCTTCGCTCTTCCTGCATCCTTGGCAAGACAACCTCACTGTATGTCCTATCCAGGAAACTCTCGTTTTCCCAGATGGCCTTACATAGAGAGACATTATGTAGCAGGTATCTAAGTTATGGATGTGCGGGAGAAAAACAAATCATATTGTAGAGGAACACTCCGATGTGTAGGATTATGAAGTGACGAGATGTAAACACTTTAATATCAATGTTTCACATCTCATCAGTGGCATCAGTGGAAGTAGGTAAGCAGGTGATTTCACCCAGGGTAAATGAAAGTCAAACCACCTTTTGATACAATTCCCATGAAATGACTCAAGAGGAGAAATGTTTCTACTCAAGTGAACAAAGTGATATGAGGAGGAAGGAACTGCAGGTGCTGGTCTAACCTGAAGATAGACACATAATGCTGGAGTAATTCAGCAGGACAGGCAGCATCTCTGGAGAGAAGGAATGGATGATTTTTCGGGTTGAGACCCTTCTTCAGACAGTGACATAACACTGAGAGCTGTGAACTGAGCTGAGAGAGGCGATACAAATTCTTCTCCGCAAATAAGGAGAGGAAAGAAAAGACCACACGTGAGTAGAATTCAAAAGAATGGAAACATTAGAATAATTTTAATTGGTCTTATTCCTTTTAATGGAATGGTTTTCATTTGCCTATGGGCATGCTTTAGGCATCAGTCAAATTAAAAACTATCTGGCAGTATGTATTTGTACCTTAATTTTTAAATGGTTTGCCTGCTATTTACATAAATTCGTAATAAATGTAATGATTTTGTACAGCAACACAGTCCAAGACCCATTGATGTTAATTTTCAGATTCATAGAAATAACTGACCATTTCTACAATGCCTTCATGAATAAAATGTCACAACACCCCTGAGCCTTGGGAATCCCTGGACCGCGACTAGAGGCGCAAATTAAAATAATATTTATGCCTACTGTTTAAGCATTGTTGATCCCATTGTCTACACACAAGTAGAGTGGTGGACATATTACCTTCATCTTCACAGGAAGCAAATTCTGAGACATCCACCCAACAGCCTTCACTGCAAAGACTGCAGCGGTTAATGAATGAAGGAATGAAGATAGGTAATAAAATGGCATCACCTGAAGAGTTTCAAAACCAATATATTGTTGTATTTGATGTACCTTGATTTAAAATATCACACTGCTGGAGCACACTGCTGTTGTATAAAAAATATTTTCTTCACATCATCAAAGGCTTTCACAACTGAGCCTGTGAAGATCGTCAGTTTTCTTTCTACATTAGGCAATTTGTCTGAGGTATTCAGAAATGACTGCTACAAGTCTCTTTGAAATGAGCAGCTCACAGGTGACTTAATTTGATTACCCTTAATGCATTATAAGCAGAGACGAAACAAGCTAAAGTAATTTTCCAGAGATTATTGAAAACATTCATTTTGGTTTTTTTTCCAAACTTCATGGGTTCATATTTTAGCCCAGCTCGTTAGCATTGTGCACATAATATATATTATGTGTATTCATTATATACATTCATCAACAATCAGATTGATTTATTTATTTCAAAGACCCACACACAAGAAGTAAATCTCTGTGACAAAACCTGTGGATGAACTGGATTACAATGTACAACCCACTATGCAGCAGGAGTATATAAGAGAATACAAAATGCTGGAGTAACTCAGTAGATCAGGCAGCAACTCTGGAGAACATGGATGGTTGACATTTCCAACCCAACTGCGATTCGAAACGTCACCTATCCATGCTCCCCGATGCTGAGTTACTCCAGCACTTTGTGGTCCTTTTGTTTAAACCAGCATCTGCAGATCCTTGTTTCTGGATCCTTGTTTCTTTCTTCAAATTGGCTGTGCTTTTTTTTATACTATTATAGATACAGTGTGGAAGCAGGCCCTTCGGCCTTCTGAGTTCCCACCAACCAGTGATCACACCATTTACTAGCACTATTTCCCTACACACTAGGGACAATTTACAATTTACAGAAGCCAATTAACCTACAAACCTGTACGTCTTGGAGTGTGGGAGGAAACCTGAGCACCCGGGGAAAACCCACATGGTCACAGGGAGAACGTACAAACTCGGTACAGACAGCACCCAAAGTCAGGATCTAGCCTGGGTCTCTGGAGCTGTAAGGCAGCAACTTTACCACTGCACCACTGTGCCACCCATGTTATTCTCTATTTCTTTAAAAGTGTAGAATTTATTATTACTTTCTGATGAGGGTTTTAAGCCATTCTACATAGAACAATTTTGCATTGATAAATTTCAAAATGAATGTGGGTAGAAATAAATAGCCCTGGATAAGTGAATGCAACATTTAAAGTACATTAGTGTTTTTTTTTAACCATTTCTTATTCTCGCTGGCAAATGTATGGCTTCTACTTTTTCATCTATCTTCTCTCCTCCTCCTTCTCTGTTGACAATTCCTTAGGCCGGTTTTGCATCTATATCAAGTTTTTTTTGCATTCTGAGATGACATGAGTCATTGGCCTTATCAATGTGGAAACTAGAGATTCTTCACAGGCCAGGCAATGGATTCTTGACAAAGGAAACAGTTACGTGAGTAGATTCAAAGACAGAGTATTTCTTCCACCAGTGATGGAGGTTTCTGTGTGTTCGTTCTGTATGGAGTTGAGGTTTTTGGTGCTATCCCAAATGTTCTCTCCAGATATTCCCAGGAGTCAATGGTGATGTTGCATTTTTCAAGAAGGCATTGAGCACATTTATAACATTTTTCCTTAGTTCACTCTTTCACTTGACGGAGCTCACAGTTATGCATGTCTAGTGATGAGCATGTGAATGCCATGGCCTGCTCATCAGAACAAGCTGAGTGTAACTGGAGCCTCGATCTTGCACGTGTTGGCTTGGGAGAGAACACTGGGATGATTCACTATCCTTCCAGTGAATTTGGAGGTTTTTGCAAATAAAGCATTGGTGATATCTTTCCAATGGCTTGCGATTTTTATCGATGTAATCCAGGTCTTAGATATGTATGAGAGGGCAGAGTTCCCAGCAACCTTGTAAACCATGTTTTGTATGCCAAATCTGGGTTTGACCTTCAATCACCTTTTTTTAATCAAATGACCAAAGAATGTGCCAGGTCTTCTTGAATGCTGATTAAAAAAATCTGTTTTTTGGTTGTTTGGAGGCAGAAATGAGCCTTGTGATTATTCAAACATAATGCAGGTAGCTAATTGCACTTCATTATGCAGGCAACATTCTTTTTGCATGAACTTGATTACAAACATGTATTTTCTCTGCAGCACCAACATTACAGCTTGCCATTCTCTCCTTAGTTTTAGATGCATACAAAATGTTAAAATAACTATATGATAGATCTTGAAAGTAGAATTAAGTATCCCGAATCTGAAAAAAAAATGTTTGTTGTTTGTAATGTTCCTTGATTAAACTACAACCTTCTCATTATTTCCACTCTGGTGCATCAATATTAATTGAATTAAAAGTGTTACTTATCTACGAACATATTAAACAAAAGAAAAAAGCACTCATCTAGCACATTTCATAATCTCAGAATGTCCTAAATCACCTTCTTATCAATTGAAAGCATACAAATAATAATAATAGTAATAGCACAAAATGGCAAGACTGAATTTTAAAAGTTAAGTTTTTAAATCAAAGTAATCTTTATTCCAATCTAATAATTCATTTTCAAGAAATATTTTTCTGATTGTTTGAATGATTATTATGACATGCTTGACCTGTTCGACTGCTTGATGTAAGGTAAATAGACAGTGGACACAAAACTGAAACATCTGCACTACAGATATGGGTCCATTAATACTGGCAGGTTATTGGTGCCGTGCCACATACGGTTAGATCCAGAAATGCAGGCTGCTAGAAAAATGTGTGTCCGTAAATAGAGCATGAAACTATACACGAGCAACATTTTCCATTGATAGTGGTGCAGAGGTGCTGAGCAGGGGTATGCCTCATTTGCACAGCCCAGGCAGAATCCTTGCTCGAAGTAAGAAATAAGATGGTTGCCCTCCAGGCATACACCAATACCATTATTCTTGATGGATTTTTGTTACCTTGGAGATTCTCAAAGGACATAAAATGTTACAAGGATCTGATTTCTTACCTGTCATGAAGTTAGAAATCATGATATAGTTTTAGCGGCTGGGGGGGCAATATTTTATCTTAAAACGTCTTCATTAGTGGAATTACAGTAAGTTTGAAAGTAACCTCAGGTAAGTGATTAACCCATAATTATTGCATCAAGAACCTTTAGGTGTCAAAGGAAGCACACAGGCCAGGTTGTGAATTCAGTCTGTCTTGCACTTTGCCGAGGGAAACAATTTAGAAGGTAGCTCTATATCAGTGTTTGTAGCAAAAATGCCTGACGGAATCGCTCTGTCCCATGTGGCATCATATTTTTAAACCCTGGCATCTAATTCCTTCTATACAGCACAGCCTCCATTGTACTGAAACACGCTGTGAGGTCTTAAAGCCCAAATAAATGTTGTGCAACATCAGATCTCTTGGGTTTATTTGCTGTGAAAGCCTGCTACAAGATTTTTAGCAGAGGAAGAAAATTTATATCTTCACGGGCCAGGCCTCTGTGAACTGCATCATTGGGCAAAAGTAAAGTCATGATTTACGCAGTTTGTTTTTGAGCTCCTGCACCCAGCTTGGCCCCGTTGTGCTGAAGATGAGCAGAAAGAAAAAGTACATAAGAATTTCAGTAAATTCAAAAACTTACCTTTGCAATGAGAAGCCAATTCTGCTCCAATTATTAACTTACGGAATAGCCTTCCAACAGATATCTATGAGTTTAGATATCTAAAACTAGATTGAATGAGAGGGTACGCATTGAGGGCATGAATTCAAACATGCTCACCTAATTTCAGGAATGTAGAACTCAAATTGATGGTTAAAGTAGAGAAAATTTAATTCAAATGAAAAATTTCAGGATGAGAAATTAATGAATCGGAAAGAGAAGATTAATAGAGTTACAAGGTTAGCTTTTAATTCTTAAGATTGTGGTAAAAATATCATGCTATTTCTGCAATACTAATTACAATTAACATGGCTGTCATGGGGTACATTTATTCTGCAAAATTACTGTCTATCCTTTTGTCACATTACAATAGCTGAAAATCTACCATTACACGGCATTTAGAGAAGTCATTGCAGTATTTATGTTTAGGTCTGATACCTGACCTTTCAGAACAATATGGTGGTTAATGAATAAATGTCTATTAATGGATCGAGCATGCGAGTGGCAGTGAAAATTGCAGTGTTGCTGAAAAAGGTTCTATATCGCCCAAACCTACAGAATTTCACGTTATTTTAAAGGCATCTCAATACACCGAGTACCCATACTAGTAAAATGAAATTGAATAGATGCATGCATGATCAAAATGTGCATCTGACCAAAATGGAAAATGTGAAGAAGTGATATAGATATCTTTAAGAGTACCGAAATGATAACATGATAGAAATAATGAAATCCATGATGCAAATTGGACAGAAATCACCCATTTTTTTCAATGGAATCCCAGAAGGGAATTGGGCGGTGCACTCAGTTGGAACACTTCTCATCACTGGAATTTACATTTAAATCAAACAAACTTGAATGGTCTCAGTCCAGTTTTGAGTATATAAATGTTCTCCACACATAATTGCCAATGATTTATTACTAATAAGATGCTTTAACAAGTACACTCTGAGGCTCTGAGTGGAAAAATAGTGTAGATATGATAAAGGATGATTGGATTATAATTGGAAAACTGTTCTGTTGGTTGACAATATTTTTAGAGGCACGATAGAGAGTCAGATTTATTTATTTTTAATGATGAATGCACTTGCACTTTAGATGAATAGATATTTTATCTAAAACCGATTTACTTTACTCATTCAAGGCCCACAAGTTCCATGCATTGTGGTGTACCTTGACTGGTGAACTGAATCTTACGTTAGCATTTGCAATAGACTAAGCTTACCTGTATTTCATCTGGCAGCGTGCACTTAACCATGTGTCTACCTCAAATCCTGCCAACCCATGGTGTACTTGATGATAAAAGGTTTCAGTCTGAAGAAAGGTTCTGACCCGAAGCATTGCCTATTCATTTTCTCCAGAGGTGCTGCCTGACCCGCTAAGTTACTCCAGCCTTTTATGTCTATCCTCGGTATAAACCTGCATCTGCAGTTCCTTCCTACACATTTTGTCCAAGGCATAAAGTTAAACAATATGTAAACAGGCCCTTCAGCCTGACTTATCCATGCCAACTAAACTAATCCCATCTGCCTTTGTATAGCTTATATCCCTTTAAACCTTTTCTAACCTTTCATATACATATATGCAAAGGTTTTAAAAAACCTGTAATTGTACCTGACTACCAGCTCATCTGACAGCTCAATCCATATATCCACCACCCTCTGTGTGAAAAACGTGCCTCTCAGATCCCCTTTAAATCTCTCATTCGTCACCTTAAACCTGTGGCCTGTAATTTTAGACTTCCCCACTACATTGTACAACTACCCTATCTATGACAACTCATAATTTTATGAACCTTTATAAGGTCACTCCCTCGCTCCAGATCCAAATAGTCCAATCCTATCCAATCTCCCCTTTTACCCCAAGTCCTCCAAACGAGCAACCATCCTAGTGATTTTATTTTGCACTCTCTCTAACTTAATCACATCTACGGTGACAGTCCTGCAAATTATACTCAATTTTATCTCTTTATCATTCCCCGCAGTTACTTACTCATCTGTTCATGACCGAAAACCTTTCTGACCATTTGCATTTTGTGCACAAGGGAATTTGGCTGCTGTTCGGGGGAAAGGGGGAGGGGGAGAGGGGGAGGGTAGAGGAGGGGGAGGGTAGAGGACAATAGCCAATAGACAATAGACAATAGGTGCAGGAGGAGGCCATTCGGCCCTTCGAGCCAGCACCACCATACACCGTGATCATGGCTGATCATGCACAATCAGTACCCCATTCCTGCCTTCTCCCCATATCCCTTGACTCCGCTATCATTAAGAGCTCTATCTAACTCTCTCTTGAAAGCATCCAGAGAATTGGCCTCCACTGCCTTCTGTGGCAGAGAATTCCACAGCTTCACAACTCTCCAAGTGAAAACATTTTTCCTCATCTCGGTTCTAAATGGCCTACCCCTTATTCTTAAACTGTGGCCCCTGGTTCGGGACTCCCCCAACATTGGGAACATGTTTTCTGCCTCAAGCATGTTCAATCCCTTAATAATCTTATATGTTTCAATAAGATCCCCTCTCATCCTTCTAAATTCCAGAGTATACAAGCCCAGTTGCTCCAGTCTTTCAACATATGACAGTCCCGCCAGTCTGGGAATTAACCTCGTGAACCTAAGTTGCAATCCCACAATAGCAAGAATGTCCTTCCTCAAATTTGGAGACCAAAACTGCTCACAGTACTCCAGGTGTGGTCTCACTAGGTCCCTGTACAACTGCAGAAGGACCTATTTGCTCCTATACTCAACTCCTCTTGTTATGAAGGCCAACATTCCATTGGCTTTCTTCACTGCCTGCTGTACCTGCATGCTTCCTTTCAGTGACTGATGCACTAGGACACCCAGATCCCGTTGCACTTCCCCTTTTCCTAACTTGACACCATTCAGATAATAATCTGACTTCCTGTTCTTACCACCAAAGTGGATAACCTCACACTTATCCACATTAAACTGCATCTGCCATGCATTTACCCAATCACACAACCTGTCCAAGTCACCCTGCAACCTCTTAGCATCTTCCTCACAGTTCGCACTGCCACCCAGCTTTGTGTCATCTGCAAATTTGCTAATGTTACTTTTAATCCCTTCATCCAAGTCATTAATGTATATTGTAAATAGCTGCGGTTCCAGTACTGAGCCTTGCGGTACCCCACTAGTCACTGCCTGCCATTCTGAAAGGGACCCATTTATCCCTCCTCTTTGTTTCCTGTCTGCCAACCAATTTTCTATCCATGTTAGTACCCTACCCCCAATACCATGTGCTCTAATTTTAATCTCCTATGTGGGACCTTGTCGAAGGCTTTCTGAAAGTCAAGGCACACTACTTCAACTGGCTCTCCCCAGTCTATTTTCCTAGTTACATCCTAAAAAAATTCCAGAAGATTAGTCAAGCATGATTTCCCCTTCACAAATCCATGCTGACTTGGAACGATCCTGTTATTGCTATCCAAATGCTCCATAATTTTGTCTTTTATAATTGACTCCAGCATCATCCCCACCACTGATGTCAGACTAACTGGTCTATAATTTCCCGTTTTCTCTCTCCCTCCTTTCATAAAAAGTGGGATAACATTAAGTACCCTCCAATCCACAGGAACTGATCCTGAATCTATAGAACATTGGAAAATGATCACCAGTGCATCCACAATTTCTAGAGCCATCTCCTTAAGTACCCTGGGATGCAGATGATCAGGCCCTGGGGATTTATCAGCCTTCAGTCCCATCAGTCTACCCAACACCATTTCCTGCCTAATGTGAATTTCCTAGGATCTCTGGCCACTAGAACATCTGTGTCTTCCTTAGTGAAGACAGATCCAAAGTACTGGTTCAACTCGTCTGCCATTTCCCTGTTCCCCATAATAAGGGGAGAGGGAGAGGGAGAGGGGGCAAGAAGGGGGAGGGGGAGGGGGAAGAGGAGATGGGGAGGGGGGAGGGGGAGGTGGAGGGAGGAAGCAACCATACAAAGTGAGCGTGAACACTTTAAGATGCTTCCTTGATTGTGGATGTATATCTAGATCAGAATCTTGCCCGTCAACGATCACATGGCACAATATAGAGCTGCATTTTAGGTATACGATGAGTTATTGTCTTTCACTTCAAAGCACAATTTAAATGTCTTTGTGAGGGAATCGGGGTCACTGTCCTTATCTAGCACCGAGGATAGCAGTTGGAGTTGGAGGGCAATCACATCAGTCACCAGAACTTTACTTTCGAACTACCTCATCTGATTCTGCCAGATTTATCTATGACCTTTCTTCCTTCATAAGGTCAATTGACAGGATCATTTTGAATTTCACAGCTGCAAACCAACTCGTTAGAAAAGAAAAAGAAAGGGAAAGACCAGCAGAGTTTTCCACCTTCAGTTAACAAATGGCAAAAAAGATTTAAACCCCACAAATACGGATGTGGTGGCTCCCTTTGATATTCAACGATTGCCATTATTGAGCTGCAAAGAGACCCAACAAGACTAGTCGGAATATTCTATGGCCACAAGATATTACCAATAAGACATGCATCAGCTCCTCGTCTGAAAGTGCTTTAACACATGCATAAATAATGGTTGTGCTATTACTGTTGTCACTATTTTTATAAACTGGTTCTTAATTTCCACCCAATGCTAGTGAGGAAATGTCGATAAAGATCACTGGGTTAAGTTTCACCATCAAGTTCATTTGATTGTGTAGGAAGGAACCACAGATGCTGGTTTATACCGAAGGTAGACACAGAGTGCTGGAGTAACAAAGTGGGTCAGGCTGCATCTCTGGAGAAAGAGAATAGGTGACATTTCGGGTTTGAACCCTTCTTCAGACTCAGAGATGCTCCTGACCCGCTGAGTTACCCCTGGTCAATTTGATTGTTAGGCACAACCTCAATAAAAGATCCACAGGATGTCATAAGATATACAGTATTCTGTGGTAAATGACTGATCTGTTAATTCCAAACCCTCTTTGCCACCTATATTATGTTGTGATGGACAACTTCCCCATTGTCTGAAAGGTGCATCTTCAATAACACTCAAGAACAATAGAAGATCATCAGGACAAAGTTGGGTTCTTGTTTAGCACAGAGACTTCCCAAACCTCTTTCAATAGCTTCCCAGCTGCTGACTTCCAAAACTTGGAAGGACAAAGGAAGTGGGTGCATAAGAATGGCTCATGTCCAAATTCTCTTCTAGGCCACACACAATGGCACAGTGGCACAGCTGGTAGAGCTGCTGCCTCACATCACCAAAGACCCGGGCTCAATCCTGACCTCAGGAGCTGTATGCGTGGAAATTGTACGTTTTCCCTCTGACTGTATGGGTTTCGTCCAGGTGCTCCGCTTTCTTCCCACATCCCAAAGACTTGGGGGTTTGTAGGTTAATTAGCCCCTGTAGTGCTCCTACTATGCCAGGAGTGGACACGGAAGTGGGACAACATAGAACTAGTGTAAACGGGTGATTAATGGTCGATGTGGACTCGGTGGTCGATGATAGTCAGCTGTATTCCTGAACTAAAATAAACAATCTTGATTTGGTCATAAATTGCCACCATTAGCTGAAATCATAGGGTTTCCATCCTATCCATATTGCGAGGGTATCATCACCTCACACCCTGTGGCAGCTTAAACATCAAGACTAACAACATATTTTCAAGGACAGCGGTAGCTAGATATTGGAAATTAATATTGTCAGCAATGGTCACCCAGAGTCAATACAGAGTAAAACAAAAAGTATTTATCTATAAATTTGGAGCAACTTTAAAAAAGCACATTTAAATATGAATAAAAAATCAGAATGCCCAAAATGACTTTGGAATTGGAAAGATTATTACAATAAGTTGGCTACTGCATGCAAATCAAAAAAATAAGGACCTTGACTTGAAATCATCTATCAATGCTCTAAAGGATTTGGTTATTTTATTTGTGTGAATGTTGAAAATATTTAGAATATTGTAATATTCCAACTTATTAGTTTGCAGCTTTTAAAAATATATTGATGAGTTTAACTTACACAGCTATGGAGTTGTTGAACATGGATACGTGAAAGGCCATGCACTTTGAGACAGAATAGAGATGACAAGATTAATGGGAACTGACTGGCCAAGTCACATCAGAAAAGAAGGCTTGAGGTCAGAGTGAATGGATTCCCTGATGTTTTCTGGCAACTGTCAAAAGATCTTATGGGCTGTTAGGTTCATGATATTGAAAATCAGTGAGAACTATTTCTTTTGGCAAAGGATTACAGAATTAGAGGGCATGGGAAATGATGAATTTATGCAGGACATAATTTAGTTTAGTTTAGACATACAACGTGGAAACAGGCCCTTCGGCCCACTGAGTCCGCACCGACCAGCGATCCCCGCACATTAACACAAGCCTACACACACTAGGGCCAATTTACACTTACATACCAAGTATACAAACCCAAGCCAATTAACCTACAAACCTGTAAGTCTTTGGAGTGTCCAGGGAAACCGAAGATCTCGGAGAAAACCCACGCAGTCATGGGGAGAAGGTACAAACTCTATACAGACAGCACCCATAGTCGGGATTGAACCTGCCTCTCTGGCGCTGCAAGCGCTGTATGGCAGCAACTCTACCGCTGCGCCACCGTGCCACCCTAATCTTAAAGAAATCTTATATCAGAAAGTGGTGGTTACTAAATACCTGAGATAGTTTGCAGAGAAAGTGCCTTATGTATATTCAAGACAAAATTGAACATGTGCCTGCCTGAAAGACTAACAAATGAACATATACAATTTTCGATGTTCATAAGTTCATACGTTCTAGGAGCAGAATTAGGCCATTCAGCCCATCAAGTCTACTCCGCCATTCAATCATGGCTGATCTATCTTTCCATCTCAACAATTTCTCCTGCTTTCTCCCCATATTCCCTGACACCCTAACTAATCAAGAATCTGTCAATCTCTGCCTTAAAAAATATCCATTGACTTGGCCTACACAGCCGGCAGTGGCAATGAATTCCACTGAATCACCACCGTCTGACGAAAGAAATTCCTCCTTATCTCCTTTCTAATGGTACGTCCTTTTATGCTAAGGCTACGGCCTCTGGTCCTAGACTCTCCAGCCGGACGAAACATCCTCTCCACATTTACTATCTAGGCCAAAGGCATCCAAGGATAAATTATTCCATTCTATACACAATTAGTTTCTATGGTCAAGGCTATTCAACAAATAATCTCTTGAACTTCTGCAGATGTACAGTAGAGAGTATTGACTGCTTGCATCACGGCCTGGGTTGCCAACTTGAATGCCCAGGAACAAAGCAGGGTGGCCACCACCTGGTCCATCATGGCACTGACCTCCCCACCATCAAAGGAATCTGTAGGAGGCTCTGCTTCAAAAAGGCAGCCAATATCAGACCCACATCATCTTGGCTATGCTCTCATTTCACTCCTACCATTGGAAAGGTAGTGTTAGATTCTGAAAACTCTGACCACCAAGTTTAATAAGACCTTCTTCCAAACAATCATCAGGCACCTGAACACCTCACAACATTAAACTCAACTACGAACCTCTGTGAAATATCATTAGTTGCATTTTGGGTATTGAGTACTTTTTTTTGTAATAGTATTGTGGTTAGTAACATATTGAAAGCTTGTTTATTATCCATGTGTATTGTGTTTACAGGCCTGTTGTGCTATTGCAAACAAGAATGTCATTGTATTGTTGTCAGTACATATGACAATTAAACACTCTTGACACTTGACATTCTTAAACACAGGCAAATGGAATGATTGCAAATATCCATTTTGGTCAGCATGGGTGAGTTGGGCCGAAGGGCTTTGTAATGGCAGTTTCTACACCTTCTCAAAGTCCAACTTCGATACCCATTACTGCTCGGGGATGGAATGGAGGTATAGCTTATGCACACACCGCACTGAGATAACAAAAACAAATCTTCCAAATGCTGTTTCTTGATTAAATGGTCTCTATTAAAGTAGCACAAATCAAAAGAGTAATTCATAACTTTTCGTTCTTATCGATTTATTCACAAAATGCTGGAGTAACTCAGCAGGTCAGGCAGCATCTCGGGAGAGAAGGAATGGGTGATGTTTCGGGTCGAGACCCTTAGTCTGAAGAAGGGTCTCGACCCGAAACATCACCCATTCCTTCTCTCCCGAGATGCTGCTTGACCTGCTGAGTTACTCCAGCATTTTGTGAATAAATTTTCGTTCTTATCAACTGTTTCTTCTTCAAACAATACAATAGAAATTGTGTAGTCGTTACCGTGTGGTCCTTGTGAGTGTAGCTGGCGTGAGTGTGGCAGTCGTGAGTGTGCCTGGCACAAGTGTGGTAAAAAACTGTATTCTCTCCATCCTCCGAGACTAAACTAACCCACAATCTCTGTTGCTATGCTAACCTCCTCCAATGTAGTCACTCCCCATTACGTATCAAATCACACCCACAAACATGCAAAAAAGACAAACTAGAAATATTAAACATAGCCATAATACAATGACATTAACTAAATTAAGCGTAATGGGTCCTACAGGCTTGTTTCTGTGTCGTATATTGCATAACTCTCTATGGAGGGAAGAATGATCTTTCATATTTCAGGAAATTATATTCCCTGAATGCCTGTAATTAAAACTGAGAGTTGTGAAATGTAAGTTCAGGCAAATTTACTGGAAAAGGAAATTAATTTAGAGCCGGAATGAACAGCATGATCTAATTATCCTAATATGTCAGTTTTATTTGGTTGAAAAAGTAATATTCAAACATAGTTTAAGAATGAATGTACAGCAATATTCGAGCTACTTTAAGGTGAATCATATCAGGAAATTGTCCAAAATATGCAGCTTGCAAACAGTCCACCACAATTTAATCTTAAATTAATTACTTTCTGAAATTGTGTGGTGCGTAGAATAGGAAATAAATAGCTGTTATGCAGGCTAGTTAGAAATTAAGACTGAGATGGATGGTTTTGTTGGTTTGAGATTTTAAAAAAAGATTTGGGGATGCTAGTATACAGGAATAAGAATTTAGAGACGGAACAGAAATGCTGATTCAGTATTCTCCAGCCATCAGCACTAATGAGATTTTTATTAGCTAGGAGGAAGAAATATAATAGAGGCTATTTCATCATAGAACACTTTTGCATTTAAACAGTGGTATTAAAACTATAGCAGCTTGTGGCAGTTCGGTGTCACTGGTGATTAATGGTCATGTTATGGTGTTTTGTAAAAGTGGCAGAGCTTGGGAAAATGACTGGGCTCTTGAATCAATAAATCTGTGTTGTTGTTACAGAATAGGCTTACTCCAGAATGGTCAGCCAGTACCCTAGTTAGAGTGTAATGGTAATATCTATTCAGTTTGCAAGCTTGCAAAGCAAGTTGTGGTATGAGAAAATTACATGGAATTTCTGAAATAAGGAAAACTGAAATAAAATCTGATATCCCAGCATCTGCTGTGGGTCCATGTTGAAGTGAAAAGAGAACGCGTAGTGTTTCTGGTGTGACCTTACATTAAGAAATAGCTGATGATTCAGCTCAAAACATATCCTTTTTTTTCTGGGGGTTTAGACTTCTCGAAAACATTTCTACTGTGCTTTAAAAAATATATATATATTTCATTTTCATTTGGAATATCAGTTAAATTCAGAAATATTTAAATACTGCAGTAGTTTTGTTAGCAAAGGTGGAAAGCTTTGTAAGCTGACAAAGTTTAGGGTGTGTAAAAGGCGAGGCTTTTACACAGAATCATCTGTCTTATCGCTGGACTCCAGAGTGCCTTCAGCTGGAAAGAGAAGCTTTTCAGGTCGGGATTAGGTCGTTTTGGAGGAGGATTCATTGTGAGCTGCATTTGCAAGATCTGGGCCATTACCTCTGCCTACCATTAGTCTGTAAGCAGGTGAAAATTAAATATTTAATAGTCATACGGAGCTGTTTCCAAACCATACTGTGATGCTTCCCGATATAATGCTCTACGGCACTTCTGTAAATGTTGGTGAGAGTTATTGAGTACTTCCTAGTTCCCATAATTGATCCTGGATCAATTGTGAGCTGCATTTGGAAAATCTGGGCCATTACCTCTGCCTACTATTTGTTTGTAAGCAGGTGAAAATTAATATTTAATAGACATACAAATGTCTACTCATCCAATAGGCTTTCTAACTAGTGAAGAATGAAAGGTATATTATATTCAGGGGTAAAAATAGGGGTTAATAAAATTATAAAATTGATCAGCTGCAAATCACTGGTAAACAATTATGCTGGTTAACAAGCCCTGCCCTGTTCAGTACAATGCATGCTAATTCCAATATCTCCCTATTGTTAACTGGAAGATGCTATAACCATTTAGAGTGGCATAGTGGTGCAACTAGTCGAACTGTCACCTCACAGTGCCAGAAACCAAGGTTTGATCCTGACCACAGATGCTGTCTGTGTGGAGTTTACATGTTCTCTCTGTGATCGCTTAGGTTTCCTCCGGGTGCTCCTGTTTCCTCCAAAGTTCAAAAGAAGTGTGGGTTTGTAGGTTAATTGGCCTTGGTACAATTGCTCCTAGTGTGTAGGGCATGGATAAAAAAAGTGGGATAACATAGAACTACTGTAAACGGGTAACTGATGGTCAGCGTGTACTCAGTGGACCGAAGGGCCTGTTTCCATGTTGATCCTGGGATCAATTAGTGTTTTACCTGAGTGTTTTGCTTCTGGTGAATATAGCTTCTGCTGCCTAAAACTAGTCTGTAGCTGGAGCAGATGGCGGCAGGTGTATGATCAAAGAAACCAGCTAAGGAACCAAAGTTTAAGAGAGAGAACGCAGGCTCTATCATTTTCAAAAGTGGCACGAGATGCAGTAATGGAAGTATGAAAAATCATGGAACATTGGAATCACGAAAGATTGCAGATGTTGGAATCTAGAACATAAAGCAAACTGCTGGAAGATAGACTCAAAATGCCCGAGTAACTCAATGGGACATGCAGCATCTCTGAATGGAAGGAATGGGTGAAGTTTCGGGTCCAGACCCTTCTGGAAGAATTCTGCGGGTCAGGCGATATTTGTGGAGATAAAGGTGTAGTTAACATTTCGTGTTGAGACTCTATAAAACATTGGTTAGGTCACAGCTGGATTATTGTGTAGTTCTATTCATCAGACTTGAGGATGGGTAGGAAAGAACTGCAGATGCTGGTTTAAATCGAAGGTAGACACAAAATGCTGGAGTAACTCAGCGGGCCAGGCAGCATCTCTGGAGAGAAGGAATGGGTGACGTTTCAGGTCGAGACCATTCTTAAGACTGATCTTTAGGATGGATTTGTTTGCAATGAAGAGGGTGCAGAAGAGATTTTACAAGATGTTGCCTGGCATGGAACATTTCAGTTATGTTGAGAGACTAGATGAGTTGGGTTTCTTATCCTGAGTGCATTATGTGATCTGTTATTAAACTGCTGGGATCCACCATTAAGAGAATGGAGGAATTAGAAAAGCATAAAATATTTAGGCAATATCAAAATGGTTAATGACAGAGAAATACTGTGTAATAAATTCATTTGCTATCTCTGATTATATAAATAGCAGGATAGTGAAGGGGAGCCAATATGAATTTTGAAAGAGATGACGTGAGGTGCCACAAAAATGTCACTGCATAAGATAGAGCCTCATAAATCATTATGAATAATGTACTTAGTTAAAAGAAAATGCAAGAAAACGTTATATTCCAAATTAGGAATATATGAAAAAATATATTTGCAGAATGGTAAACAAAATGTAAAGATTATTTAGTATGATTTCTATTGAATATCGATAAAATATGATTGGGACTATCTAACAATACTGTATATATGACTATTGAATCAGTGCTTTTCAAAAATTCGTTTGAATTGGATGTAGATTTTTCAGCTAGATTATTTAGAGAATATTTGGCTTCTATTTCCTTGCCTTGTCTTAGCTCAATATAATTTCCTTTCAAAATGTTAAATTCAAGTCATTTTTTCCTATTATAATGTAATTTTCTTACATGCAGAAAGGAAGAGAGTTTCTTTAGACAAGATTATGTTACTTATGAACTAATGTTTATACAATTCATGTATGGAATAATTGGATTAGCTGTGCCATTGGCATTTATGTTTTAATCAAGATGCAGGCTAACATCTCCATGCATATCTGCATTGTGTTGGGCTTTTGGTGCTCAAAGACAAAGGATATGGGGAGAAAGCAGGAACAGGGTACTGATTTTGGATAATCAGCCATGATCATATTGCTGGCTCGAAGGGCTGAATGGCCAACTCCTTCACCTATTTCTCCGAACACGCCCCGGTAGACCCGACTTACCACACAGGTCTTACAGGGGACTGCGGAGAAGCTGGGTGGCGAGGCCTGCCTGGGCCGAAGGAGCCTCGGCAGTGGCGACGATTGGAGACACAGTGGCGGCAGCGGGAGGCTCGGTGGCAGCGGGAGGCTCCTCAGCGCTGGGCCTCCCATTACACAAACTACTGAATAAAAGAGAAGATAACATTCTCTGGGCAATTTCTATCACCTTTTGGCATCAACCAAGAAGCAGCTGATTTTATGTACATGGATAAATGGGTATTTTATGACATCCTCTCTTCACAAAATCAATTTAAATATTTTATTCTTTCACTTTCTAACTTTATATCCCTCCAATATCATGATGTACATATTTACTGATATTGCTTCTGCACAACTCTGAACTTACTTTGCTCCAAACCATTTTAATTATGTGAAAATATCAATTTAAGCCTTATTATCCTGTTTCCAGATTAGAAGGTTGTGGACTAATTTCCATTTTAGACATTCAGTGCACAATGTAAGTGGATGTCTCAGGCTCGTAGCTGAGGAATAATGCTGAAGTTCATATTTTGAACAAGACCATATCCTTGCCACTGTATTAGGTTGGATATATTTAAAAAAGAGGCAATTTTTTTTCTCTCAGAGTGTCACGTGTCTTTGCAATTTCTTTCTTATAAGCATTCTTTCAATGCTTTTATGACAGAAATAGGGAGGTTCTTGATAAGCAAAGGATAGAAGGCTTACTGGGAAGAAGTGGGTTTGCAGAGTTGAGGAGTTGAATCAGATATGTGTTCCAAATTCACCTGATCTTATATTCAGGATGATCGGGTTTGTATTTGATCTCTGCATTAGACAATAGACAATAGACAATAGACAATAGGTGCAGGAGTGGGCCATTCGGCCCTTCGAGCCAGCACCGCCATTCAATGTGATCATGGCTGATCATTCTCAATCAGTACCCCGTTCCTGCTTTCTCCCCATACCCCCTGACTCCGCTACCCTTAAGAGCTCTATCTAGCTCTCTCTTGAATGTATTCAGAGAATTGGCCTCCACTGCCCTCTGAGGCAGAGAATTCCACAGATTCACAACTCTCTGACTAAACAAGTTTTTCCTCATCTCTGTTCTAAATGGCCTACCCCTTATTCTTAAACTGTGGCCCCTGGTTCTGGACTCCCCCAACATTGGGAACATGTTTCCTGCCTCTAACATGTCCAACCCCTTAATAATCTTATACGTTTCGATAAGATCCCCTCTCATCCTTCTAAATTCCAGTGTATACAAACCTAGTCGCTCCAGTCTTTCAACATATGACAGTCCCGCCATTCCGGGAATTAACCTAGTAAACCTACACTGCACGCCCTCAATAGCAAGAATATCCTTCCTCAAATTTGGAGACCAAAACTGCACACAGTACACCAGGTGCGGTCTCACATTGGTTTTAATACTTGCTATGTGGTCTAATGGGTTCTGAAGCAATGCAGCTTCTGGACAACAAACTCAAGAAAAGGTTGGGTTTTCCACATGCAATATACTGTTTATCCTGAGTGGAACATTCTTGGAAGGACTTTCATCCAAGTTGCTTTGATATGCATCCTGCAATGGTCTTTGTTTTCAGTTTCAACTCAAAATTAAAAACTCTACTTTTTCAGATGCAATCAAAGCAACACACTCCCCAATCCAACAGCCAGAGATAACTCCGCCTGTGGAAGCTGTGGCAGGGTCTGCCTGTCAATGATAGGCATGGTCAGCCACAGCAGGAAATGCACCCGCACATGAAACATTCCCCTCCCCAAACAGGACAACATCAAAGCCGCACCATCATCTCTCACAGATGGACGGATGGTCACAGCTTGGTTTTGGAACAGTTCCATCCAAGGCCGCAAGAAATTGCAGCAAATTCAGGACACAGCCCAGACCATCACACAAACCAACCTCCCTTCGATTGACTCCATTTATATCTCACTGCCTTGGCAAGGCCAGCAGCATAATCAAAAACAAGTCACACCCTGGCCACTTCCTCTTCTCCCCTCTTCCATCAGGCAAAAGGTATAGAAGTGTGAAAACGCACATCTTCAGATTCAGGGACAGTTTCTTCCCAGCTGTTATCAGGCAACTGAATCATCACACCACAACCAGAGAGCAGTGCTCAACTACTATTTACCTCTCTGATGACTCTTGGACTATCCTTGATCGGTCTTTGCTGGCTTTACATTGCACTAAACACTATTCCCTTGTATCTATACACTGTGAATGGCTCAATTGGAAGCATCTATTGCCTTTCCGCTGACTGGTTAGACAAGCAACAAAAGCTTTTCACAGTACCTCAGTACACATGACAATAAACTGAACTGAAGCTAACAAGTTGCATTGTCGAACTACTGATTAACTAGACTAGGTGTTAGAATTTACAGTTTCCTCGATTAAATGCCAAGTTAATACAATAATAGATATTGTATACAAAAAGTCTTAAATACAAGATAACAAATCAACAAAGTGAGCAAATCGCAGAAAGATGTAAACGCAACATGGTAAAAGAAGGTTTAATGTTCCCAATATTGACTAGGATTGCCATAGCATAAAAATCTTAGATGGGATGGAACATATTAAGTGTGTCCAAAATAGATTTTTGTGACAATATGTAGATAGTCCTACCAGAGAAGGAGCTGCAATTAGGAAATGGAATTATTATTATTGGTGTTTCTTTGTTTAAAAAAAAAGGTTTTTGCTATTGTTATGGAGTTTATGGAGTATGATGTTTAAATATCTGTTGTACGATGCTGCTGCAAGTAAGAATTTCATTGTTCTGTTTTGGGACATATAACGGCAAAACACACTTAGCTCTTGAAACTAAGTAGGTGGTGAAAGTATCAGGTAGGGAACACTTTGGAAATTGTGACTATAATTGTGTAAGTTTCAAGATAGTTAAGGAAAGGAATATGTTTGATCCTCAAGTTAAGTCTGAAATTGGGGGAGAAAGCAGGTTTTGTTAGTGCAAGAGAGGACCTAGTAAAAGTAAATTGGGAGCAGGTACTGGAAAGTGGAAGTTTTAAAAAAAAGAGAGTTCAGAGGGCACAAGTTCCAATAAAAATGAAAGGTAAAGATGACACAATTAGGGAATCTTGGGTGGCAAAGGATATTGAAGGTTTGATCAGAAAAAAACAAAGGAGCATATGCTAGGTAATGGCAACTACAATTGAGCAAGTTCCTTCATGGTGCAGGAGAGTAGTTTGGACTGAAAAATATTAGGAGGGAAAAAAGAGGCAATAAAATATCCTTGGTAAGTACGATTAAGGGAAATCCTTAGCAATTTTAACAACAAGAAGGTAGGTATGGATGGGAGGGAAGGTGAAGCTCTTCGAAAGTCTACAATTAGTTTCACTGTCTTGAGCATTGAGCTCCAGGTTGTTGTGATGGCACCAGGACACCAGCTGTGTCACTTCCCGTCTGTAGGCAGATTCCTCCCCATCCTGGATTAGTCCAATCAGGGTTGTGTCATCCGCAAACTTGAGGAGCTTGACAGAGGAGTCTGTGGAGGTGCAGTTGTTGGTGTAGAGAGAGTAAAGGAGAGGGGAGAGTAAGCAGCCTTGCGGTGCTCCTATGCTGAGGGTCTGCAGGTCCGAAATGTGCTTTCCCAGCCTCACATGCTGCTTCCTGTCTGTCAGGAAGTTGATGGTCCACTGTCAGAGGGGTTCAGGCACAGTCAACTGGGAGAGTTTGGAGTGTAGTAGCTCTGGCACAATGGTGTTAAATGCAGAGCTAAAGTCCACAAACAGAATCCTGGCATAGGTCCCCTTGCAGTCTAGGTGCTGGAGGATGATGTGCAGGTCTAGGTTGACTGCGTCTTCATTAGCAATAGGTGAAGTACCAGAAGATTAAAGGATAGATGAAAATGTTGTTCCTTTAGTTAAGAAGAGCAGCAGGGATAAGCCAGGTATAGTAACTGTAGGCCAATGAGCCTTACATTAATCATAGGGAAGTTAACAGAGAAGATTCTCAGGGACTTATGTATATTTAGAAATATATTGATTAAGTTGGACTAGTTGGACTAAATGGCCTGTTTCTGAACTGTATGACTCTCTGTCTCTATGCAATGATAATTCCTCATCCTATTCTATCCCTATCAAAAATAAGAGGGTGTGTCAGTGGGATTTTCCTCCTGGCCCCGACCGATCTGAATTTTTACCAATGTATCCTCAATAGGTTTCAGGTCAAGTTTTACTGACAATGGTGGAGATGATGGACTACTTCAGAAATAATTTGGCTCAATGCTGAGGCAATAAATTTTCTCTCTTGTAAATGGCTGGACCTCAGGTGAAAGCACAAGCTGTTAGAGGTTCCGGGAGAACTCCCTGTCCTTCCAACCATTCCCCTATCCTTTGAGGCATTGTTTTTCAGAGGGGAAGGGCAGTTCTGCACTAGAATAGGATGAGGAATTGTAATGTCTAAAGCTCACGAGAAAGCAGCACAGGTTCAACAATAAAAGCCATCCATTTTATCCGAGTTTCGGACAAGGAAACGTGTGCACATTACTATTTATGGCTGCTGCAAAGGGAGACGTAAACAAATAAACAGAAAGAAAACCAGGGCCAGATCAAACAGGCCAACAATAAATCTGCCTTCCTGATATGCACTCATGCCTTGATTGACAGGCAACACATTCAACATTCTGTTTATAGTACAGCAAGGTCCTGATGCGCAGGATTCATCTGTGTTATCACTTTTCCCTGACAACGCAAATATCTGATGACACGCTGATCAACGCCTCCAGCTGCCAATCGACAGACTAATTCATGTTTTCTCAGCAGAATGCAATTATGCCAGACAAGACAAACAAAGGTTCCTCTTTCCTTAAACTGCCTTCGTGAGCTTGGCAAAATTGACGAAGATCCAATATAAATCGCTGAGCTTACCAGATTTAATCGCTCTCCAACAGTGAAGAAAGGTTAAAATTAACTGACTTCAAATAATTTCCTAAATCACGTAACTTTGCTGTTTCTTTGGCTATCTTTAGAGTACCAGTAGGGATTTTTTTAAACATGTTATTGCTTATGCCTTCACTGATAGAATCCTAAATTGATAGGACATTTCTTGAATTTTAATGTAATTTAATATTGGCAAATTAAATATTACCATTCTGTAAAAGTAAAACAGTTGACGTTTCCTAGTCTTCAAAATCCACACTGCCTGCAACTGAGGTCAACCTAATTTATTTAATATTACAACAAACAGAAAATCAGAGCAGATGAATAAAGAAGCTAAAAACTGGAATACCAGCTGGGATACATAAAAAAATGAAAAGTGGTCACTACTTTGAATCATGTAGGGCAGCACGGTGGCACAATAGTAGAGTTGCTGCCTTAAAACGCCAGAGACCAGGGTTCTGTCTGACTACGGGTGCTGTCTGTACAGAGTTTGCACATTCTCCCTGCGACTGCGTGGGTTTTGCCCGGGTGCTCCGGTTTCCTCCCAAACTCTAAAGACGTGCAGGTTTCTAGGTTAATTGGCTTCAGTAAAGATGGTAAATTGTCCCTAGTGTGTAGAATAATGCTAGTATATGAGGTTCGTTGTTCGACATGGACTCAGTGGGCTGAAGTGCCTGTTTCCATGCTGTATCTCTAAACTAAACTAAACTGAACTAAAAAAAGACCAGTTTTCAAGGTAAACCGTACAATTGAGAGAGCTTAAAAAGGAAGATTATCCCTACTTAATATTAAAAAATATACTTTTTAGTTTCGCTGGTACTGTAAGGCAGCAACTCTACCATTGCACCACCTTACCGCCCTTAAATGTAGAAATTAAAGATTTTACTTAGATGAACGATTAAAATTATATGAATCAGATGTAGAAATATGTTGGTTGGCCAGGAGATAATGAAGGCCATGCAAACATAGAGTGGTGTTCAGGTATGAAACCTGAACAAATTCTGCATCTGGCACCTTCATTAAAGAATGTTACACCTGCAGGGATTGATAAAACATTTGTTCTGTATGTACTCCTGAAATGAGAGCTCATATTTTCCTCTTTCAGTGATGTTAATTGCCCATCTACATTTTTTATAAGTTCAAAGCAAATGGTGGGATAGTCCAATGTTCCAGATGGTGACACTGTAGTACAGAACATTAATGTTTCCGTGAACACATCACAGCTAAGTTGGCGCATAACTGATGATTTTTTTTCTGCCTGTGATATTTATTGATTTGAAATTAAAGAAAAGAAAAGCAGAACACATGGTTTTCAAAAGAAATAGGAGGTTTGTGTGCATATTTTTAAGAAATGTTGTTATAAGCTGTATTGAACATGAAGAAAATGGTAATTAATGTTATACTGGAGACTAGGAAGAGATCTGGGGAAACTATAACACAGGGACACTGAATTAACTCAAGGTTAGTGCCCTGTGCTAAATGAGTTTAGTTTAGTTTAGAGATACAGCACGGAAACAGACTTCCACTATCCTACACACATTAGGGACAATTTACAATTATACCAAGCCAATTAATCTACAAACCTGTACATCTTTGGAGTGTGGGAGGAAACCGAAGATCTCGGAGAAATCCCACGCAGGTCACGGGGAGAACATGCAAACTCCGTACAGACAGCACCCATAGTCAGAATCGAACCCGGCACCCGGGACTCTGGCGCTGAAAGGCAGCAACTCTGCCGTTGCGCCACCGTGCCGCACTTAAATATGGAGATGGGAGGTTTTACCTGTGGAATTAATCTGATTGTGAACAGAATGCCGATATTTTGCCTGTTTTTCATGTTCTAAAATATGACTGGTTTCACAGCGATGCCAAATCTGGTTAAATTTTTAAAAAATCACAGCATTGGCCACAATCTTGTGTGAAATAGAATTATGGCGATTTGCACTCATAAACAAGCACTAAAACGGGCTAAGCCAAATTGTTGACGGGATCTCATTTAATTTTCTGCCTGACATTCGGAGAGACATTGTTGGAGGGCAACAAAACACATCGTGGCTGGCACAGAGGACAAAGAGGTTGTAGATGAGGGGGAGACAGCTTCACTCAAGCTCAAGGGAAGGTCCACGAGCCAAATGATTTCACTAAGCCCACCAGGCTCACTGGAAGAAGACCATGGCAGGAGGGTGGTTTCAGTAATAAAATTCAGATTAGATTCAGATTCAGGGTGAGTTCATTGTCATGTACACCAGGTTGAAATGAAACTACTTGTGTGTAAGAAGTAAATAATATTTGATAATAATAAATACACCATTAAATATAATGCAATACAGCAAAATGGTGCAAAGATTCTAGTGCAATCTGAATTCGTACAACCCCACCCCCCCGCTAAAATGCAATAAAGGATTAACCAAATGTGGTGGAGGTAAAACTAAGAGGTAGGTGGCAGCATCTCTGGGAAAGAAGTGATCAGTTCAGGAGTCTTCGAGGCATGGGGAAGAAGCTGTTCTTAAGTCTGGACGTCCAGGCTCCTCCCAGAATGTAGATGAGAGAAAGGGGAATGGCCAGGGTGGCAGGCCATCTCCGAGTTAAGAATCTGTTTACTTCAGAGCAATCTAGAAAGGAATGTTGTCATCACAAAATAAATGTCCGATATATCTGACCACAACGCTTTACACCTACACAATGATCCTCTCAGCAAGTGTATTTTATTCAGAGTTCTGAATTCCTTAAACAAGTGCCACCTTTCGATGTTATAGCACTGTAATTGAAACAGAGGTTTATCCATCCATATATTAGAAATTATGCAGGTGAGACTGCAAAGAATGGTGTGAGGGATTTTGTATTAAATACTTTAGCTTCTCTGTTTGATTTCATGCGTTGTGCGTTGTCGGTAACAATTGGATAAAGTCAGGTTCTAGATGTCTTTTGTTATTCTTCCTTTGGCATGTGCTGCTGTCTTTGGCTTGCAAGCCTGTGCCACATCCTTTATTGCATCAATACACTGTAAATAGATCGATTGTAATCATGTATTGTCTTTCTGCTGACTGGTTAGCAGGCAAGAAAATCTTTTCACTGTACCTCGGTACACATGAAAATAAACTAAACTAAACTGGACATACAGCAGATAGTGAAGTCTCTGCAGCTGCTTAGCATGTTCTTCAGAGGCAAGTCTGACTAATGCATGCAGTAAATCTTCGTCTCGAGGAGACTAACTACTATCCCTTACTACAGGTGCTGTCTGCACGGAGTTTGTACGTTCTCCCTGCAACTGTGTGGGTTTTCTACGCGAGCTCCGGTTTCTTCCCACATTCCAAAGACATGCAGGTTTGTAGGTTAATTTGTTTCTGGAAAAATTGCCGCTAGTGTGAGAATGCGAAAGTGGGATGATATAGAACAAGTGTACAGGTGATCAATGGCCAGCATGGACTTGGTGGGCTGAAGGGCCTCTTTCCACACTGTATGTCCAAACATAGACATAACTACCAATCGCCACTTGTATCCTTGGAGTCCTCTTCAGGCAGAGGAGCGTGAGACTCATAACTATTGATGTTTTAACAAATGTATTACTTTAACTTTACACTGTTGACGTGCTCTTTCTCCATCATTGATCTGTATCCTCAAAGCCTGCTTGCCCCATTACAACCTGACATGAAGGAAAGGTCAGGCATGCTATGTCACTTCTCACTCTGGGAAACGTGCAGACAATATCTCAAACATAATTTCACCTGGAAGTATTTGCCGAAAAGGGTAAAACTGAATTTTGCACATCAATATCTGAAAAAAACCAGATACTCTGTAATCCAATTTCCCAGAAAATGTTGTGAAAAAGATGCTTCACTTTCACAGAAATAGTAAGTAACATCAAAGCATGTAATCTATATACTAAAACTCTCGTTTGTTTGTTTGTTTGTTCCTGAACTACAACCAAAAGAGTACATGATAGCACGACAATTTTATACCCACCTTACTCACCGTCGTCCCTTTGGTGCTAATGGAAGAAGTTTCATTGAAATCGGTGTTATATTTTTTAAGTTCTTCACATTTTAAAGTTTAAATCTATCTCCTAGGGAGGGAGGGAGAGAGAGGGAGGGGGGAGGAAGGAGGATAAGGGGGGTTGAGGGGGATGGAGTGGGGGGAGGGGGAGGGTGGGAGGGGAAGGGTGGAGGGGAAGGGGAGGGGGAGGGGGAGGGGGAGGGGGGAAAGGGGGGAAGGGGAGGGGAAATTATATGTATTCAGAATATATTCTCCATGCCAAAATTGGAAAATGAACATATTGCAAAATTATGAATGATATAGATTTCATTGACACCTATTGATGGGTAATTTTCTGAACATTAAAGCATAAAGGTAATATTCACATGTACTCCTGCAGCAGAATTTTTTAAAGGAGGAAAGTTTGACAATAGAATTAACAGTTAACTTGAAAACAAACAAATGCTAAAAGTTCAACAGTTTTCCTTTACACAAAAGACAATTACTCCAAAATTTTAAAAAGGATTAGATTTGGAGTTGCAGGATGAGTATGGGTGTACCTTTAGGAACTGACTGTAGAATGTGACATGAACTTTAATTATTTCTTCACCAATCGCAGTTGTTAGTTGCATTGGTTGATAGCATCAAGGATACTTGGTGGGTGGTTCCACTTCTGTTAATGTGTTCAGTAGCCAAGGAGTCTGCAGATATCCCTTGGTGATACCACTGGGTGGCGCCGCAATGGCTACCTCGCCAACAGTCTGTCTCATCCTTCTCTTTCTTTGCTGTTTTTTAGTATGTGTAAAATGTATGTTTTACTGTTCTTTAGCTTTGTTTTATGTGGGGGGTGGGGGTTGGGGGAAACTTTTTAATCTCTTACCTCGACAGAGATGCAATTTTTTTCCATATCGTACTGAGGCCAAACATCGAGGAATTGGTGGCCTCTTGCTGGGGATCAACTTTGGGAGCTCCAACCATGGGAGCCTGCAGACTTAACATCGTGGAGCTGGTGGTCCCTGTCGGGGATCGACCTGGGAGCTCCAACCGCGGGAGCCTGAGGAATTTAACATCGTGGAGCTCACAGTCCCTTGCTTAGGGACCGACATCGAGAGCTCCAGGCCGCAAAAGTTTTGACCGCCTCGATCGCGGGAGCTTCGACCGCCCCGACATGAGAGCTTCAATCGCCGGCTGCAGGAGCTTCGATGGCCCCGACTGTGGATGGTTCGACTGCTCCAACCGCGAGAGAATAAAGAGTGAAGATTAGACTTAATTGCCTTCCATCACAGTGAGGAATGTGGGGAATCTGCTGTGGTGGATGTTTATGTTAACTTTTATGTAGATGTGTGTCTTGTTGCTTTTTCTCGTATGACTGGATGGTAAATCAAGTTTCACTGTACTTTAATTGGTACACGTGACAATAAAATACCTTTGAACCTTTGTAATCATCTAGGAAAGAAATGGAGAAATATTTATTGTGATAAGGGAGGTCGGCAAATGAGGAATTTATAAGTAAGGACTGAAGAATAACAAACATATTGAACCATTAACTCAAAAACTATGAACACTGAACATATGCAGTAGGAAAAAAAAGGACACAAAGTGCTGGAGTAACTCAGCGGATCAGGCAGCATCAATGGAAAACATGGATAGACAATGTTTCAGGTTAGGAGGCTTCTTCTGTCTTTGAGAAATCATCAATATATATTCAAGAATCAAGAGTCAAGAGTTTTATTGTCATATGTCCCAGACAGAACAATGAAATTCTTACTTGAAATTCAGAAACAAAAGTTCTGTTTCAAATATCTATAAGATGACATTATTAAATTAGCAGGAAGAGTTTAACCAGTGAATGAACCCATCATCATATCCAAAGCACAGTTTAAAGTTCCATCTCATTAAAGGTAAATTACTAGTTGGGATCTGAATTAATTTAGAAATTGAAATATTACTGGGATTTATTTTTAATACCTTGGTGTTCAGTGCAAATGATATGGAAAAGATTGCTTCCAGCAGCCTCATCAAATTTGCATGCAAGTTGAACGTCAAGGTAGTTGGCCAAAATGTTTTTATATTTTGCTGATGGTTCAGAAGAAAGTTGCCTGTGAGGTCCCCTTGCGATAATATACGATACGATACGATATGATAGAACTTTTTTCATCCCTGGAGCGAAATTGGTCTGCCAACAGTCACAACACACAACAAGGTACACGAAAACTTGAAATTAAAATTAAATTAAAAGTGAAAAAAAGTAAAAGACAAGCGAGTGTTGTCTGGCTGCCGTGTGCACAGCGCCTTCACCGGAATGAACAAACAAACAAACAAACAAACAAACAAACAAACACAAACTTATCCCCTGGGCAGAGGATTCTAAACTAGAGCCCCCCCCCTTCTCCACACAAGGTCCCCCTTTGTTCTCCCACCATCCCTCTCCGCGGTCCCCCCACGCCGTGTCCCCATTGTCTCCACCGACCCCCCCCACAAGGTTATCGACCGCTTATCGCGGGTTGATCGCGGGTCCCCACCGCCCCCGTGGCTCCTGCTGCCACTGAGGCTCCCACTGCTGCCGAGGAGGGTCCTGCTGATGCCAAGGCCCCACCGTCGTCTATGATGAGGCTCACGCTGCCGTCGAGGTTCCCGCTGCCGCCGCTAAGGCACCCATCATCACGGGGAGGCTGCCATCGCCGCCGCCACTGAGGCTCCTTCGGCTCAGGCAATCTTCGCCACCCAGCTTCTCCGCAGTCCCCTGGGAGGCCTGTGGGGCAGGTCGGTCCTACAGGGGCGCATTCTGCTCATCGGCGCAGTTGTTGGTCAGCATGCTGCTGTCATATTGAAGATCAGATCCCAGTATATCGGATATCTTTCTCTGCCATTGGACTCCTCACAGATTTATGAATAAAAAAATGAATTTAATCCATTTTAAAATAAGGCTGTAATGTAACAAAATGTGGTAAAGGTGAAGGGGTCTGAATACTTTCTAAATGCACTGTATATTGTTTGGTGAAAGTGGCACCATAGGGTGGTTCTTAGGCTTTTGACACATTGGCCTTTATTAGACAGATTGCTGAGTATAGAAGTTGGGCGGTCATGTTGCAGTTGTATAAGACATTGGTGAGGCCGCATTTAGAGTATTATGTTCAGTTCTGGGCACCATGTTTATTGGAAGGATGTTCTCAAGCTGGAAAAGATGCAGAGAAGATTTACGAAGATGCTGCCAGGACTCGAGGCCCTGAGCTCGAGTGGGAGGTTGAGCAGGCTAGGACTTTATTCCTTGGAGCGCTAGAAGATGAGGGGTGATCTGAGAGGTGTACAAAATCATGAGAGGAATAGATCGGGTAGATGCACGGAGGATCTTGCCCAGAGTAATGGAATCGAGAATCAGAGGACATAGGTTTAAGGTGAGGGGGAAAAGATTTAATAGGAACCTGAGGGTTAATTTGAACAAAGTGTGGTGGGTTAATGGAATGAACTGCCAGAGGAGGTAGTTGAGGCAGATACTATCGCAACGTTTAAGAACTATTTAGACAGGTACATGGATAGGATAGGTTTAGAGGGATATGGGCCAAACACAGGCAGGTGGGGCTAATGTAGATGGGGCATGTTGGCTGGTGTGTGCAAGTTGTGCCGAAGGGCCTGTTTCTACGCTATGACTCTATTATGAGTACCTTTGGCCCATGAAAGGTTAATGCAATCACTGGAGAACAAGCACAAGGCGGAAGCTTTGCAGTTTAATAAATATAACTGAAACAGAGAACTTTGGAAAGATAGGAGTCATTTTAATCGGAAATAGGAGAGATTTTAACACAGTTAACTACAGTATAATGAAATGTGCACTGGTGATGAAGACAAGCATCGTGAAAAATTGACTTTTCTTCCAAAATAAAGGAGATTCATTGACCTGTTACCATAAATTGTTAATGTTGCAGAATCAAAGTGGTCCATTGTACAATTTGTTCCAGGACTTTAAATATAACACATTTTAGTCAATGGAAATTAACTGATTAATCACAATACAAATGCACTCATTGCACCTTCAGTAAAGTCACTAACGTAACCAGCATAATTGCCGTAAAGTTAATGCCATGTTTTAGATAAATAAATTCACACAACTTTCTGCTTTCTATTCATTGCACCGCTTAAACCACAAAAACATTTGTTGTTGCAGTCTGAGACTCTTATAATGCCGACAATAATGAATCACCACATGGTACACAAAATTCTTAAAAAGCTAATCATTTTCACCTATGCAACATTATTTCCTTTTCAAAGAAATGTAATAAACCCATGTAAACTTAATTTAAAGTCTCTGTAATTTCATAGATAAATCTGATAAGATTACATCTCCAAAAAACTGTACAGCTATCTAAATCCATCTCCAAGACTAATTGTTAGCTCAATTATGCTTAACCATAAATGCATTCTTTAAATATCTTCCAAACATTGTCAGCAATATTCATATAATAAAGACTAATAACAGTTATTAACTTTATTAACAATGACAGCAGTTACAATGATTACAATGTGTTCAGAATATTAATAAATCCCATAAACCCACCAGGATCATCATGCTGATTCTACCTTAACGATCCTCATGGGCTGCACGGTGGCGCAGCAGTAGAGTTGCTGCCTTACAGGGCTTGCAGCCCCGGAGAACCGGGTTCGATCCTGACTACGGGTGCTGTCTGCACGTAATTTGTACATTCTCCCGTGACAGCGTGGGTTAACTCCGAGATCTTTAGTTTCATCCCACATTCCAAAGATGTACCGGTTTGTAGGTAAATTGGCTTGGTATAAGTGTAAATTGTCCCTAGATTGTGTAGGATAGTGTTAATGTGTGGGGATCGCTAGTCGGTGCGGACTCGGTGGGCCTGTTTCTAGAACCACAGTTTAAGAATAATGGGTAGGCCATTTAGGACTGAGATGAGGAAAACTTTTTCACCCAGAGAGTTGTGAATCTGTGAAATTCTCTGCCACAGAAGGCAATGGAGGCCGATTCACTAGGTGTTTTCAAGAGAGAGTTAGATGTAGCTCTTTGGGCTAACGGAATCGAGGGAAAAGGGGAGAAAGCACGAACGCAGTACTGATTTAGGATGATCAGCCATGATCATATTGAATGGCAGTGCTGGCTCGAAGGGCTAAAGGGCCGAAAGGCCTATTCCTGCACCTATTTTCTATATTTCCGTGCTGTATCTCTAAACTATAAACTAAAATTCTGTTTGTCTGTGGTTTCATTATGACTTGCAATTGACTCCCTATGGACACTGGACTATTCTCTTTCTCTGTGTCCCTGTTCGTTATTAAGAAATTGCTTCGGATCCTCTGTCTGAATTGTTTCCAATGCTCAGAATATGGCCAGAAATATCTTCAGGCTTCTGAAACATCTGGTGTATTTTAGCTACACTGCACTAATCTGACATCAGTAACCCCAGGCCAAGCAAAACATCACTCCGAGGATCTTCTGAGCTTTAAAATTGTCTCCACATTGTAATACCTTCCTCCCTCAAGGCATTTATCTCAATCTGATCTTGATTCACACCACTCAATCAGTTTGTAAACAACAGAAGCCCCGTAGACATCAAATTCTATCCCAGAACCTGGTCAGTCTTATCCAGCACAACATCATCATCCGACTTGAAATGATCTGATTACAGCACACGCACCAGATCTCTTGCTTTCCATCTATACTGTAAATCCTTGCACAGCTGCTATCCTGGCACTCTTATATCTCACACTGTCCAAACAGATTACAGGCTCCCTCCCTGAACTGCTTGCTGTTGAGGAACGTAAATATTCCCAGTGCTCCGAGAATGGCAAATCACTTTCCAAATTTTACTCTTCCAATTTAGGGTTGCTCATAATCGACTGCCCTATGCTTGGAACATCTCACGCAGTCTACTATTTTGGCTCGCTTAATGTTTTGGTTCAGATATTTGTTTTCCCATTGGTAATTCAAGATTTGAGAAGAAATGTCTTCACCCAATGTGTGGTGCACCCTCTGTTTTTCTCGACCCATAAAGGCTGGAGGCTTATTTCTGGGTATTTTCAACACAGCAATCTCTGCAGTCAAGAGACATACAGCTAGTATAGGATAAAAATTGTTGCTGGAACAAAACAGGCCCAAGAGCCTAATTGCCTTTCGCACAGAGTGGAACTAAGGCAGTGGAAATTCTTCTTCAATCCCATGTTAGTTAGATCTGGCATGGAAGCAGAAACCCCACAATGAGCTGAACTTTATAAAGCAAAGACTGATGACAATACCAAAATGATTTCCTCTGCTCATCCCTGGATTAAAATTGACAGTTGTAGATCTGGTTCAGAGATCCTTGGTAGTCTGTGGCCAAGGAGATCCAGGATGGGAGTGAAAAGATCCGGTCTTGGTCAAGGCCACACCCTCTAGGGTCAGGCTGGAGCATTGGTTGGAATGGTGGGGTGCTGTGAGTATTCCTGATTAGCTTCCAAGGTATGTAGGGTCAAGATCATGACTGGATCAACCAGGTAGGATTGTGATTGGGGAAGAAGAGTTCCCTAGGGATACCAACTACAATGGGCAGAGGAAACAAAAGGAACTGTAGATGCTGGAATCTTGAGCAACACAAGGTGCTGGAGTAACTTATCAGGTCCGCAGGTTAGCAGGAAATATGTTCCTGATGTTGGGGGAGTCCAGAACCAGGGGTCACAGTTTAAGAATAAGGGTAAGCCATTTAGAACTGAGATGAGGAAAAACTTTTTCACACAGAGAGTTGTGAATTTGTGGAATTCTCTGCCTCAGAAGGCAGTGGAGGTCGATTCACTGGATGCATTCAAAAGAGAGTTAGATGGAGCTCTTAAGGCTAGTGGAATCAAGGGGTATAGGGAGAAGGCAGGTACGGGGTACTGATTGTGGATGATCAGCCATGATCACATTGGATGGCAGTGCTGGCTCAAAGGGCCGAATGGCCTAATCCTGCACTTATTGTCTATGTGTCTATGTGTCTAAGTCTGAAGAAGGGTCCTGACTTGAAACGTCGCCTATCCATTCCCTCCACAGATGCTGCCTCACCCGTTGAGTTATTCCAGCACTTGGTGTTTTGCAGAATGGGTAGAATTTCTACATAAAGTACCAATCTAGAACCGGCTCTTACAATGGACTCCTGGGACTGACCAGTTCGGGCAAGTCCCCTTTGAGTAACGATGCAGTTAGTTGTTTCTGCATGGTCACTGTATGCAGTAAGTCAATGGAATTTATTGAATTGATTCCTCTCAGTCCATTAGGACCTAATGCATCAATTAGTGCCACAGTGCCTTAATGCTTCACATGCATGGAGAACCTGGAGCAGGTACTTCAGTGTGGCTGACAATGAGTTCTGCAAGAAACGTATCACATAGTGTACACAAATTATTTTCTAGGACACAGAGTTTTATAAATCAAAACTCTGTTAGTATGAAGTCGAATTGGTTAAAAACTAATTTGAAACCTCTTGATATTTGCAAATCAATGAAAACTTATCCTCTCTGGGCAGTACAGTGGCACAACGGTAGAGGTGTTGCCTTACAGTGCCAGAGTGGGTTCGATCCTGACTACAGGTGCTGCCTTTATGGAGTTTGTCCATTCTCCCTGTGACAGCGTGGGGTTTCTCTGGGTGCTCTGGTTTCTCCAAAGACGTACAGGTTTGCAGGTTAATTGGCTTCTGTAAATTGTAAATTGTCCCTCGTGTGGTGCTAGTGTGCGGGGTGATCGCTGGTAGCTGTGGACTCGGTGAGCCGAAGGGCCCGTTTCCATGCTGTATCTCTAAAGTCTAAAGTCTAAAGTTCTGAGGGCCATGACTGTAAACATTTGCAAATCTGCTCCATTTCTGAATGAATAATAAAACAACCAGGGACTTTGGGGATTAAGCACGTAATTCCTATTTTGTTACCTCATGAGAGGTTAAAGGAACTCAAGGTTTGATGCAATGCCAGCTCACCACTACAGCCAATGGACCCCATCCTATTATGAACATTATGATGCCCATAATAATCACTGGTGTGGTTGTCCGCTCATCTAGAGTCTATCTCAATGGGGACTTTATGCACTCAAACCCAGCAACTTGGTCCACAAAATGACAGGACCCTTGATGACACAGTAATGTGAAGAATTGTGTTAGTTTTTAATATAATGAATATAATTTTTAATATAATTTACAAACCATTATAAATCAAGCAAATGAGTAAAATGAATTATTTTAAAAAGAAATGAAAGCATAGACAATTAAAACACACACATGTGCTAATAGAAAGAAATATATATATGAACTAAAATAAAACAAATTAAAATAGTCTGAAGAAGGGTCTCGACCCGAATCGTCACCCATTCCTTCTCTGCAGAGATGCTGCCTGTCCCGCTGAGTTACTCCAGCATTTTGTGTCTATCTTCAAACTAAAATAGAAACCTACCTGCCTCCCCAGCTGTTGAATCCTATTGAAATCAGTTGTGCCTTGGATTGTCCACCAGGCCAGAGAGTCGGACATAGAGTCGAAGAACCATAATGCTGGGGATTCCACTTGAGGCCGGGTTCTGCTGCTGGATTCTGCAGCGTCCAGTGACGGAGCAAATTAACAGATGTGCTACTCTCCGTCATTCAGCAACCCTTGAAATTATGCACTTGAAAGCATGAGTGTGCATGTCTGAGTCATAGAGTCATACAACACAGAAAGAGGCCCTTCAGTCCAACTTGCCCATGCTGACCAAAATGCCCCATCTACACTAGTGCCACCTGCCCACATTTGGATCATGTCCCTCTAAACCTTTCCTATCCATGTACCTGATCAATATATTTTAAATGTTGTTATAGTACCTGCCTCAACTAACTCCTCTGGCAGCTCGTTCCATATACCCACCACCCTCTATGTGAAAAAGCTGCCTCTCAAACTCCTATTAAATCTTTTCCCTCTCACCTTAAACCCATGTCCTCTGGTTCTTGATTCTTTGCTCTATGTAAAAAAAGCAGTGCATTCACCATATCTACCCCTCTCATCATTTTATACTCTTCTATAAGATCACCCACTCAGCCTCCAGGACTCCAAGGAATAATGTCCTAGCCTGCCCAACATCTCCTTATTGCTTAGACCCTCTAGGCAACCTTCTTGCAAATCTTCTCTGCACTCTTTCCAGCTTAACAACATGCTTCCCCTAACAGGATGACCAAAATTGAGTACAATGCTCCAAATGCGGCCTCATCAATGTCTTGTACAACTGCAACATTACATCCTAACTTCTAAGCTGAAAGCATTCAGATCGCAGAGGGCTTGGGAGTTGGTGGCAATACTCAGAAAAACCTGGCTCTAAGAATAATCTAACAACATTATCAATTAACATTTAACATAGAAAAAATATCTCACAGAGATACACAGTCGGACATTGATGAAATACCCGAGGCAGGGTTGGGACAGCAGCAGTGGTGGGGAGGGTGCTCGAGGTGAAAGAAAGGTCATGAACGGTAGTAATAACAATAGTTAAAGGTCAATGATAACTCATCTAGATAATAATATCTACAGTATGTGTTATGGATCTTCTGCTCCTTCAAGCCTGGTAACATAACAAGGAGGTACATTGCCCTTAAAATGATCATTTTCAGGCTTGTGCTACTGCTTATTGGTTGACTAATACCTTTTAAAAAATATACCTTTAAAATTCCGTTTGTCACCACCCGAGAAAATGGAGATGTGTTAGTAATTGTTTAGCTATGGTATCAAGCTCATTTCTTCCATTACACCATTTGTATAGTCATACCAAGAGCTTATATTTAGAATTTAATACTTCGATTCATTACTACACTCTACTTAAGATGACTGCCAAGGTGACACTCAATTACCCAGATGCTCAGCCTGCACACCCTATGAATAATATTGATCTCCTCCATACATCTTATTTTCCCCAGACAATTTAGTATCAACAGCAGACTTAGACATTCTGCTCACCATGGCTTCTTAGAGGTTGTTAATAAATATAAATAGCAGAGGTTCCAGGTCTAATCCCTATGGGAATCTAGCAGTCACAACTATCCAACTTGAACTATTTCCACTTAGAACTATTCTCTGCTTTTATTATCAAGACAATTTTCTCTCCAATTTCCCCCTTCACTCTTGATTCATCAGCTTTCGTGTTTACTATAAATCTTTTGTGAGCAAACTTCTTTAATCTGGTGAGGCATATCCAAACTCTGCACACTTAGTGAGAGATATAAATTGTTGTCTGTTGGCTGCAGATACAGGCACAAAACTGTGGTTGAGCTGCAGAATCACTGTGATCTGCTCCATTTGAGGAAGAGTCGGGTTCCTGAGCTAATAGAGAAAAGCACTGGGGATTAACTGCACCCATAGTGAAGCACCTGACTCCAGAGATCAATTGTTTCCATGCTTATGACATTGGAAGTAGTCACAAAATGCTAGAGTAACTCAGTGGGACAGACAGCATCTCTGGATAGATGCTAATGGGTCACGTTTCGGGTCAAGGCCTTCTTCAGACTGGAAATGTCCCGAAAGGTCACCCATTCTTTCTATCCAGAGATGCTGCCTACTCTGTTACTAAGTAACTGGGTTAATCCAGCATTTTGTGTCTATCTTTGGTGTAAACCAGCATCTGCAGTTCCTTCCTACACATTAGAAGTAGTGTTCTCCCAGTATAATGACCATCTTTGCCCACCTCAATAAAAATAGATTACCTCGCAATTCCTTCTGTTTTTATTTGCACCCTTTATTCATATAGCAAATACATGTCCCGAGACATGTATGCTATTTCAGTATTTAATTTGGTCCCATGCTTCCTAGACGTAAGAAGATTGTAATGCCCAAAGTTAGAAGGTATTGTTCCTCATACTTGCAATTGATATTCCTGGAACAGTGTAGGTCGAAGATAGAGACTGATTATTCCTCCAAAGCAACGTTAGCAGGAATTTGGTAAGGGTGAATTGGCTCCTGCACTTCTTTATGTTATGGCAGTGATTGTACAGTATGTTAGTGGGACTTTATTAGAATCTGATCATTTTGTAATCTTCTAAATGATGCTGTACACATTATTTCTATAATGTGTGTTAAGCTCAACAATGCAGTCAACTTAATTTATTGAATAATCATTGGGTCTATGTCCAGTCTGCTTGGATCAGGATCTGTCCCAGGTTTAGTGGGGAGTGGAAGGACGAGTGTATATTCCATACATGGAAGAAGGGGGAATTAGACCAAAGGATCAAACCTGACAGCACCAAATGCTTCAGATTTTAAAAGTTTGGTGGTTGTTAAATAGTTTTACATTTTTAAATATTGATTATGCTTTCCTTTACAAATGAAGATGCACTTGTTGTGTTTACCAACCCATTAATTATTTTGAAATATAGTTTAACACTGATAAATACATTTGCTTTGGAATTTTTCCAATTGTTTTCCCTTTCTGGGATTTTAGTGTCACAGCCAATGGGAGGCAAGCACTTGAATTGCCAAGGCATTGAAGGCTATGGGCCAAGTGCAGGTGAATGGGATAAGATGGATAATTGATGTTGGTATAGACATGATGGGCAAAGATTGGTATGGACAAATGAGGCTTGTGACAATGCTGCATGACTCTATGACAGTATTTACTGTTTATCTCAGGGTCAGCACTTCCACAAAATAAGTCAACAATTTCTTACTACACTTTCCCAAACTTGATTTCTTCAATTTATTTACTTGGCTTCCAGATGACCCATACATTTGAAGTAGCTCCATTTAGTAGCTTTTCATCAAAAAGCAATTTCATTCAAAGTCGATAGGAGATTGTCTGATAAGTTTATTATGAAGAATTTTCCAAGCTTGAAAATTCACAATCAAGCTATGAATACAAGGACACAGTCTTTGTAGTACGCTGCATTGAGTAGACTGCATCTTAGATATCATCCAAGAGTGCATATCTTTTCTGTTTCAAGTTCAGCTGAATCCACCACTTAAACCTCAGGGGTTTCTACAATGACCTCTTTCTTGTGTTACTTGCAAAGATACTGTTGCTCAACACTAAGCCTTGGACAATTTAGAGCTAAAAAAATATTAGCCAATTCCTGTCCATCGTTTTTCTCAATCCCAGGCCATACCTCAGTCTTTGCTTCACACTTTTGCTGGTCCAACTACTCTGCTAAATCTTGTCAAACCCGTGAATGATGGCATGATGTATGTATGAAAACTATGATCTGATACTTTGCACATAAGTAGTGCAGTAATGCATGACCAAATACTTCCACTTTGTTTATTTACCTATTACAATGCAGAAGGACGCTTTCATATATATATCTGATATATCTGATCAGGCCCAGGAGATGTATCTAGCTACATATGCTTTAAGACATCCAGCCCCTCCTCAACCATAATATGGACTGTTCTCAAAACATTTCCATTAACTGCCCAAGTTCCCTTGTCTTCATATCTTTCTCCATGGTTAAAACAGATGACAAATACTCATTGAGGACCTTGGCCATTTCCTACGGCTCCACGCATAGATATCCGGTTTGGTTTCTGAGGGTCACTGTCCTCTCTTTCGCTACCAACTTTATTTTAATTTACTTGTAAAATCTCTTTGGATTCTTCTTAATCTTATCAGCCAGGGCCATTTCCTAGTCCCTTTTTGGCTTCCTGAATTTCTTCTTAAATATATGAAAATATATAGTGCATCATATAAACACATGAACACATACACGCTTGTTTGGACACTCAGCCTCTCCCCATCCTCCCCTGCCCCAAGTCTGCTGCTTTGTTCAATAAATCACAGTTGAGATGATTGTAACTTCAATTTACCAATCTCATGTAATGTTGGTAACCTTTCACCCGCTTCCTTAACAAGAATCAATCTAACTATACCTTCAAACTATTAAAGTCTACTTCCATTACTCTTTGAGAACTTCAAACATTCATGATCTGAGGGGGGAACAATCATCTTAATGGGAGCCATGCTCTTTTATCAAAGCTTAGTAAGGATTGATGATGCTTGCCTTCATTGATTGGGGCATTGAACGTATGATTCAGAAAGCCACGTTGCAGCTTTATAAAACTTTTGTTCGGCCATATTTGGAATATTGTTTGTTGGTCAAAAGCGGAGGCTTTTGGAGAGGGTGCAGAAGAGATTTATCAGGATATAAGGGAATGCATTTTAAGGGTGGGTTGGACAAAGTTGGATTTTTTTCCCTGGTACGTTGGAGTATGAGGGGAGACCTAATCAAAGTTCATAACATTTTGAGAGGAATAAATAGGGGAGACAGTCAAAACCTTTCCCACATGGTGGAAATTTCAAATACTTGAGGGCACAGCCTTATGACAATAGACAATAGACAATATGTGCAGGAGTAGGCCATTCAGCCCTTCGAGCCAGCACTGCCATTCAATGTGATCATGGCTGATCATTTTTACATAGAGAGTGATGTCTGTAATTCACTGCCAGTAGTAGTGGAAGCAGGTATGGTGATGGGATTTAAGAGGTTTTTAGATAAGCACGTTAATATGGAAAGAATGGAGGGATATGAATCACATGTAGGTAGACAAGATGAGTTTAATTGGGCATCATGATCGGCACAGCGTTCACGATCTATGTTGTATTGCACAAGAATATTACTCCTGCAGTAAATTACACCACTCTGTCTCTGTGAGGGTCTCTTGAAAGCTATGAAACCCCACCAGATTATCAACTCTCTGAAATGGCTGCTTAAAAGCAGTTCAAATGGCATAAGTAATTTGCTTGGTCAACCCAAATAAGACTCAGTATTATTGAGCATTCCAGTAACAACAAATTGGATGTCTAACCTACTTATCCTTCAACACCCAAAAACAAAAGCTTGTCACTGTGCCTCGGTACGCAGGACAATAAACTAAATTAGACTGAAACTGAAACATCCAATGCACTTCTGCAAAAATATTAGTCCTAAATTTTACCAGCTTCAGTGGCGCACATTTTCAGTGTAAATTTCTACTTCCATTTTCTGTTTCCCAGCTACATTTTAGATAATGTTTCCACTAGTGGAAGAGTCTAGGTCATAACCTCAGAAATAAAGGATGTTCTTTAGGAAGGAGCGGAGGAGAAATTTCTTTAGTCAGAGGGTGGTGAATCTGTGGAATTCATTGCCAGAGAAGGCTGTGGAGGCCAAGTCAATGGATATTTTTAAGGCAAAGATTGATAGATTCTTGATTAGTACAAGTGTCAGAGGTTATGGGAAGAAGGCAGAAGAATGGGTTTAAGAGGGAGAGATAGATCAGCCATGATTGAATTGCAGAGGAGACTTGATGGGCTGAATGGCCTACTTCTGCTCTTATCAGTTATGAACTTATGAACATGTTGTGTGTGGAATTATCCTTTTCACATTCTGTCAAAGCTCCTTGTGCGAAGACATTTATTAAAACTTGCCCAACTTAATTCCTCTGTGTTTTTGAATCAATACCAATTTGTTATTCTTTCAACTACCAAAGGACAAACTGCTATGGTCTGTTGGGGCAATTAAACAATTTACAGAGTTGGAAGAGGAGCATGACGTAACAAAATAATGAAGTACATGAATTGGAAGACCATAAATTTAATTAATTTAACTGACAGGTGGAATCCGTTGGAAAGCTAAATTCACCTAAACACAAGAAACACAGCCACTTTGGTCGCTGATATTCAGGCATCAATTTAGTCCATAAAATCATTAAATATATATGTTCGATGCTGAAGGCACTTTTGAAAAACTGCACCATGGGCATTTTGTGTATCCATCAGGGTACTTTTAAGATTTTGTGAATGCTGAGTCCAATTCTATCTTTGCCACTATAGACTAAAATAATGTCCTTAATCAGCCATTCTATATTTGGAATACCGTGACCTAAATGAAGAATACAGTTATCTCTGCTCCATTGATATAATTGGGATTGGAATTGGTCCAATTCCTGTGGCATGCAGCCTGTGTCTCAAATTACCAGCCTTTTATGCACCACAAATTATTTTCACTTTCAAGGGAAGGCAGGGTGGTGCCGTCAGCGATGGCAGCCTCGCCAACGGTCTGTCTGTCTTTTCGATTTTGTTGTTATTTTTAGTGTGCTTTAAAAGTATGTGTTAATGTTCTCTGGTTTGTTTTAAGCGGGGCTGAGGGGGGGGGGGGGCAGGAGAATTGTTTTTCTGGTCGCTTGGTGGCCTAACATCATGGAGCTGGAGATCTTGCTCGAGACTGACTTTGAGCCCCACCGTGGGGCCGTGGACTTACCTTCGGAGCCTACAATCCCTTGCCTGTAGATTTCACCATCAAGGCTGATTTCGGGAAGCTCCAAAGTCGCAAGAGGTTTGACTAGCCCTGATCCGGGGTCCGATTACCCGGAGCGGGGAGCTTAGATCCCGCCTATGAGAGTGTTTGATCGCCCCGATGCGGAGGGCTTGACCACCGGCTATGGGATCCAAAATCGCCCCGACAACGGAAGGCTCGAGGCCCCCGACCACGGGAGAACAAAGAAGGGAAGAGATTGAACTTTTTTTCACCTTCCATCACAGTGAGGAATGTGGAGGAGTAACTGTGGTGGATGTCTATGTTAAAATGTATTTTGTGTGTTTTGTTGCATTTTGTTGGTATGACTTTATGGCAAGTCAAATTCCTCGTATGTTGCAAAACATACTTGGCTAATAAAGTATGATTATGATTGTGATGATCATGATTATGAAAAGATGATTGGGTCCCATTGGTACAGTAGTCTAGATTGAATAATTGCTGCCTCCTAGCTCCAGCAACATTGGATCAATCCTGACCTTTTGTGCTAACTGTTTGGAGCTTGCCTGTTCTCTCTGTGATTGCATGGATTTTGCTCCAGATGCTCTGTTTTCCCCCAACCTCTCAAATACATGTTGTTTGGTAGGTTAATTGCCATTGAAAATTACTCCCTGTGCATAGGCGAGTGGAAGGATTGAGAAGGAGTTGATAAAAATGTGTGGAGAAGATGGTACATGGAAAAATAGTGGGTTAACAATATTGTGTAGGAAATAACTGCAGATGCTGGTTTATACCGAAGAAAGACTCAAAATATTGGAGTAACTCAGCGCGTCAGGCAGCATCTCTGGAGAAAAAGAATAGACTCAAGAAGACTGAAGAAGGGTTCCAACCTGAAACATCACATATTCTTTTTCTCCAGAGATGCTTCCTGACCTGCTGAGTTACTCCAGCATTTTGCATCTATCCTCAGGCTCACCAAATTGGTTTATGAGCCAGCATACCCCTGAGAGGTCAATATGGTCTCTTTATCTGTGGATGGCAGTATAGACGTAGGGATGTTTAGTTTACATACAGCGTGGGAATAGGCCCTTTGGCACAACCAGCATTGATCACCCTTTCAGACTAGTGCTATGTTATCTCACTTTCTCATCCACTTTCTATACACTGCAGGCAATCTACAGAGGCCAATTAACCTACAAACCCACACGTCTTTGCTAGGAAACCCGCACAGGCACAGGGAAACTGCACAAACTCCACACAGACATCGCCTGAAGTCAGGATCGAACCCGGGTCTCTGGCACTGTGAGGCAGCGGCTCCAGCAGTTGCACCACCATGCTGTCCCCATGGGCCAATGTGCCACCCCTGCCACTGTGTAAGAGGTACTAACTTTTCACGACAAACTCAAACACTGCCTCTTGAACTGAAAGTACTATATTTCCTATTTCTATTCCTTATATCAATGATCTTTTTGGATTTGCTGAGTATTATTGCCAAAGCAGTTGTAATTTCCATTATAAATCCAGGTTGCTATTATTCAGACTATTTGCACAAAGAACTGACAGAGACCTCAGAGAGAATACAGTTCCAATGAATCAGCCGAGATTATATTCAAACCAAGCAACCAAAAGGTGAGGGAAATAATTTCCAGTCTTTGCTACCCATAGCAAAATAGTAAAGGACATATTTCCATTTAATTCTAAACAATGAGAAGCAAACATTTCTCCCCTAATAGTCCTTTTTTTTTAACATAACTTGGTAAATTCTGCAAGGAAGAGAGAGCCAATTCAAAGTATTAGCATTACAATTTCAGCAAACATCACATTAGACTTCATAAAATCTTGAAAGCGCAGAAATAGATTACGCAACAATTTACTACTACTAAACCATCAATATTCTATCTAAATGTGTAAAATAAAGAAGAAAAATCAGACAGTGAAGTTCAACAGTGTCAGGCTATATATAACTAGTTAATTTTCATTGTGTGGCTTCAATTCTCATCTCCTTGAGTTGCTGAAGGAAGACATTTGATAAATGTACTACCTTCAAAAGAAATGGAAGTACAATTGCAATACAGCTGTTACTCTAAAAAGGTTATCCACTAATAGGAGTGCCAATTATATTTGCCCCAGAGATAAAATTAAACTGAACTTAATACTTTCTCATATACATAGAGTAAGAGGTTTTAAAAATCTTGCTTTAATTGAATTATTCCTCACTGGCAATGAAACACAATGTTTAAGTCTTTGTTAGCCTGCATTGAAGCTTTCCCAGTTGAAATGGAAAACATACAGGTGATATTCGAAGTATGCCTGAGCTTTTACTGGTATACTGAAAGGTAGCTGTGATGGATCCAAATTTTAGAACAATGTATAAAAGAACATGAAAAAAAGACAACAAGGTGTTTATTTTTCAATATATCCCCCCCAAATAGGGAAACAAGAATTAGGGAGCATTGGTTTAAGTTGAGAAGGGGTGAAGGGAAACATTTAATAGGAACCCGAGGGGGCAATCTTTTCACTCAGAGGGTGGTAGGTACATGTAATGAGCAGCCAGAGAAAGTAGTTTAGTTTAGTTTAGTTTAGTTTAGAAACGCAGCACAGAAACAGGCCCTTCGGCCCACCGAGTCCGCGGCACGGTAGCGCAGCGGTAGAGTTGCTGCTTTACAGCGAATGCAGCGCCGGAGACTCAGGTTCGATCCTGACTACGGGTGCTGCACTGTAAGGAGTTTGTACGTTCTCCCCGTGACCTGCGTGGGTTTTCTCCGAGATCTTCGGTTTCCTCCCACACTCCAAAGACGTACAGGTATGTAGGTTAATTGGCTGGGTAAATGTAAAAATTGTCCCTAGTGGGTGTAGGATAGTGTTAATGTACGGGGATCGCTGGGCGGCACGGACTTGGTGGGCCGAAAAGGCCTGTTTCCGGCTGTATATATATATGATATGATGATTGCAAACTTACATTATCTTCAAACTATTACATTTTTCCAAGTTATTTCAATAATCCAATACATTTGTACCAAACATAATTCTGATAAACTAGCTGTTTTAATAACTATTTCAACCTTTAATAAGGCATGACTAAAACTATACTTATAGAGATTACTTCCTCAATCTTCAATGTAGATAATGCTTCAATGATATTGACAGTACAAGAACTGACCAAAGTGGGTGGTACAGTTGTGAATGGTGGAGTTGTTACCTTGCAGCACCAGAGACACAGGTTCAATCCTGTCTATGGGTGCTGTCTGTATGGAGTTTCTAGGTTCTCCTTGCGACCGCATGGGCTTTCTCCGGGTGTTCTAATTTACTCCCACCCTCCAAAGATGTGCAGTATTGTAAGTTAATTGGCTTCTGTAAATTATAAATGATCCCCAGTGAGTAGGTAGTGCTACTGTATGGGGTGACTGCTGGTCGGCGCGGACTCAGTGGCCCGAAGTGTCTGTTTCCATGCTGTATCTCGAAAGACTGAAGATTTAATGTGTGATAATATTCTACTGCCTTCTTCCCCCCATTTCATCGCTGCACTTTTTATTCCTTAACCTGTATATTTATATAACTTGCTTTTAAATGTACCTTTGCTATTTGCTTCAGCTATTCATTCTGGTGGGAAGAAACCGGAGCTCCAGGGGAAAACCCACGCAGGTCACGGGGAAAACATACAAACTCAGTACAGACACCACCCATAGTCAGGATTGAATCTGGGTGTCTGGCGTGGTAAGGCAGCAACTCTAACGCTGCGCCACCGTGCAATGGTTAACACCCATGGTTAAGGTTTAGTATACCATTGATAACAAAATCGCATAACCTCATTGTAATTTTCCTTAAGGCTTTAGTGAAATCAGTTTGTATGAAGGAGCTGAGAAATTTGTATCGGAAAGGTATAATTATTTAAATCCAAGAGAGTTCAGGTTGGTTAAGCTGGAGAAAGCTACAAGCAATACAGCTAACAAAGACACACTGGGTCACTGAAAATATCATGGGGTTTCTCAACGAGCTGCGTCTACCTCATAAAGAGATCTATGTTCACAGAACATAAAGTACAAATACTATGTTGCTGATTGAAATGCATTTTATAATTTCACACTGCAGCGTTAAGCTCACACAACTAATCAACATTAAAATGCATAAAATAACATCTTCGCCCACTTACTAAGTTAGATCAACTAACGAGATCATGAATTCTTGCAAACAAAAATCACAAGATGCTGGAGTAACTCAGTAGGTCAGACTATTCATGTTCTCCAGAGATGCTGGCTGACCTGCTGAGTTTGTTGTGTTTCTATGAATACTCACAAGTTCAATACTGGTTTATTTCTTCTTGTCGGTAATATAATTGTACTGGCTTTCGAAAGTTCCCTATATTTTGATTCATTTTAAATCTAACTAATCAGCAAATCTTTTTCCGTTACTTAACATGAGGCTAAAATAAGTTGTTCTGCAGACGCAAGAGACCTGGTAGCATTGTATCTGGGAAGTGAACATTAGTGGGGAAATGAAAAGTGCACATGTCGAGCAAGATAGGAGGAGACTCAGCAGGAGAATACACTTGCATGATCTTTAAGAAGCAATTTTCTTCACTGACCTTTAATAATGACAAATGCATGAAACATCATCACTTCACAGAAGAGGTGGGAGTGAAATCTATCAACCAATACAGCTGCAACTGCAATTACAAAAAGGAAAGGGCTACAGTATGTGCAGATGTCAAGGTGACCTTCTCTTTAAACTCCATCCTGGTGACAGCTATGGATAAAAGCTATATCTGTATAGGAAGGAACAGCCGATGCTGGTTTAAACCGGATAGACAAAAAGCTGGAGTAACTCAGCGGGACAGGCAGCATCTTTGGAGAGAAGGAATGGGTGATGTTTTGGGATGAGAAAGGGTCTCGACCCGAAACATCACCCATTTCTTCTCTCCAGAGATGCTGCCTGTCCAGTTGAGTTACTCCAGCAATTTGGTCCATCTTCTGTAAGCTATATCCACACTACTGCACATGGAAGATCACTGAATGGAGCATGCAAAACCTAGACATTGTTTTCTGTTGCTACAAATAAGCGGTAAAACAAACATAAGGTTTTGCAAGGATTATCAGCTTTCCCTTGCAGCCTCTTCAGAATTTGGTCAAAGTTATCAACAGATAATAGCACCAGTGGCCCAGGTTCATTCCTGACTTGGGTGTTGCCTGTGTGGAGTTTGCACATTCTCCCTGTGACCACATGGGTTTCCTTTGGGTGCTATGGTTTCCGCCCACATCCCAAGGATGTACAGGTTTGTAGATTAATTTGACTCTGTAAGATTGCCAGTGCATACCCTTCTCTTGGTGAGCTTGATATTTGGAGCTTGCCATATGGGTTTTCTGGTAAATGGATATAAGAAGCTCTAAAAGAACGCTCAGTAAATTTATGGAGGCATCCACTCCAAGGTAGGCAGCTGAACAAGAAGGAAAATTGTTAGCAGTATTTGGAAAGCTTGCTAATTTATTTGGTGCATATATTAGTATCTGCATCGATACTTGGAAATTCACACAAAGGGTGGTGGGTGTATAGAATGAGCTGCTGGAGGAGGTAGTTGAGGCAGTTACTACCGCAATGTTTAAGAAATATTTAGATGGGTACATGGATAGGTCAGGTTTAGAGGGATATGGGCCAAACGCAGGCTGGTGGAACTAGTTGGCCATGTGTGCAAGTTGAGCCAAAGGGTCTGTTTTCACAATGTGAGACTCTGACTTTATGGCTCTATGACTCAATGACTCAATGACTCAATGTGAATGGTCATTCTGCAAGAGACAGGAAATAAAGATGTAACTCTGAGCATAACAAAATAAGAACCTGTGAAACTATTGGGAGTATGTCATAAGGTTCTTTATGCCTGCTGTGCCACTCATCAAGATATAGATTTTTACACTTTAGATTTTAAAGTTACAGCGTGTAAACAGACCCACAGAGTCTGCGCCGACCAGCGATCACCCCATACACTAGCACGATCCTACAAACTAGGGACAATTTTTACGCCACAATGCCATCCCTCGTGGCTGATCTTCTACCTTCGTGCCAGTACTTTCCCAGATCGTTTGATTTTACTAACGTCCAGAAATTTATTGATCCCCTATCTGAAATAAACAGCTGCCTGTAATAGAGATTTCCAAAGATTCAACACCCTCGTAGTGTGGAAATTTCTCCTCATCTTAATGCTAAGCTGTCAATACCTTATTCTCAGGCTATGCCCCTTGTCCAAGACTCCTAGTTAGGGAGCCTCTCTGCACCTAGCCTAAAAGATCATTAACAATTCTCTAGAATTCATTAACAGGTTTGGAAAGGTCTGGCAGTCCACAATGATGGTGAAGTTCATAAGGTCATAAGTGATAGGAGCAGAATTAGGCCTTTCGGCCCACCAAGTCTACTTCGCCATTCAATCATGGCTGATCTAGCTTTCTCTCCTAACCCCATTCTCCTGCCTTCTTCCCATAACCCCTGACACCCAGTGTGGGTCAGTTTTGTGCTCCATCTTTCCTCTGTTGAGATCACCCTTCACAGAACATAATATTGTTGCATGCTTCTGTTTTCTGAGTATTCTGTTCCGTTCTGGTCTTGGAAAATAAAATAAAATTGTTTAAGTGCTGTGCACAACACAGATAAAAGGCTTAAAATTGATTTTTAGTGCTTCAGCAAGGAGATATTAAGAAGGATTTTTAACATTGATACAATGATCTTCTTTCAGAGGGCAACCCATGAAATGAAAATTCATAAAAAACTGTTCAGGGTAAAATCCTAGAATCATTTAAGAAAAAATCGATAGCTCAAAATGGAACCTATCAGGTCTTTGTGGACTGAGACCCAAGAGTTTCACTTCCCACCTTCCACATCTGCAGTTAGTTTACAACTTTGGTGTAGTTTCAGTTTTGTATAGTTTTTTGTACGAATCCTCTCAAGATCAGAAAAATATATATTTACTTTGATGAATTAAATATTAAGTAATGACATGAGGCTGTATTTGCTGGATTGTTAGATTTTATCTGTGGAATAGTGTTGAAATGGAGAAGTCAATTTTAATGCAAATTGTCTAAAATTAGTGCTGTGAAAACGGTTTCTTTCAATTTTAATCCCAGATGCCTTTTTGACCCGTGTTGTTAAGATATTTCCAAAGGAGAAATCAGATGAATAAATCCTGATTGGCAAAATCAGCCAAACTAAGTGGTAAACCACTTCAATAAAGTTAGGCTTCTCTGAAAGCAGCATGTTGTTATCAACAACAGACCATCCCAACCCTGAGTATCTATAAAGGCTGGATGGATAAAGTGGCATCAAAACTAGATGAACTTACATTTAGGTGAGCATGAACTTAAAACCTGAAAGTAATTAGTAGATCAGGCAGCATCTGTGGAGAGAGAGACAGTTAATGATTCAAGCAGACTCAATGGACAATAGATAATAGACAATAGGTGCAGGAGTAGGCCATTCGGCCCATCGAGCCAGCATCACCATTCAATGTGATCATGGCTGATCATTCTCAATCAGTACCCCGTTCCTGACTTATCCCCATACCCTGTGACTCTGCTATTCTTAAGAGCTCTATCTAGCTCTCTCTTGAATGCATTCAGAGAATTGGCCTCCACTGCCTTCTGAGGCAGAGAATTCCACAGATTTACAACTCTCTGACTGAAAAGGTTTTTCCTCATCTCCGTTCGAAATGGCCTACCCCTTATTCTTAAACTGTGGCCCCTGGTTCTGGACTCCCCCAACATTGGGAACATGTTTCCTGCCTCTAACGTGTCCAACCCCTTAATAATCTTATACGTTTCGATAAGATCCCCTCTCATCCTTCTAAATTCCAGTGTATACAAGCCTAGTCGCTCCAGTCTTTCAACATATGACAGTCCCGCCATTCTGGGAATTAACCTAGTAAACCTACGCTGCACGCCCTCAACAGCAAGAATATCCTTCCTCAAATTTGGAGACCAAAACTTCACACAGTACTCCAGGTGCAGTCTCACTAGGGCCCCATACAACTACAGAAGGACCTCTTTTCTCTTATACTCAACTCCTCTTGTTATGAAGGCCAACATTCCATTGGCTTTCTTCACTGCCTGCTGTACCTGCATGCTTCCATTCAGTGACTGATGCACTAGGACACCCAAATCCCGTTGTACGTCCCCTTTTCCTAACTTGACACCATTCAGATAATAATCTGCCTTCTTATTCTTACCACCAAAGTGGATAACCTCACACTTAACCACATTAAACTGCATCTGCCATGCATCCTCCCACTCATAGCATCTTCCTCACAGTTCACATTACCACCCAGCTTTGTATCATCTGCAAATTTGCTAATGGTACTTTTAATCCCTTCATCCAAGTCATTAATGTATGTTGTAAATAGCTGCGGTCCCAGCACCGAGCCTTGCGGTACCCCACTAGTTATTGCCTGCCATTCTGAAAGGGACCCATTTATCCCCACTCTTTGCTTTCTGTCTGCCAACCAATTTTCTATGCATGTCAGTACCCTACCCCCAATACCATGTGCTCTAATTTTGCCCACTAATCTCCTATGTGGGACCTTGTTCTGAAAGTCGAGGTACACCACATCCACCGGCTCTCCCCTGTCAATTCTCCTAGTTACATCCTCAAAAAATTCCAGAAAATTAGTCAGTAACCACCCAGCGCCAGTAACTAACACACCTTCACCACACTCTTTCTGCAGGGCAAACTTTTTACACCAGGGATGATGGCTGTCTAGAACGCACTGCCAGGAGTGTTGGGGTGGTGGTGGAAAGTTGGTGGTGGAGTCAGATACAATTTAAGAGGCTTTTGGACAAGCACATGGACATGCAGCGAATGGAGGGATATGGTAAGCAGGCAGATGAGATTAGTTTACCTTGGCATGATATTCAGCACAGACATTGCGGGCTGAAAAGCCTTTTCCCGTGATGTGTTTTCTGAAGTTCTATGGTGCCAGCCCCTTTTATACCACTGTCTCATTTGGTCTCCACCCTACTGAAGACATTCTCTTAGTTGTTTACATTCGTCACCTTCTCTGCAACTCAATGCATGCTTGTTTTCTAATTTTCCTGACCAAAAACTCATGGGCATGAAACACTTTTCTGTGTCTCTCCCCTGATCTTCTGAGTATGTCTCATATTTTCTGTTATTTCAGCTCGCCAGCAACAATTGCATTTTGCTCTTCTAATAAATAAACTGCAGAGAATCAGTTGGTTTGCCTGAGAGATGAAGACGTTGATCTTCAAGATTCTGGTTGATCAAGCCACCAAACTTAGCCTGCAATTAGCTTATCTCACTGGACTCAATTGACTTTTATATCTTATGTGAGTATGTTCGGAAAAAAACCTGCAGATGATAAAAATCTTATAATAAAATAAAACATGCTGGAACTAGTCAATGGATTAGGCAGAATCTACAGAAAGAGAACCAACAGTAATACTTCAGCTGAAGAACTCATTCAGAGAGTTTGCAGGTACCATCGCAATATTTAAGAAGCATTTAGACAGGTAAATGGATAGGTTTAGAGGGATATGAGGCAAACACAGGCAGGTGGGACTCGTGTTGATGGGACATGTTGGTCGGTTTGGGCAAGTTGGGCCAAAGGACCTGTTTCTACACTAAATAACTATGACTATGGGTGAGTTTGTCTAAATATGTATCTGTTCATGTAGTGGTCAATAGATTACAGTGGAAGTCAATTCCTTTGGCCAGGGAGGATTTGGCTGCTCTGATGCTGTCACACTTCTAGGCAAAATGCTAATGGTACATTAGCATTTCAAAAGGAATACCTTCATCCCGTTGAATGCTTAGTTTAGTTTAGTTAGAAATACAGCATGGAAAATGGCCCTTCGGCCCACCGAGTGCGCACCGACCAGCGATCCCTGCATACTAACACTATCCTACACACACTAGGACTAATTTCCATTTATACCAAGCCAAATAACCTACAAACCTGTACATCATTGGAGCGTGGGAGGAAACAGAAGATCTTGCAGGTCACGCGGAGAACGTGCAAACGCTGTACAGACAGCACCCGTAGTCAGGATCGAACCCGGGTCTCTGGCGCTGTAAGACAGCAACTCTACCTCTGCACCAGCGTGCCATGAAATGGCTATTACTGTGAAATGGCTACATTAATGATCTGATGTTGAAGAGTTTCAGGCTATCTGTTATTCTGAATAATTGCTAAATGGGTTTCATTCAAATAAGACCTTGATATTAGCATTTCCAGAAGATGGCTGACCAGGTTCTGACTTTGCGGGGGCATGGTTGCTACCTGCTGTGCCGTTTGCAAATCTCATTAACAGTTTTACCCCGGGGGCTCAGCAGACAGGAAAGTCAGTGAGTTTTTTAAAATCTAAATGTTGCTCTGTGGTCTAATAATAAAGGAAACATTAGTTTGAGGGTTACAGTACGAGTACAATTTGGAGCATTACAAGATTGTGCAGGAAAATCAAATTCAGGGCATAAGTGCGTGATCAGATGATGATTCTGATGCCCAGAGCAACCTGCTTTGTTGCTTCTAACTCCATCCGACAAGAGACAATAGACAATAGACAATAGACAATAGACAATAGACAATAGACAATAGACAATAGACAATAGACAATAGGTGCAGGAGTAGGCCATTCGGCCCTTCGAGCCAACATCACCATTCAGTGTGATCATGGCTGATCATTCTCAATCAGTACCCCGTTCCTGCCTTCTCCCCATACCCCCTGACTCCGCTATCATTAAGAGCTCTATCTAGCTCTCTCTTGAAAGCATCCAGAGAATGCTTCTCTCACCCCACCCATCTCCACTTTCTACTTTTCCTGTCATCATCTTCCCTCCAGACCGGTGTCTGCACGGACGCTCTCTGCATTTTCTCCCACTCCCATTCTCCCCCTCGAGCATCATGCATCACCAGCTCACTGATGCCTCCCTCTCCAGCCACCAGAAATCTCCATCGCATTGCCAAGCTCAATTTCCCCTTCTGGCCCCATTTCCTTCCAGTCTACTGATTACACTGAGTGTCAGGCAGGAGCTGAAGGAAAAGTTTCGAAGACACCCAGGATTTTCCATATAAAGGCCACCTCAAAATTTTCCTGATATTTGCTCATGAACTTCTCCACTGCATCTCCCCCCTCCAGGAACAATGACTTGAGATATATTATTTTTCTGAATGGAAAATTTGCACCAAGGCCATCCTAGAAAGACTAGTTTCAGCAGCTGTAAAACTATATTCTGTACCCTGTTGCCTTCCTCTTTTTGCACGACCCATTGTTCTTGTGCATGGCTTGATTGTAATCATGTATGGATGATTTACCTTGATAGCTTGAAAAACAGTGTCTCTGTACACGTGGCAATAATAAACCAATGTCAATAGTTCAATATCTCCTATTCCTCTCCATTGACAGCTGGTTCTATATCAGGTAAAATCATGGACAATCTCCATCACAGGAGCAACAACGCTTTTAAAAATACCTCCATTGTTTAAAGCAAATTGGTTCTAATGTCTGGCTATACCAATCAACAAAAAAGGAAATGCAGATCTCCTTTTTCAGAAACCAATATTTTTGTCAACACTGAATGCACTTTAAAAAGCAATCTGCTGGAGGAACTCAGCGGATCAAGCAGGACTCTGAAGGATAAGGGATAGTTGGTGTTTTGCGTCAACACCCTGCATCAGGATCTTGGGTCAACCCAAAACTTCAACCATCCCTTATCCAAGTGCTGTTTGATCCACTGAGTTCCACCAGTAGTTTGTTTGTCGTCTGGATTCCAGTATTTGCACTCTCTTATGTTTCCACTGAATATGATTTGAGGTGTTTTTGTTTGTGTATTTGCAGAATTTTGAATGCTATTTATTATGTGGTGTTTAAAAGGCTTTTAGATAGGCACAGGGAAGTCCAGGGAATAGAGGGTTATGGACCATGTACAGGCAGATGAGATCAGTTTAAGTTGCCATCCTGTTTGGGCCAACGGGTCTGTTCCTGTGTGTACTCTTCTGTAATGTATGTAAAATTAACTTACTTTCAAATGTTATAGCAGCATCATAAGTAACTTAATCTGGTAATATTCTCTGTATGAATGGACAAATTCCATGGAAATATCATCAATACCTTATTTCTGAGGAACTGTGTACTAAGTGTTGATACATATTTTAATCAACTGATATTGTATCACTCACCCCGACAAATTGGATTCACTGGTGTGTTATTTGGCCGTTAGATAAACTTCTGATCAGATAAATATAGACCCATCCAGACCCATCTATTTCAACTTCTGCCACATTTCCCGATCTCCTTTGTTATTGAAATCCTGACTAATCTGGTGCTAATTATCTATTGCCATGATGTGTGCCCTTCTTTATTCTTCTCTTATTGACATGAAAAACCAAAATGTGTTCCCTTTAGTTTAGTTTAGTTTAGTTTTGAGATTAGGCACGGAAACAGGCCCTTCGGCCCACCGGGTCTGTGCCAACCAGCAATCCCCGTAAATTAACACTATCCTACACACACTAGGGACAATTTTTACATTTACCAAGCCAGTTAACCTACAAAGTTGTATGCCTTTAGAGTGTGGGAGGAAACCGAAGATTTCAGAGAAAACCCACGCAAGTCACGGGGAGAACTCCATACAGACAGCACCCGTAGTTGGGATCAAACTCGGGTCTCCAGTGCCACATTCGCTGTAAGGCAGCAGCTTTAACACTGCGCCACTGTGCCACCACCATGTTTTAGTTTCCTGACCTACATAAGCCCTGTTCAGGAAAGCCTCAATTTAAAATTTCCCAGCCAAATTTCTCCATGGGATCTTGCTCCTTGTTCTAATATCCTTCCATGCACTCCTCTTTGTCTGCTTCTGCTATCTTGCTCAATGCTAATTTAAATGCTCCAGGTCTAGTTGTGATGCCTTTAGCTTCTAAAGGTTTGGAAACCCCTTTGTAAATCTCTCTGCCTCTCTACCATTCTTGCAAGGTACACCTTAAATCAAGGTCTTGACTAAACCTTCAGCTGTCTGTTTCTACAGAGCTTAAGCACTAATAGAAAGACTGAGATGCCTCTGTGTAGCATCTCAGAGTGTTTCTTGTAATATTTAAGACATTGTACAAATGGAATTTGTTTTCTTTCATTAGTCTGATAATCAGCAGTTTCAATAAATTAACATTTGTGTGGATTTTAATTGATGACTAACAAAATAGCAGTTACTGCAAGCCACCAGTAAAGTTGTTAATTCTTAAATTAGTCACCTGCCCGTTGAAATAAATCGTTGTCAAATATTCAGTAAGCAACTACTTTTCTTTCCCAGCAATGAACTAATGATTAAATAAATATAAGTAGAGGATAAGAACAAATGTTCTGATTTGATGTGAGTTAGTAGCTGCACACTCAAACCCCTAGAGTATCTTTCAATGTGTCTCACTATTCCTATTGATAAAAGGAGAATCCTTTGGTGTGGTGGCTTCACTTGCTTTTGATTTCCATTTTGTCTGAAATGGAAATAGTCTGCAGCATGTTCTGAATATTATAATTCCATGTAGTTCAGACAGGATCTAAGGGAGCTGACTAAATTATGAGCTGCTCCATTTCATTTTATCAGCTTGAAATGTTGCGATTCTGTTCTGCTTATAGCTTGGTTGCTTATAAAATCCGTGGTTGAAGTGGTGAGATGCACTGATCATTAGCTGTAAGGATTTAACATAAAGAAATCTTGTTAATTTGAAGGAGGCGGTTTGAGAAGTAACGTTTGTAATTGGCTTTATAAGAAAACCAATGACGTAAAATTTGTTTAAAATGAGTTTTTATGTATTCTGACATTATTTCTTCCAAGCTCAAAGGAGAAAGTTACTGTCATTCATGAGAATAAAATTATCAGAATAAACGACTTAAAAGTAAAGAGAGCTTCTACTTTGTTCAACAATGTAACATCAGCTAGAGCACTACTGCACAGGAACAGGCTGACGTTTGTGCCGAACATGATGCCAAATTGAACTAACCCAAATCCCTCCTATCCCTAAATATTTATGTACATATTCAAAAGCCTTTTTAATACCACCATTGTATCTGCTTCCACCACGACCCCTGCTAGCATGTTCCAGGCATCTACCTCTCTGCTTAAAAAACTTGCCCTGCACATCTCCTTTACAATTTGACCTTTTCTGACCTTAAAGCTATGTTCTCCAGCATTTGACATTTCTGCCCTGGGGAAAAAGATTCTGACAGTCTATCCTAATCAGTTCCTTTCAATTTTATGTACTTCTATCAGGTCCAGAGAAAACAATCCAAGTTTGTCCAACCTCTCCTTGATATCCTCTAATCCAGTCAGAATCCTAGTAAATCCCTTCTGCGCCTTCTCCAAAGCCTCCACATCCCTCCAGAACTGCACAAATTGCCACTTCATTAGAGTCACTGTTTCGATGATTGCTATCATAATAGGTAACAGAGCAAAACATATGAAGAGGTGGGAGTTGGTCACAACTTTAATAAGCTGAACATAACTGTGTGCCAGGAAGCTGCCTCCAAAATACAAGTAACCAGAGCAAATTAGGCTGCTTGTTAGACAGCTTGCCAATTTTACGATGTTAATAACTCATTTGGAATAATTTTAACACAAACTTTGAGTGTCCACAGAGCATCCAGGAGAGACAACTGTATCGGATAAACATTGATGGTTGGCAGGCAATTCTGTCAAGAAGGCAACTCGACAGCTGCTTTCTTGAGCAACTTGTATAGAACTGCTATCGAACTTTACTCCTGAGAAAATGTATTCTATTTTTAAGAATATATGGCCTTGTACCAGATTTCCTAACTGGCAGAAATATTTTCTCACTATCTACTTCATTGGTTTCATGTAACTACCCTATACATTTCAATCACTCCTTCAACTTGCAAATTCATAGTTAACCCTTAGGCATCTAGGTATTATTCCAGTAAACCAACACTAGTGTTCCTTAAGGACATGGACTACAACTCTTTCAATACCATTATCCCATCCAACTCATCTCCAAACTCATGGAACATGGAGTCAGCACTCACCTCTGAAATGGATCCTTGACTTCCTGAACAGCAAGACCACAATCAGTGAGAATAGGCCATAAATAATTCTCCACGATAATCTTTTAGCACTGGTGCCCTCATTCGCAGCCCACTTCTATACTCCTTATACACGTATGACTGCAGCCAAATATAATTCCAACTCAATTTATAAAATTGCAGACAATTTGCAGTGGGCTGGATATCAAGTTATGACGAGATGGAGGACAGGAAGTAGAGTGAGAAACTTCCAACTTGGTGCCAGGTCAACCTCTCCCTCAATGGCGGCATGACAAAGGAGATTGTTATTGACTTCAGGATGCGAAGGGGCACACAAAGCCTGGTATATATTGATGGAGCCAAAGTAGAAATGGTTGATAGCTTCATGTTCTTAGCAATAAATGTCGCTAGCAACTTCCTCTGGACCAGCCACATCGAGGCAATTGCCGAGAAAGCACACTAACGCCTCCACTTCCTTAGAAGGCTGAGGAAGTTCAACATGTCCCCAACAACCCTCATCAACTTCTACAGAAGTGCCATAGAAAGCATTTTAACAGGATGCATCACAGCAAAGTTTGGGAACAGCTCCATCCAACACCGCAAGAAATTGCCGAGTGTTGTGGATGCAGTCCAATCCATCACGCAAACTAACCTCCCTTCTATTGACTCCATCTGCACTTCATGCTGCCTCGGCAAGGCCACCAGCATGATCAAAAACCAGTCTCTCCTGCTCTTCCTCTTCCTGAAAGTATTATTATGTCCCTGTGAATCCTTGTAATTCTCAGCATGATTTCCACCAATGAAAATAATTAAAATTGGGAGCAGTTTTGGTTCATTTACACCTGTTTTTACATTCTTAGTTGCAATGTTGTGATAATTCAATGTTAGAGGGCATTTTAAGATTCTAGGAGAACCTTGCATTTTGATGCTATTGTCAATGGATGATGGCTTCTTATACAGAGCGTTGCATGTTTTAACTACTGAATCGAAACTGAGATTTTTCTTTGATGTTTATAGGTTTGTGAGGTGAGAAAGATTTAATAGGAACCTGAGGGGTAACTTTTTCACAAAGTTGAGTGTATGAAATGAGCTGCTGGAGGAGGTAGTTGAGGCAGGTAGTATCACAACGTTTAAGAAACATTTGGACAGATACATAAAATGGACAGGTTTAGAGGGATATAGGCCAAACACAGGTAGGTGGGACTAGTGTAGATAGGACATATTGGTCAGTATGGGCAAGTTGGGCTGAAGGGCCTGTTTCCACACTGTATGAATCTATGACTGTTTGAATAGATTGAATGTGTCACAATGATAATCCAATTAACCTCCAATTCCATTAAGTGTCATGATGGAGCAAAGCATGTTAACTGTTGGAGCTATAGTTAAACTTCTGCATGACCTTGTTTCTCAGGAAATTAGGTAATATCTGGATTAAAAACCCACTGACAAATAGTTGAAGAAAATTCTCAATAGATCTATGTCTCTATGGCCACATGATCATGTCTCACCCTCACCACATTATAGCTAACTCATCATTATGCATACTTCAAAAACTTAAAATTGAACCAAAATTATTCAGCTTCTTGTTGGTTATTCTGGGAACTTCTCGGTTAAAGTTCTGCAAAATTGCTTGATAATGGCAGATCTCCAGGATTTTGATGGTTCATACTGTAACTTCTACAACATAAACCTGACACTCTGCATGCTTGTTGGTTAATTGGTACCTGGAGACCTGTATTTAGATTGGATATTTCTCTGTGTGATGAACAACATACTAGCCTTGCAAAGGGTCAAGTGGAAAGATACAAAGATAACACCTTACCTCAGCACCTTGTGGCAGCATGGTGTTGTAGAGTGGTTGCCTTACAGCATCAGAGATCCGGGTTTGATCCTTACTGTGGGAACTGTCTGTACAGAGTTTGTACGTTCTCCCCATGACCTGCGTAGGTTTTCTCCGAGAACTTTGGTTTCCTCACACACTCCAAAGACGTACAGGTTTGCAGGTTAATTGGCTTGTTAAAAATGTAAATTGTCCCTCATGTGTATAGGATAGTGTTAGTGTGTGGGGATCGCTGGTCGGTGCAGACTAAATTAAACTAAACTTCAAGAACCTCAAAATGACAATCTGACCATTTTCATTTGGAGCTGCTTTGATGGCCTTCTCATGTCCGCCAATTTTATATGTTTGTATAAATCTATTCAATTGTGTGGTTTTATTTCACAGTGTGTACAGAGTGTGGCTTGGTTGAAAATAGAATGGATGTGTGATTCCTTTGGTCCAAAATCACACGGGGCTGGTTATAACTTGGTGAAATTGTCATTAACGAGATAGCACTGACCCAAGAATGGGTTTCATGCTTATTCTGCCCCAATAAAGTTGATGTGCCATAGTTCCATGGTCTGAGTGACAAAAGAACCATTGTGTTTCATATTCACTTGATTACCTATGTCTGTACGTATTTCTGCAACCTTCAATCCTCCTAACTGCTTTTGTTATTGTGATTCTATTTCACATGTGGATTACAACTCTGGGGTATAGAGTTCTAATATTATCCCAGTCTTTCTGCAGCTTCCAAATGTTGCACTTTTGCTTGGAAACAAGTTTGAAATTGCATTATTTACGTTACGGTATATCTACATTACTGTCAGAATTTCATAAAGCTTCCTACTGCCTCTGTTTCTACAAAACTTTCTTAATAGTTCAGTGTGTTAAATATCATCCCGTTTTTGTCTTCTTACATTCTTCTCTTGAAATTACATTGCCTGGAATTTCATACAATGTTCAAATGCTTTTTTCGGTTTATTAATTGTGCAAGATAAAAATGCTTGAATTGTCATCCAACACTATTTGAAGTGCATCAAAGAACCTGTGTTTTATTTCCATTTCATCTTAATGGCATTAAATGGACAGCTTCAAACCCTTGCCTGTTTCTTACCGGTACAATTCATTCAGAAACCCTTTCACATTTTTATTTCAACTTGTTTCCCTATTTAATTTTCACTGATGCCTAACTGTCGTGCCTTAAATTGCCACTTAATTCCTTTCAATCTCTGATATCTGCTACATAGCTCGGTTTCACTGTAAATCTGATTTTAGAGCATTCTCCTGGTTAAATCATATATGAACAGTAAAACATCAAGCAGAGATCAGTGTGAGGTAGGAAACCATTTACATTTGCAGAAAAAAAAAAGGATTGGCTTAAGGTTAGACAATGGGAATAAATTAATTTTTACTGAACCAGGATCCAGAATCATCTGTCCGTATACCTCCTCCCTTGACTTTGTCCAGAGAACCTGACACTCCTTTCAGGTTAGACAGAGGTTCTCTTGCACCTCTTCCAACTTCATCTACTGTATCCGCTGTTCCAGGTGTGGACTCATGTACAACTGCGTGACTAAGCGCAGATGGGGTAATTATTTCGCTGAACACCTTTGCTCAGTCCGCCTTGACCTATGTGAGCTCCTGGTTGCCAAACACTCCTCTTCCCATTCCCATACTGACCCTTCTGTCCTAGGCCTCTTCCATTGTCAAAGTGAGGCCAAACGCAAGTTGGAGGAACAACACCTCATATTTTGCTTGGGCAGCTTGCAGTATTAATATTAATTTCTGTAACTTCAAGTAAACCTTGCATCCCCTTTCTCTCTATCCCTCCCCCACCATAGTCATTGTACTAGTTTCACTGTCGTCCTGTTGAGTTTCACTATCAGTATAACGTTATCACCTAGGCCACCGCCAACAATGAACCATTTGACAACTTTTACTTGATCATCGTTACTTTTTGCATATCTTTCATTCATTTGTTCTATATCTCTCTCTATCACCATCTATAGCTCTTGTTTCCATTTCCCCTGACTCTTGAGAAGTGTTCATGTTTCATGAAGAAAATCTTTTGGGTATCCAGAACAATACTAGTGTCATCTGTCTGTTTCATACCATTTTTTAATCTTTTGAGGTCAAACCCTTTACCAACAGTGCAAATACTTAGCCTAGACCAAAGCTTTCCAGTCTGATATACCTGTGGTCTGGCAAACCACTGATAATAAATCAAAAGTAAAAATACACCAACCATTTTATGCTGAATCTTGAATTGGAGAATATGAGCTTGGAAGGAGGTGAAAAATTATACATATCAGTAAACAGGCTCCAATCTACCATCTTTCATATTTAATAATCGCACATAGGATTGTAAACCAGCAACTTCCTTTATTCTGGGAGGGGCGAGTTTTAATTTCACAAAGCTAATTACATTACATAGATCAAAGAACAGGGCAGCATTAGAACAGGCCTTTTGGCCCTCAGTATCTGTGCCAAACATGATGCCAAGTTAAACTAATCTCCTCTGCCTGCACATGACCCATATCCCTCCATTTCTTCCATATCCAAGTGCCAATCTAAAAGCCTTTTAAATGCCACTATTGTGTCTGCTACCACCACATCCAACAGTACATTCTGGGCACCAACTGCTCTCTCTGCAAAATATTTACCTTGCAAGTCTCCTCTTTGGCATTCTGACAACTCTATGTCCTCGTGTCCTTCACATTTCCACCCTGGGATGAAGGTTCTGACTATTTTCCCCTATCTATGCTTCACATATTTTTATAAACTTCTATCAGGTCTCCCCTCAGCCTCTGATGTTCCAGAGAAAAACAATTTAAGTTTGTCCAATCTCTTCTGATAATTGCTCAATTACATCATGAATTTTGGATTTTAACTACATGACCATGGAGCCCATTTATATACAAGGTGGAAAGACATTCTTGCCATCGAGGGAGTACAGAGAAGGTTCACCAGATTGATTCCTGGGATGGCAGGACTTTCATATGAAGAAAGACTGGATAGACTTGGCTTGTACTCACTGGAATTTAGAAGATTGAGGGGGGATCTTATAGAAACTTACAAAATTCTTAAGGGGTTGGACAGGCTAGATGCAGGAAGATTGTTCCCGATGTTGGGGAAGTCCAGAACAAGGGGTCACAGTTTAAGGATAAGGGGGAAGTCTTTTAGGACCGAGATGAGAAGGGTTTTTTTCACACAGAGAGTGGTGAATCTGTGGAATTCTCTGCCACAGAAGGTAGTTGAGGCCAGTTCATTGGCTATATTTAAGAGGGAGTTAGATGTGGCCCTTGTGTCTAAATGGATCAGGGGATATGGAGAGAAGGCAGGTACGGGATACTGAATTGGATGATCAACCATGATCATATTGAATGGCGGTGCAGGCTCGAAGGGCCGAATGGCCTACTCCTGCACCTATTTTCTATGTTTCTATGTTTCTATGTTTCACTATCTGCAAGTGTATGCAATGAACATAAGAATTTGTAGTGGTAAATCATATGGTTCTTTAAAGGTGCTCCACCATATATCAAGATCATAACTGATCTTCTAACTCAGAACTATTTTTCTGCATTATTCCATATACCTTGATTGCCTTAATATCCAGAAATGTATGTCTCTGTTAGGAATGAACTCAATGACTGGGGCTAGACACAAAAATCTGGAGTAACTCAGGCAGAAGAAGCGTCTCGACCCGAAACGGCACCCATTCCTTTTCTCTGGAGATGCTGCCTGTTCTGTTGAGTTACTCCAGCTTTTTGTATCTATCTTTGGTTTAAACCAGCAACTGCAGTTCCTTCCTACCCAATGACTGGGGCTCCAGGTATAAACTTCTGAAGGATCAGCAGGGGAATACTCACCTCATCTCAGTCCTAATCGGCCTACCTCTTACTCTGCAACTGTTACCCCTGGCTTGGGACCAGCAAGAGAAAACTCCAGCCTGTTGAGTTATTACGTCATACAGAATGGGAACAAGTCATTTGGCACTCTGTGTCCATGCCAGCCATTGGCACCCATCAGTATTAATTAATTAATAGCCTTCTGTGCCTTGATGATTTATGTGCTCATCTAAACACTTTTTAAATGCTGTCAGTGACCCTGTTCCTTCAGGCAGTGTGTTCCTCGTACTCACCTTTCTCTGGTAAAAGTGATAGCTCTCAGATACCCTCTAAATTTCTCACTCCTTGCCCTAAATCTATGTTCACTATTTTTATCCATAAGTAAAAATTCAAGTGGACCATGTAAGAATCTTATGTTTCACTGAGATCACCTCTCATTCTTCAAAACATCGTGAATAGAAGTCCACTTTACTTAGTCTCTCCTCATTTGCAAACTGGCTATCCAAGGAATACAGAAACAAGGAACTGCTGGTGCTGGTGTACAAGGCCAGACTATTCCTGTTAGAATAAAGGACAAGGTTGACAGAGTTAGGGAACCCTGATTGATTGGAGATATGGAGGCTCCAGTGAAAAAGAAAAAGGAAATGTATGTCAAGTGTAGCCAACTGGGGTCAATCAAATGCCTTGGGGAATATAAGGGCTGAAGAAGTACACTTAAGCATGAAATCAGGGGGGCTGATAAAAGGATATGAGATAGCCCTGGTAGATAAGGCAATGGATAATCTCAAGAGATAATAAAGTATATTAAGAACAAAATGATAACTAGGATAGAGAAAAGGGCTCCTTAAGGATTAATGTAGCTGTTTACATGAGGAGCCAATGGAGATGTGCAAGGTTTTAAATTAATAACGAATAATTCAAATTAATAATTCCTGCTTGTTTACTGTGGAGAAGGTCATGGGTGCTAAAGAATTCAGGAAAGAGGATTGTGATAGCTTGAAGTTTATGTACATTACAAAAGAGGAGGTACTGGCTATAAAGTACAGAGAGGTGAATAAGTCCTTGGGGGTTGACCAAGTACATGCTAGAACATGGTGGGAAAGTAGGGGGAAATTGCTGGGGGGCTGGCAGTGATTTTGGTATCATTGTTAGTCAGGAGTGAGGTTCTAGAAGACTGGAGTGTGGCTAATTTTATACCTTTTTAAGAAAGGCTGCAAGGACGCTGGAAAATTAAAGGCTGGTGGGCCTAATCATTGGAAACAAAGAACAGCAGATGCTGGTTCAAACCAAAGGTAGACACAAACTGTTGGAGTAACTCAGCGGGCCAGGCAGCATCTCTGGAGAAAAAGGATGGGCAACGTTTCGGGTTGGGGTCCTTCTTCAGCCTCTGATCTTTATGTTTAGTTTAGTTTAGTTTAATGTGCACCGTGGTACAGTGAAAAGCATATTTTTTTTACAGTCAAAGAATCACCAGTGGTAGGTGAGATGGAATGAGCTGCCAGAGTACATGGCAGGTACAATTACAATGTTTAAAAGACCTTTAGACAACTGCATGGATAGGAATGCTTTAGAAGGATATAGTTCAAACATAGACAAATGGGACTAGCTCAGGTCAGCAACTTGGTCGGCATAGATGTGTTGGGCCTAAGGGTTTGTTTCTGTGCTGCATCAATCTCTGACTCGATAATGCTAGTCCAGTACTTACAATAAAGTACTTCAGAACTTGCAATAAAAACCAACATGCAATTTATCCTTCTCTCTGACTGCTGCAGCTGCATATCAGCTTTCAGTGATTCATATATAAAGACACCAGCTCCCTTTGAACATTAATATTTCCATATCCCTCACCATTTAAAAAAAATACTGGTATCATCAACAGATGAGGCAGCACAGTGGTGCAGCAGTGGACCTGGTGCCTTTCAGCTCCAGAGACTCGGGTTCAATCCTGACTGGAGGAGCCATTTTGCATTTATTAGCTATTTTAGCATATTTTATTATTTTGTATCCTGCTGTATTGTTTTTGGACAACAAGAGGTTACGTATAGAACTGGGAGAACCCAGAGGTGTGGCTAAGATTATGAGTATAAATTCTTCCAGCACTGATGTGATTTTTAGTGTGACGACGAAAAGTCTGTTGAATACAAGGTTCAGTGGATATACGAGAAGTGACTGCTGGATAAAAGGTCTGGCAAGACAGTGTAGGTCGAGTAGGAATGACAATGGGATATTAGATTATTACCAAGTTAATGACAAGAGATATGTCAATATGTTTTATTGCAACTTCAAATAAACGACTAACTAACTGAAACGTCGTGATGATCTCTGTTGTTATTTGCGTCAAGAATGTTTCGTTCTCGTTCCTGCGTCATACGGTAAGCTTTGGGGCTTTATAAGGAAGACGAGAAGCTAGCTGTAATACTGACTATGGGTGCTGTCTGTATAGAGTTTGCGCGTACTCCCTGTGACCACATGGATTTGCTCTGGGTGCTCCGGTTTCCTCCCACTTTCCAAAGACATGCAGGTTTGTAGGTTAATTGGTTTCTAAAATCGTCCCTAGAGTGTAGGATAGAACTAGTGTATGGGTGATCATTGGTTGGCGTGGACCCTGTGGGCTGAAGGGTTTATTTCCACGCTGTACCGCACATTTTTCTATGTTGTATTCCTTCTGTTTTCGCTGGAGCATCAGAGGCTGAGGGGAGACCTGATAGAAGTGTATTAAATTATGGGAAGTAGAGAATAGGGTAGACAGACAGAACCTTTCACCCAGGGTGTAGGTGTCAAGGACTAGAGGGGCGTGGCTTTAAGGTAAAATGGGAACTGTTTGAACTCATGTGCAAGGCAAGATTTTTGTTTACACAGACTGGTGGGTGTCTGGAAAGCATTGCCAAGGGTGGTTCATGTTCATAAGTCATTGGAGTGGAATTAGGCCATTCGGCCCATCAAGTCTACTCCACTATTCAATCATAGGTGATCATTCCCTCTCAACCTCATTCTCCTGCCTTCTCTCCATATCATTTAACACCCATACGAGGCAAGAATTTGTCAATCTCCGCTTTAAAAATACCCAAAAACTTGGTGGTGGAGGCAGACACAATAGTGGCATTTAAGAGGTTTTTAGATAGGCACATGGATATGGAAGGAATGGAATCATATGCAGGCAAAGGAGATTAGTTTAATGTGGCATCTTGTTCGGCACAGGCATTGTGTACTGCTGCACCCATCCATCCTGCTCTGCTGGAGATATTAAACCACTTTCAGCATTAATCTTTTAAACATGGCACAATCCTTCTGCTTCCAATGCCCTTGGCAATTTTCAGTCACACCTTGTTGATTCATGAACCCTGCAGTCGGAAAGGCCTTGACCCGCAGTCATTGCCTCAGCATCTCATTCAGGGAGACATCAATAAATGTGGCACAGCCTTTTTGAATGACTGAACTTCATCCTATCCATTCAGACTTCAGACTTGATACTTTAAACTTCAGAGTTTTAGCTTGGAAACAGGCCCTTTGGCTCACGGAGTCCATGCCGACCAGCGATCACCCCATACACTAGCACTATCCTGCACCCTCGGGAGAATTTACAATTTTTACCAAAGCCAATTAACCCACAAACCTGTATGCCTGGAATGTGGGTGGAAACTGCTGCACCACAGGGAGAACCTATAAACTCCATGCAGACAGCACCCGTAGCCAGGATCGAACCCGGGTCACTGGTGCTGTAAAACAGTAACACTACTGTTGCGCCACCGTGCTGCCCCCTATTGTATTGTGTCTGCTGTTGTGTTTCCTAATCCAAATTCTGTTCAAGTCCTGGAACATTTGAGGTGTGTTTTTACATGCTTGTGTTGAAACTAGGCCCATCGGTGTTTAACATGTCCGGTTTTATTAATTGGTTGTTAAGTCTGGATATAAAATGGCATCACACCCGTTTGATTAGAAAATGCTAACGGCAGTTACCCTCTGGGTTGGCCACCTTCATGCCTAAGCTTCAACCCCATCTATCCCATCATGCTGCTCCAGCACACTGAGAAACTAAAATCAATTTATGTAATGTGTTTCTACTCCTGTGATCCATAATCAACCTTTTTTTACACTTTCATTGAAACTACATTTAAAACTACTTTAGCTTATTATTGTTGCTTGTACATGGGAAATCTGTGACAGTTTGTGAATTGCAATGCCAATTGGTTGGCGCATTTGAGTGGTATCCAAATTAAATATTGATTAACAGTCCATTCCTGTTTCCTATAAAAATCTATAAAGTGATCTTAACATATTTTATTTTACTGTACATAAAATTTTAATTCAGCACGAAGCTAACCAGATAAAGATAGATAAAGCACAATAGAAAGAGAAAAGTGAGTTTAAGTGCATTAATTATAGACTTTTCAATGCCGGAACTTAATTGGAGTTATCCTTGACTTTACATTAAGGAAGCAATTTAAGTAATGTCCTTCGTGTGAGTAAATATTGAGTACAAAAATCCTGCTAATTGCTAAGTGCATTCAATCATGTTGGAGGCTAAATTTGATTGGGATGAAAACAGGAGATTGAGAGGGAGAAAGTATGATGATGACACATTGCCACCTGATTTCACATCACCAGCTCAGATACCAAAATTCAGAAGACAGCATGGAAGTGGAATCTGCAAGATGCTAGTGTTGGCCTCAGCCCAGGACAGCCGAAGAGGAGAGGCAGGTGCCAGCATGCCAGATGATATTGCACTCAACTCCTGGAGGGAAAGACTATGAGGACATTGATGGGGCAGCTACAGTTGAAGGCTGACGGGTATGCCCAATGAAATGCACATGTGCCTTTGGGAAACTTGCCAGAAATATCAATTTGGCATAGAGCTTTATGCAGAGATTGCACCCAGTCTGTGTATAGATTGCCAACATCTCTCACACAGATGTAGACCCAGCCAGGGCGCGATGTTTGAAGGTTAATGTTGCAGCGTCCATTGCAGTCGCAGCCACCTGCCTTAATCTATCTAAGATACGGGAAAGTAGCTGATAATTCAAACCTAATGAGCAAAGGTACTTTATTTATGAAAGAACATATATTGGGCAAAGCAGCATTTCTTACAGGGTTTTTTAGTTTAGTTTATTAAAGTCATAGAGTCATAGTAATACAGTGAGGAAACAGGACCTTCGGTCCAACTTGCCCACACCGGCCAGCATGTCCCAATTGCACTAGTCCTACCTGCCTGCGTTTGATCCATATCTAGACAGAGCTAGAATCACAATGAAACAATGTATCAGTAACAATGAGAGCACAATGTTGCACCTCTTCATGTGGTGCCAATTCATGATTACACCGTTACGTGCCCGATGTCTTTGAGGATGCAATGGCACTGCTGGCTGCTGTCATGCAAGGTCAGCTGATCAGGGAGCTTTAGCATGGCAGTGAATGCACTAAAAGAGAAAGCTCGAAGAGCTCTGTATGCAATAAAAAGAAGATTCCACAACATCCAAATTCCAATTAAAATCTGGCTTAAAATATTTGACAGTGTAATTCAGCCCATTGCGCTTTATGGTAGTGAATTATGGGGTCCGCTCAGTCACCATAGCTATACTAAATGGGAAAAACACACAACAGAGGCCCTACATGCGGAATTTTGTCAGAACATCCTCCGCATCCAAAGGAAAACACCAACAAACGCATGCAGGGCGGAATTAGGTAGATAATACACTGATAATAAATATCCAGAAACGAGCACTAAATTTTTGGAATCACCTTAAATCTAGTCCCCCAGACACCATCCAGTTCAAAGCCCTCCAAACCCAAGAGGGGAACTCAGAAAAGAGCTCCCTGTGTCAGTTGGTACTGAGACTAACTACCCCTACTCAGTTAAACCTTGACCAGTCTCAGATCAACACTGCTTTCCAATCACCAGTTAGAGTGAACCAAATTATTAAACAATGCAAAGAAATTTATTTGGAACATTGGGATAAAGTAACTAAAAGCCAAAGCAGACTAGAGTGCCCTAAAAAGAGATTATAAATTGGCAGACTATCTCTCAATTGTTAGAGACATAAAGCAGAGACAGACCCTCACCAAGTACAGGTTAAGTGACCACCATTTGGCAGTTGAAAAAGGAAGACAGAAGAGATCTTGGCAACCAAGAGAAAATAGAATATACGGTCACTGCTTGACAGACGAGGTTGAAACAGAGGTGCACTTCCTCTTAAAATGTAAAAAATTCAATAAAATAAGAAAAATATATTTTGAAAAACTCAGTCTGGCAACCCCAGATTTTAAAGAACTAGACGATATATCAAAACTAAGAATAATCCTTGGTGAAGGAAATACGGCACATCTTGGCGCACAATACGTAACAGCATGCCACAACCTGAGAGACAGTGAATGACCAACATGTACACATGCACTCATACATAAATTGACACTAAGGAAATTAATATCGACCTGCTAAACTTGCTACCTTGTTGTACTGTTTACAACTGCAAGAACAAGTAGCAATCGATAAAAGACTATAAATGTATTGCATGAATATACAGGGGCATATCGACCCATGCATTGTATACTTGTTTTTATATTCATGCATTTTAAATATGTATGTTATGTTCTATACATTGGCAATATAATAATGTATCTTATCATGCCAATAAATTTTAAATTGAAAATTAAAAATTGAAATTATAGTCATGAAAGATCAGTTTTGGGAACCTTGTTACAGTAAAGATGTTGTCAAGCTGGAAAGTGTGTAGAGAAGATTTACGAGGATGTTGCCAGGACTCGATGGTTATAGGGAGAGGTTGTGTAGGCTGGGACTCTATTCCTTGGAGCGCAGGAGGATGAGGGGTGGTCTCATAGAGGTGTGTAAAACCGTGAGAGGAATAGATCAGGTAGACGCACAGAGTTTCTTGCCCAGAGAAGGGGAATGAAGAAATAGAGGACATTAGTTTAACGTGAGGGGAGTAAGATTTAATAGGAACCTGAGTGGTAACATTTTCATGCAAATGGTGGTGGGCATATGAAATGAACTGCTGGAGGAGGCAGTTGAGGCAGGTATTACTGCCCCATTTAAGAATATTTTAGATAGGTACATGGATAGTATAAGTTTAGAGGTATATGGGTCAAACACAGGCAAGTGGAACAAATGTAGATGGGACATGTTGGTGAGTGAGGGCAAGTTGGGCAATGGGCCCGTTTCCATACTGTAAGACTCTATGACTATCACACTGTCCCCAGCATAATATCATATCATATCATATCATATATATATACAGCCGGAAACAGGCCTTTTCGGCCCTCCAAGTCCGTGCCGCCCAGCAATCCCCGTACATTAACACTATCCTACACCCACTAGGGACAATTTTTACATTTACCCAGCCAATTAACCTACATACCAGTACGTCTTTGGCAGTAGAGTCCAAAAAGCTTTTGCAGGATATCACATAAGTCTTTCAGCAGTTTACTAGGTATAATGAGAGACTGATCCAAGAGTTACGGCAGTAGTTTTTAGGATTAGGATCATGGCTTTTTGCTCTATCTCAGGAGATTAACTTCAGTCCTAATCCTTTCACTCCTTTTTGCTCCCTATTATGATATATTGCAGTCCACAATCAAACCTGAAGCATCTCCAGCAGTTATAGTTATCTGTACTGCTATAACAGTATATCATATCGTGAGGATATTCCGCCACTGAAAATCACCAGCATTCCACCAGAGATCCCACCCTTGGATTATTATTGCAAAGGTAGACCCGAATAGGCAAGACATAAAGAGGATGCGCAGGGGACCATCTAGGTTACTTCCACCCTTCCTCTTCCTCCTGTTCCTCCATCTCCAATTCATCAGCTGCTTTCTATATGGATAGTGACAAGGTCTATATATTTACCTTTGCCTACAAGTCATCACAGGCTTTGGCATTACTTTGTTGAATGTTGCAGGAAGCCTCCAGAGCAAAGCCACGAAGGTGTTTCAACAGAGCAACAGTTTCTGTAGATAGACACAAAATGATGGAGTAATTCAGCAGGTCAGGCAGTACTGGTACCAGCTTTGATATATTCTGAACTTTTTCATATCTCTAGTTTCCCTCTCCCCTGACACTCAGTCTGAAGAAGGATCTCCTATTCCTTTTCTCCAGGGATACTGCCTGACCCTCCAGCATTTTACTCCAGAACTTTGTGTCTATCTTCAGTGTGAACCAGCATCTGCAGTTCCTTCCTAAAGAAGTTTGTGAATTGTATTTTGTGTGTCAGCAGGCCTTTCAGTGAAAGCATGGCTTGTACATACTTGAACGCTGTGCCCATAATTCACAGCATCTGCAGATACTTCTTGTCCCTTAGTGGTTATCTATGGAATTTTTTAATGGCTACTCCAAGACAACTTGACTGCTACCAGACAGAGTCATCATAACCACAGTCAGGGTGCAGGGCCTGATCCACTGCTTATGAACGCACACCAACTACACACAGGTCCACCATTGATTTTCTGGCAACTGGTGGTCGGTCCTTTAATCTGGCCAAAGTCACAAGAGTGCACTTGAACCCCCCCCCACAGATGTCTCCCTGAAAATGTGGTACCTAGGCCGAGTGAGGTGGCCAACCTCAAACTCATCGGCACTTCTGCACTGATAGGTGGGTCGAATTTGCCCCCTGCTGTCAGAGATCTAGAACTCCACCCTGGCCGGAGCTGGTAAATCCGTTCCCATAGGCTCCTCTCCGAGGCTGACTTTGTGGGCTGGTCTCTTGACCCCTCGGTGGCCGAAGCATATTGTTCTGGTACCGTTGGACTTCTCTTGGAGGCCATGACCTCCATTGGTCAGGTGAAACAAATAATCCAGAAAGGATTATCTGGAAACAAGAGTGCCGTAAATTCGGTGGTGGACCTGTACTTAAAGGACCCTTAATGTCAGGTTGACCTTCAATTCCTGTGGAGAATATCTGTGCAATTGCTGCCTGTATCTTGGAGAATCGACATTTGTGGTGAAGCCATGCAATTTTCTGCCTCATGCTTACTGGCAAGAAAGTATGATAGAAAATCTTATTTAAATAAATCTACTGGAGTTTTTTTTAAAGGAATAACAAATTCAGTGAGTAAAAGAAAACTAGTAGGTATACCATACTTAGATTCCCACATACCTTTGATCAGGGGCATCTTCAAAAGTCAGCACGTAAAATAAATGTTTGTGGTGTAGCAGTGTAGCATATTGTCATGGCTAGGATATTGGCTGGCTAACAGGAAACTGTAGACATTCACTCCACACATGCTAACAATACGGCCTAGATAAAACACAGAACATGCATGCACTACAGATGTGATTTTGGACCCCAGAGGACACTCTTACCTGTTTTATACAAAGACACTCATACCTGCTTACAATTCTAGTTTTTGAATGATGTTTTATTTAAAGGTGGGCATTCGCTTAAAAATGTTTGGCTGGAGAATGTCCTTGTGGTTTGACAGATCGCACATTAGAGACTTCCTCTGGCTTTAACTCTCAATCCATCGGCAACTAATTCAGAAACCTTTGGTCTGCGCAATTTAGCCGAGGAAACCCATGAATGATCAAGGTCAGGGGCTGCATCTATTTTAAAAAAACATACACTTGATTGGTTTTGATAAATGTTGCTTCTTTTCAATTCACTGCACTATCCCCCTTTCCTCGCTGTTAAGATTGCACTGCGGGACTTGTTACTACAATAATCTTTACCCAGAGCACTCTTTGGAATTGTTGATGCTCTTCACAGGTCAGAGAAGGTTCTTTCAGCTTTATATACCTTTGGGGCAACTGTATTTTTCACACCATTAAAAAAATGTTGTAGTGCTTACTGCAGCATTCTTAACTTGATTGTCGAGTTTTGGTTTCTGTCCCTTAAGTCATGATTTGATAACGCATCTATCACATTCTTCTGAAAGTATTCAAAATCACTAAGCAATCAATTTTACGATGGTTCACTTAAATTTAGCTTAATCGCTCAATTTTTTCAAAAATTCTTAATTAATACAATAACAAGGCTATTCTGAAATTAACAAAAACTCTGCTCCATTCTCAAGTGCCTAAGCTCAACAGGCAAAGGTAACATCAAATAACTGATTTGTTATATCATGTACCACAGAAGAAGGCCATTTTGCACATTGTATCTGTGCCAGTTCTTTACAATAAATAACTTACTAGCTTTTCACTACTGCCCTGACAATTTTTACTGTTACACTTCAATGTTCAGTGCTTTATTGAATCTTCCCATTGAATATGTTTCTGCCATCTTTTTGAACTGTGGGGTCCAGATTACGACGTTAATTTTTAAAAGAAAATCTCATGTTTCACAAACTAATTAGAAATTGTAAAGTTTGCTTACCTATCCTTGAGTCAATGCAGGTGCCTCCCATTATAGCACATCAAAGCAAAACACTGCAGCTACTCAAAATATGAAATGATCAAGTCATGCGGAGTTGACTTGAGTTTATTGTCATATGCACTAGTACAGTGAAGTACATGTACAATGAAAGTCTTGCTTGCAGCATTATCACATGCATATGAGACTCAGACCACACACAGAACATAATCATACATCAATTGTACAGCAATTATACAGTAATTATACAGGACAGTGAAAAGAGAAAAAGAGCATGCAAAAACAAGATTTGTGCAAACACACAATATAAACAAGTCCATGGTGGTGAGAGAAGTGGACCAGAGTGTTCCATTGCTGCAGTAAAATTGGAATAATGCTGGTTTGTTCAAGAACCTGAAAGAAGCTGTTCCTAAACCCCTTGGTGTGGGACTTCAGATTTCTCACAGTAGGAGTGAGAAGAGGGCATGGCCCAGAGCGTGGGCGCCCTTGTGATAGATGCTGCTTTCTTGGGGCAGCACACTCATGTGGATGCTTTCTATGGTGAGGAGGCCTGTGATGTACCAGCATCGGTGGAGACAGAACAAATGTTGGGTTGATGATCTTTCATTGAATTCTGATCCTGACCAATATTACTTAAAGACAATATTACATTTAGACTATTTTCAGAGAGTCATAGAATTACGCAGCTCAGGAATAGCCATTTGTCCAAGCGGACCATCATACCTAATGGTACTTTGCTCTTATCCCACTATTCCATTGCGGTTCAAGTGTGCATCTAGATACCTCTTAAATATTGTGAGAGTATCTGGCTCCACCACACACTCTGGCAGTGCACTCCAGACTCCAACCACACTCTTCCCCAGATCACCTCTGAACCTTTTATTGTTTATCCTCAGCTTGTATCTTCTAGTTTTAGATACCTGTGCAATGGGGAAACATTTTTCTCTATCAATACCCTTCATAACTTATAAAGGGTTTTGATAGGAACAAGTCCATGGCGGAGAGAGAGGTGGACCAGGCAGCGTGTTCACCTCACCTCCCTCACCTGCCACTCTCTGAGGAAAACTAACCCAGCTTATCCATCATGACTGCAAATTTCACCTCGGGAAACATCTCTCAAGATTCAAAGTTGGTAGAACTACTGCCTCAGAAAGCTAGTGACCTGGATTAGTTCCTGACCTGACTTAGGGTGACGTCTTTGTGGAGTTTACACACTATCCCTGTGACCATGTGGGTTTCTTCCAGGTGCTCCGGTTTCCTCCCACGTCCCAAAGACACATGCATGATTGTACGTACATTGGCCTCTGTAAAATTGCCACCAATGTGTAGGAAGTAGGTGACAAAGTTGGGTAACATAGAACTAGAGTGAACGAGTGGTCGATGGTTGGCGTAGACTCGCTGGGTCATTATACTGTATCTCTAAACTAAACTAATCTCAAGGATGTTGATGTCAGGACTTTGGGATTTATTCCAAGGTATTATTCTTACTTTTTAAAATGTCTTCATTTTCACTGTTCCCCTGCTTCTCCAGTATTTTGGGGATCTTTTTTTCAGTCTATTGTGATTTAGGACTCTTAGTGCTCCTGTTAACCTCAAGAATCTTTCAAATAGAACTTGGTAATCATTAAGTAGGGTTATCAAACCGGGTTTTAAACCAGCCCCCCCCCCCCCCCCCCACCATTTGATAGTCTTATACAATGTGGCACTATTGTATAGAAAAAACCTGCAGATGCTGGTTTAAATCGAAGGTAGACACAAAATGCTGGAGTAACTCAGCAGGTCAGGCAGCATCTCGGGAGAGAAGGAATGGGTAATGTTTCGGGTCGAGACCCTTCTTCAGACTGATGTCAGGGAATATAGTGAAGTTGACACCTGGGTCTACATCAGCGAGACCAAGCACAGGCTCGGCGACCGTTTCGCTGAACACCTCTGCTCAGACCATCTTAACCTATCTGATCTCCTGGTGGCTAAGCACTTCAACTCCCCCTCCCATTCCCAATCTGACCTTTCTGTCCTGGGCCTCCTCCATTGTCAGAATGAGGCCCAGCGCAAATTGGAGGAACAGCATCTCGTATTTCGCATGGGTAGTTTACACCCCAGCGGTATGACATTAACTTCTCTAACTTCAGATAGTCCCTGCTTTCCCTCTCTATCCCCTCCCCTTCCCAGTTCTCCCACTCGTCTTCCTGTCTCTGACTACATTCTATCCTTGTCCTGCCCCCTCCCCTGACATCTGTCTGAAAAAGGGTCTCGACCAAAAAGGTCACCCTTTCCTTCTCTCCCGAGATGCTGTCTGACCTGCTGAGTTATTCCAGCATTTTGTGTCTACCTTGGCACTATTGTATTATGATTTTCACATCTTTATTCAGTTCATGTTTATTTATCCTAAACAGCAGGCCAGACAGCATCTCTGGCGAACATGGAGAGGTGACGTTTTGGGTTTGGGATATTTCTTCAGACCTCTCCCCTCCCCCCTAACAAGTAGCCTACGGAAGGGTGCAAACCCCAAACTTCACCTATCTATGTTCTCCAGAGATGCTGCCTGACATGCTGGGTTACTCCAGCACTTAATGTTTTTATTTGGATTAGGGCTAGGTTTTGCAAGGGAAATGTTAAATGAGAGTTTGTTGAACGGATTCTATTTTATACAAGCAAGAGTGCAATAAAGAACGATTGCCCATAAAAAAGGTAATAAACAACAGAAGGTAGGTTGATATATTGTTCATTGGGTGTGTTTAACTAAAAAGAACATTCCTTTGAATTACAGGAGCCTGTTTTATTTTCCTCTCAGCCTCCATACTCTAGCTTTGAAAATTCTCAGGAATTATTCTTTTAGTTAAAATAAAGATCACATGATAATCAAAAATTATTCCAAATGGCTAAACAGGAAGCTTGAAAATTTACACCTGTTCATTTCAATACAAAGCAAAATCTGGTAGAAATCATCAATGTATTCAATTTTTTGCCGATTTCTTGACAGGTAAATTGGATTAAAATTAATGCCATCTGCTTTTTTCTGCTCTCGATGATTTTCTGAGCTGAGGAACTAAAGTAAAAAGTGATTAACACAGAATAAATTGAGGTTAAGAGGAATAAACAATAATATCCACCTGCAGAAACTCTCCTTGCCTTATCATATCATATATATACAGCCGGAAACAGGCCTTTTCGGCCCTCCAAGTCCGTGCCGCCCAGTGATCCCCATACAATTAACACTATCCAACACCCATTAGGGACAATTTTTACATTTACCCAGCCAATTAACCTACATACCTGTACTTCTTTGGAGTGTGGGAGGAAACCGAAGATCTCGGAGAAAACCCACGCAGGTCACAGGGAGAACATACAAACTCCTTACAGTGCAGCACCCGTAGCCAGGATCGAACCTGAGTCTCCGGCGCTGCATTCGCTGTAAAGCAGCAACTCTACCGCTGCGCTACCGTGCCGTACGAGGGACTCTCCTTGCCTTACATGCAGGTGCGCGGAGTTAAAAAATAGACACATCTGGATTGTAGGTTGTTTTATTGAACAATTAATTGGTGCTTCAATCCTGATACTGTAATTGTGTTTGGGGTCTTAGTGGACAACAAATTAAAAACTCATTTTTAGTATGTTTTCTTAGCTGAAATTTAGTTTACATAAATGCAAGTAAAATGACTAGGCTTATTTCATTTATGCTGACTATTAAGTCTGAGATGCTTTTTCCTGTTTAACATTTTGTTTGGTTAATTATGTCAAATCTTTGCTTCAGAATTCGGGTGAAAAATGTAATTAACAGATTAAATTGCACAAGGCTGAGTGTGTATACCCAATGTTGCCAGCTCTAATATTACTAATGTCTCATCTGATAATGGAGATGAGCTGCTGTTTATTAGCTGTTCATTTATTCATGGGGGAAAGGAACTGGGAGCTGGAAATTTGTTTCACAGCTCCAGTGGTTTAAGAGCAGCGAGGCTTTAATTGTAACTTTGGTCAGCGTTTGTACTCAGGTTTTTGATAGTATTTTACAATCACATGTTTCCAAGCAGCCAGCGAAGGAGAGTGGGATTCACATGGAACACTGGTGTAGGGTGCAGCCATTGAAACCTATTGCCAGGAGGTGTGAGTCACTATTAGTCATATTATTTACACCTTCAAACGTAGCCCTGCACAAATGCTGCAGAATCTTCATAACTTAGAGCACATCGGATAATACAAGACCATAAGACATATTAGCAGTATTAGACCATTCCGCCCGAGTCTGCCATTCGATCATGACTGATCTATTTTTCCCTCTCAACCCCATTCTCCTGTCTTCTTCCCATAATCTTTGATGCCTTACTGATCAAAAGCCTATTAATCTCCACTTTAATAATACCCAATGATATAGCCTCCACAGTGTCTGTGGCAATGAATTCCACAAATTCACCATCCTCTGGCTAAAGTAATTCCTTCTCATCTCTGTTCTAGAGGTATGTCCTTTTATTTTGAGGTTGTGACATTTGGTCCTGGACTCTCCCACTATGGGAAACATCCTCTCCACATCCACTCTATCCAGGCCTTTCATTGTCTGGTAGGTTACAAGGAGATGACCCCCACCCCATCCTTCTAAACTCCACCTTGAGGCTTAAACCTTCAAACACTCCTCATATGTTAATCCAATAATCCCCAGTATCATTCTTGTAAACCTCTTTTGGACCCTTTCCAATGCCAGCACATCTCTCCTTACAATATTCTAAATGTGACCTGACCTGCATCTTATAAAGCCTTGAGAAATCAGTTATTTAATGGAAAATCAGGAAGTCATAGTCCAGGGTTTTCACCTGCAGCTTGGCATTAGGCACAGGGAAAATGATGAAACAGAGGAGGACATCTTATGCCTTCCTTCTATAGCAGCATGTTCAAAGAGACTAATTCTGATGGGATCACCTAGACCTATGGCAGCCTGAAATGACCCTGGTCTGTAAACATTCCAACTTGCTGTGAGTTATGGAATTCACCACATTCCCTATTATTGCATTTCTGTTGTTGAAATAATTGAGACATCACATTTGGAACCTCTCACGTGAAAGATGCCCATTATTTACTTAAGATGGGAGTAACACTCTGAGATTTCCTTCAGTGGAAATATCTGTGCATTTCTGATGCTTTACTGATTACTACCTCTCCTCGTTTTCTCAAAGGCTGAGTGAGAAACACAGCACAGAATACATGTTTTTGCCAGAATAAATGACTAAAGCTCTTGCATGGTTAAAGTGATAAAGCTGCAAAAGATCACTTTCTTAAACACCTCCAAGCAAATATCTCCACCAGGAAAACAAAACAAAAACTCCATTCAAATCAACTAAACAAAGGTAGACATGGATGCAGATTAAGGTCCCTTTAGGTATCACCAGTGCAACCAGCTGGGTGATGGCTTATGCCATGAATATTTGGAGTGAGTGAATCTGCTCTTGTCTCATGCCAATTCTGCGGAGAAGCTCACTTTAACAACTGATGGGGCTCACTTACACATCACAATTGTATGAAGAAGGGCTCGACCCGAACATCGGCAGTTCCTTCCTACACAATAGTATCCCACAGTTACTTCACTGGCTAGTCAGGATGACAAAAAGTTAGCTGAACTATTATAACGATTGCTGAACCTCAGGCAAATGTCAAGACAAAGCTGCCTTGAGCTCATCTAACGCATTCATTAAAATGAGATATCCCACAATCAATTTTCCATTTCTTTACAATTGCTGCTGCATATAACTGCAGCATGTTAAACCATTCATATATAGCTCTGACAAGTCACCCAGGTACCCATTGTGAACATTATTCCAAATGTGGTTCATTTAATTAGATGATGTTTAAATTAAATACGACAAAGCGTTTGACTTATCCCCTACCATTATAACAATGAACTACAGAATATCTCTATTATTATTACTCAAATAAACCAGTCAAGTAAAACATTTTTTTTAAGTACTTGAATGGAAATGTTTTCAGAGTTGTGTTATATAAATTTTGAATTAACGAAGTCCTAATATCAGAATTTGTTCAATTTAGTTAATTCCATTTATATGAAATAATCATACAATCAATGTAATTATTCTTTCAAAGGCATCTCCTCCTAATTTCTCCCGTGCATTATTTTCCTATCGAGGTGAACATTTCTCTGTTCACTCTTCCATTTTTTTGAATGAATGAATGAATGAATGAATGAATGAATGAATGAATACGTTTATTGGCCAAGTATGCATATACAAGGAATGTGCCTTGGTGCTCCGCTCACAAATGACAACACAAACATACAGTTAACAATTACGAATAAAGCATAAACACATCAAAACAATAAGGATACACCATTACACCTTACATATTTGTATCCTTTTCTTAGTATTGCTCACCATAGATCCACATTGCAAGAACTGCCTTTGTTTGGCCTTTAGTTGCAATGAGTCAACCCGAATGTACAGTGCATGGATGGTGTGGGAAATAAAGACATGTCCTCTGATTTTATTTGGAACATTCTTCAAAATGTGGCTGTCATGTTTTGCTAGATAATGCTTTGCGCTATATTGAATGAACTGATCTGAGGTAGTGCTTAGTTTGAACAAATAAAATGAGTTTCTTAAAGGGTCATTGTGGAGGGGAATTGGTAAAATCCCTAAATAGGACAATGGTCAGTAATGCAGGCAAATCCGTTAAGTTCTGGGTTTAAAAAGACTGGGAATCCCCAACTGATTTCACAGTTCTCGAATATCTCCTCGAAGAGTATCCAAGTCTATGCACTTTCCCTGAACAAGACTGGAGTGAGTGGACACCCACTGTCCACGGGAGATCACAAACATATAAGGCAGTAAAACGATGCATTTCTTTTGAGAAATTCTCTGTATACCAAATTGACAGGAGGGATTAACAATTTCTATAGCCAGGGGGTGGTGAATCCATGATATTCATTGCCACAGACAGTTCTGGACGCCAGGTCATTGGGTATTTTTAAAGCAGAGTAATTAGCAGGTTCTTGATTAGCAAGGGCATCAAAGGTTATGGGGAGAAGGCAGGAGAATGTGGTTGAGAAGGAAAGGGAGATCACCTAAGATCGAATGGCGAAGCAGACTCGATGGGCTGAATGGCCTAATTCTGCTCTGATGTCTTATTGTCTTAGGAATAAGACAAGAGGCCAGAGACCACTTCTATTGTTGGGTGAAGGTCTATACCTTTGTATGGAGTGTTGATAAACAAGGGTTCATTTGCCAATTAAAGCATTTTCAGAACAGCTTGGAGTTTGCAACAATTGGAAAATATTCTAAACTGTTGATGTGCATCTGGTTACAAAGAAAGATGTTTCTTTATTTCATGGCAACAAAATGGTACAACCATTTTGGCATGCATGGTGGCAGCACGGTGGAGCAGCAGTAGAGTTGCTGCCTTACAGAGAATGCAGCGCCGGAGACTCAGGTTCGATCCTGACTATGGGTGCTGTACTGTACGGAGTTTGTACGTTCTCCCCGTGACCTGCGTGGGTTTTCTCCGAGATCTTCGGTTTCCTCCCACACTCCAAAGACGTACAGGTTTGTAGGTTAATTGGCTGGGCAAATGTAAAAATTGTCCCTGGTGGGTGTAGGATAGTGTTAATGTGCGGGGATCGCTGGGCGGCGTGGACCCGGTGGGCCGAAGGGCCTGTTTCTGCGCTGTATCTAAATCTAAATCTAAATTATAGTCTCTGCCTCATAGCACCAAAGACGTGGATTCAATCCAGACCTCATTGCTGTTTATGTGGAGTATGTATGTTATCCCAATGAATGCATGGATTTCCTCCCGCATTCCATTGGAGTGCAGGTTGGTGAGTTTTCTGGTAATTGTACCTTGTCCCCAATGTGAAGAAAAATGGTAGAATTTGAGGGGAATGGATGAGAATGTGGGTGGAATAAAAAGTTGGGATTAATGTACGATTAGTGTAAATATTTAGTTGATATTGGTACAACTCAATGGGCTGAAAAGACCATTATTTCTGTGTGGTGTCTCTTGCTATAACCCCACAACTAAAATCACTTTATGCAAAAAGAGTTCAGAGTATTTATTCTCCCAGTCAGAGTAATTTTCAACTTGATCAGTGGCCTGGTTGCCAATCACACACACTCTGCAGAATCTGTCAAGTACATGTAATACTGAAATCAATAGATTGACATTGAGTAGGTCCGGACTTTGTTACCAGCTACATAATGTTCTGTGTGGATAATGCTGTCCCTGAGGAGACTGTACATTGTTTTCCCAACAACAAGTCCTTGGTCACCAGTGACATAAAGGCCCTTCTCAACCAGAAGAAGAGGGCCTTCAGGAATGGTGACAGGAAGGAGGTGAAACAGGTGCAGAAAGACCTGAAGGCGAGACTGAGACATGGCAAGGACAGCTACAGGAGGAAGCTGGAGCTGAAAATACAGCAGAACAACATGAGGGATGTGTGGAGTGGTGTGAAGATCATTACAAGCTACAAGAAGACCAGTGGCCTGGCGACGGAAAGCAATCAGGACTGGGCCAACAAGCTAAACCTATTTTTTAATAGATTTGATGGTGGGACCTCTGCCCACCCTCCCCCTGCTTCCCGATAGGCTCTCCCCCTCAATCCCCCTCAAAGTTCACTTCCTCAACTTTGTTGAGTGGTGTGGGCTGAATCACGTGCAGCTCAACACCGACAAGACTAAAAAGTTAGTGGTGGACATTAGGAGGAGAGGAACACCCCTGTCCCCTGCTTGCATCAATGGTATGGAAGTGCAGTTTACCAGGGAGTACAAATACCTTGGAGTGTACCTGGACAGTAAACTGGACTGGTCCAGGAACGCTGAGGCCCTATACAAGAAGGGGCAGAAGCTGCTGTACGTTTTGAGAAGGCTACGCACCTTCAATGTCTGCAGTAAGATGCTGCAGATGTTCCACCAATTGGTGGTAGCTAATGCCATCTTCTTCATTGCCATGTGCTGGAGCAGCAGGGTGAAGGTTAGATGCCACCAGGATCAACAAACTCATCAGGAAGGCTGGCTCTGTCCTGGGGGCAGAGTTGGATTTGTGGGAGGTGGTCTTGGAGGGGTGGAGGTTCCTCAAACTGCAGAACATCTTGGACAATACAGCATGTCACACTGGTCAACCTGAGGAGTACCTTCAGCAACAGACTGGCTCCACCACAATGCAGTACAGAGCACCACAGGAGATCCTTCTTCCCTGTGGCTATCAAACTGTGCAACTCCCCCCCCCCCAATCCTCTGCAATCTTTGCACATCCCCAATCCTTTCCACTTGTTACTTTAATTTCATGGTTCATGTATTTTGTGTTTTATGACTGTTGGCAGATCAAATTCCCTGCTGAGATAAATAAAGTTCCATCGCAACACCAATAACCTATGTTGGGTTATTGCACAGGTAACAAAGGCAAAACTTCGCAAAACTATCACATATTCTTGCTTGCCTCTATGTTTACTCCAGTCTGCTACCTTAAAACCTGTTATATGGTAAGATGAGTGTGTTGTATTCTAAAATTCATTCCACTAAAGAATATAGAATACATTTTAGAGGTTGAATACAACATGTTGTACGACACTGAAACATACTTCATTCTACCAACTGCAGACAGTAAAAAAAAATTGCAAAGAAATGCACTTAAAATATTTCAAAGTGTTTTTTAAGAGGCACACCATCATTTCCTTGGTGTCACAAAATACTGGAGGAAGTCAGCGGGTCACGCAGCATCTCTGGAGAGAAGGAACAGGTGATTGTGATACCTTCGATTTGTACCAACATCTGCAGTTATTTTCCTACATAATTTCCCTGATGGTTCATTAAAGTAAAGCTGCATGAAATCAGCCCTCAGATTTCACTGACATGAGTCTGAGGAAGGGTCTCGACCCGAGGCGTCACCCATTCCCTCTCTCCTAGATGCTGCCTGGCCCGCTGTGTTACTCCAGCATTTTGTTTTACCAGGGATCACAAGGTTAATCCCTGGGATGGCGGGACTGTCATAGCAGGAAAGATTGGTAAGACTGGGCTTGCATTCACTAGAGTTTAGAAGGATGAGAGGGGATCATAGAGATGAATAAAATTATAAAAGGACTGGACAAACTAGATACAGGAAAAATGTTCCCAATGTTTGGGGAGTTCAGAACCAGGGGCCACACTCTAAGAATAAAGGGGAGGCCATTTAAAACTGAGGTGAGAAGAAACATTTTCACCCAGAAAGTTGTAAATTTGTGGAATTCTCTGCTACAGAAGGCAGTGGAGGCCAATTCACTGGATAAATTTAAAAGAGAGTTAGATAGTGGAATCAGGGGACATGGGGAGAAGGCAGGCACAATGGTTACTGATTGGATGATCAGCCATGATCACAATGAATGGCGGTGCTGGCTCGAAGGGCCAAATGGCCTCCTCCTGCACTTATTTTCTATGTTTCTATGTTTCTTTGTTTGCCTGCTCCCTAAAACACAATTGAAAAAGGTTGGAGTTGATGGAGAGAGAAGGACAAGACTACTCACTCCTATTCTTCACTGGAATTCCAAAGAAACCAGACACGCTGACATCAAAATGTGCAGGAAGGAACTGCAGATGTTGATTTAAACTGAAGATAGTCACAAAAAGCTGGAATAACTGAGGGGGCTTAGACAGTCTGAAGAAGGGTCTCAACCCAAAACGTCACCTATCCCTTTTCTCCAGAAATGCTGTCTGACCGGCTGAGTTACTCCGGCATTTTGTGTTTAACTCTGAAATCAACACCTTCATTCTACCATTCTGTTGATATTCCTGCTCATATTCCAACCCCAAATATACCTATTTATAAAATAATTGAATTTATTTTATTTTAATCATATTTCTGATTCAGTTCAAATCAAATGAAGAAGCTGTCATTAATAACACATTAACAAGTTATTAGTTTGTTTACAATGTCTGCCAACATCATGGCTGTCTATCTTCCATCAATCTTTCGATGATGGAGAGATGTGAGGATGCAGGTATAATTTATGTAATCACATTCTTAACATTGCTGCAAGCAGGTACTTGTCTCTTTGAAATTTGAAAAGGAAGATTCAAAGTTTATGAGTGAGCTGCAATCAATTAGTTTCAATCAATGTTTTCCCATGGGAAGAATGAAAGCCTGGATGTTTATAACACCCTGATTGACAAGTGTCTGTGATGGGAAGGAAGCCCAGAAATGTAATTACATTGAATTGGCTAAATTCATTTCAGAAATAATTTCCCACCGAGGAGTGGATACTAACAGAATTGCAAAAATGTTTGCTCAGAAGGAAGTCTCTTGTCCTTCTCTGGTGTTCATCCAGGCTCCCTTCACATGTTCTCTCTCCACCAACTGATTGTTGAAGGAACTGCAGATGCTGGTTTGGACCGAAGATAGACACAAAATGCTGGAATAGCTCAGTGAGTCAGTCAGCATCTCTGGAGAAAAGGAATAGACAATAGACAATAGACAATAGGTGGAGGAGGAGGCCATTCGGCCCTTCGAGCCAGCACAGCCATTCATGGCTGATCATTCTCAATCAGTACCCTGTTCCTGCCTTCTCCCCATACCCCCTGACTCTGCTATCCTTAAGAGCTCCATCTAGCTCTTGGATAGATGGAGAATAGACAATGTCTATCTAGATGGAGAATCACAAAGGGTGTAGGTATATTGAACGAGCTGCCAGAGGAGGTAGTTGAGGAAGCTTCTATCACAATTGAGACATATTTGGACATATGCATGGCTAGGATAGGTTTAGAAACATATCAGCCCAAGTGGACCCGTTGGGCCCATACTTCTTCTGCATTGGTGTAGCACCCTCTCCTCCTCCACTCCCCCCTCCCCCACCACTCCCTCCTCTCCTCTCCCCCGCCACTCCCCCATCTCCCCCCTCCCTCCCCTCTCCCTCCCTCCCCCCTCTCCCTCCCTCCCTCCCTCCCTCCCTCCCTCCCTCCCTCCCTCCCTCCCTCCCTCCCTCCCTCCCTCCCTCCCTCCCTCCCTCCCTCCCTCCCTCCCTCCCTCCCTCCCTCCCTCCCTCCCTCCCTCCCTCCCTCCCTCCCTCCCTCCCTCCCTCCCTCCCTCCCTCCCTCCCTCTCCCTCCCCCCTAGCCCCCTCCCCTCCCCCTTCCCTTCCTCTCCCTCCCTCCCCCTCTCCCCTCTCCCCCTCCCCTCCCTCTCTCCACCTCCTCCCCCTCCCTCCCTCCCATTGCTTTATCATGCATTTTTTGCAATTTGAATAAACTATAGCCTGGAGGTCAGACTATTGCACACTACCACAAGACATTTTCTATTATTCATAATATCTGCAAGCGCACAGTCCTCAATGGGAACCTGTTACAATCACAGTGCCACAGTCATCAGACATCAGAAACAGAGTGAAAAGAAAATTGATAGACCTGTTTAAAATATTTCCAGATTGCAAATAGTGTTGAAGACTGATTCCCAGAACAACTCTGAAGAGATAATTTCTTAACATTCGATGATAGAAATCTACCTTGAGTCAAAACACAGTCCAGGCATTTCTCGGATACGATTAAATTCATGTCTAAATTATGGTAGCCTATAAAGTGGATTGCTTAACGCAGCATTCAGGTATATGATGCAAATCAATTTCAATTAAAAATATTTTTTTACAGTTTTGCAGGCCTATTAACACAATAATACACAAATAACTAAATATATAAGAATCAATAACACAATACATTAATATTCTGGAATATTTGGGTAATCAGACCATAATATTGCAAAAAAACATTAATGCAATAAATCTTCAGTAGATCATAGTTGCTCAGGTAGTGTTAGTGTTTTGCAGTCTTCAATTGCTGGGAAGAAGCTGTTCTTGAACCTGGAGGTCACGCTTTTCAGGCTCTTGTATCTTCTTCCTGATGGTAGAAATGGGGTGTGTGCGTGGCCAGGGTCATGTGAGTCTTTGATGATATTAGCTGCTTTTTGAAACAGCTCCTCCTGTAGATAGTTTTGGTGATAAGGAGGTCAGTATGTGTGATGGACCAGACAATGTCCACCATTTTCTGCAGCATCCTGAGTGCCTGGGCATTCGAGTCACCAAAGCAGGCTTTGAAGCAACAATCAGTATGTTCACTGCCGTTCACCTGCAGAAGTTGGATATTCAGCGACATATCAAATCACCGTCTATCTTTCAAGGAAATCTAGGAGTTATTGAGCTTTTTTGTAATTACACCAATGTGCTGGGCCCAGGTCTTCAGAGAAATGGACGCCCAGGAACTTGAATCTGTTAACTGTCTCCACCAATCTCCTGAGTCTCATTCAACCAGTAGAAGCAAATTCTTCTTCAGGGAACTTTACAAGACTTAATATCTGATTCTCCCAAAAGTCTCCTTTGTCACTTAATCCACCCATCTCCCAGTCAAATCCTCCTCGCCAGTATCTACCTGTCACTTTCCAGGATAGACATAAACTGCTGGAGTAACTGAGTAGGACAGGCAGCATCTATGGAGAGAAGGAATGGCAGGATTTGTCCCTCACCCACCTCTTTTTTCCAGCTTACTCCTCACTACTACTATCAACCTAAAGAGGGATCCTGATCCAAAATGTCACCTGTCTCTTCCCTCCACAGATACTACCTGATGCATTGAGTTGCTCCAGCACTTTCTGTTTCTGCCATGACCTTCCTTGCTGGACCAGACTCCATCCTGCTCACTTTCCTTCCCACCCATCGACTCATGACAGTAGGACCTGGTTCTGAAATTACAGAGAATATAAAGCGAAAGCCTTTGTGAGGACAGTGAACAATAGCTTCCAGAATCTTGCAGCAGTGTTACTTCGAACAAAATGCTCATTGACATGCTGGACTATCGTTCCATTAATTATTCATGGTGGCCAGTCAATTTATATAACATTTGCGTTCTGAAGATTGCAAATGTCATGTTTGAAGTAAGCTCGGGCAGTGCATTAAAATCAATTTGCGGCCGCACAGCGGCACAGTTAGTGGAGCTTCTGCCTTTCAGTGTCAGAAATCCAGGTTCGATCCTAGCCATGAGTGCTGTCTTGGTGGCGTTTCCATGTTCTCCCTATAACAGCGTGGGTTTCCCCAGCATGCTCCAGTTTACGCCAAATCCCAAAGACATACGGGTTCATAGTACGTTGGTGAGGGGTAGAATCTGGGGGGAGTTGATGTGTATGTTGGGAAAACTTTAAAAAGGATTAACGTAGGATGTGTAAATGGATGGTCAACAAGGGCTTGGTGGGCCGAAGGGCCCTTTTCAGCCCAGCCTCTTGCTATGTATGACTGTCTGACACTATGTGTCACTGGTGTTTCAAGTGAATATTGGCTAATGGTGAAAACCCGTCTGTGATTTCCCATCTCTTAATTTGAAATAGTTCGGGAATAATTGTGGAAAATGAGAAACTCATCCTGAAATAATTGGTGCGACATATGGTTAGTATAAAAACATGAGGTTTTGTCAGAGCGGAAGAAATTTCATTCACAGACTGCTTGTGTGTTATCCATGTTTAATATTTTCTGTTTTTGCATGAATTAAAAATGTATGTATTTAAATGTACCAATGGCAGAATAGCTTAAGATAGATAACATGCTAACAGCTGGTGAGTGGAAGGTCTTCTGTTCTGTAAAAATTTGAAATTAGAATAGAATCCATCATCATGACGGCGGTCCAGGCAGATGTGCATCTAGCATCGGAGGAGCTGCACGCCGTGGTCAACAAACACCAGACAGCCTACCCTGACACCTTTCCCATTATAACCAGAGACATCAACAAAGCCAGCCTGCAGAAATCACTTCCTAATTACCACCAGCACTTGTCCTGCAACACCAGAGGATCATAGACCCTTGACCATTGCTATTCCACCATCAAAGATGGCTCTCGCTCCATTTCTCGCCCTCACTTTGGGACATCTGACCATTCAGCTGTGCTGCTTCTTCCTGTGTACAGGCAGTGACTGAAGAGCACGCCTCCAGCGGTGAGGACTGCACAGAGCTGGTCAGGGGAGGCAGAGGAACAACTCCGAGGCTTCTTGGTGATGCTCAAGGACTTAGCAACTAACCTGAATGAATACACCACATTATTACTGTCTTCATGATGAAATGTGCAGGGGAGTATGTTCCCATGAAAACCATCTGAGTGTTCCCCCAACCAGAAGCCTTGGATGAGCCAGGAGGTCTGTATCCTTCTGAGGACCAGTTCTTGGGCATTCAAATCTGGCGACGCAGAGTCATACAAGAAGTCCAGATATGACCTTGATAAGGCCATCAAAAATGTTTAAAAGGGAGTTTCGCTCCAAACTGGAGGATAAGGTGGATGTCGGCAGCTGTGGCAGCGTTTGCACGCCATCACTTCCTACAAGGCAAAATCAGAAGACGGCTCAAGCGACAGCGAAACATCAACCTCAGATGAGCTCAATGCGTTCTACGCACGCTTTGATAAGGAGAACATTGATGTACCTTCCCGAGCCCCCACAGATAATCCCGAGATGGTATCACAGTCACAGTCACTGAGGCCGATGTCAGGAGATCCTTCAGGAGGGTGAACCCTCAAAAAACATCTGGAGCTTATGGCATATCTGGTCATGTTCTTAAAATCTGTGGATTGCCGGCCAGTCGGGCCAGTCGGCCCAGTCGGCCAGTCGATCAGTCGGGCTAATCGACCGGTCGGGCCAGTCGGTCAGTCGGGCTAATCGGCCGGTCGGGCCAGTCGGGCAGACGGGCCAGTCGGGCCAGTCGGGCCAGTCGGTCAGTCGGGGCAGACGGGCCAGTCGGGCCAGTCGGCTGGTTGGGCCAGTCGGCCAGTCGGGCGGTCAGCCAGTTGGACAATCAGCCAGTTGCTGTGCTATTCCACCTTCTTTGTTCTATCTTCCAGGTGAGTGGTAGAATTCAGTAGAAGCTCAGATTTGACGTAACCATGTCTTCAGAATATAGAAGTCAAGGTACATAACCCTTAGCCTTATAGGGAGATCATGCAAACTCCACACTGATTGCACTGGAGATACCCTTCAACCACTGGAGCAGTGATGCGGCAGGTCTCACTGGAGATACCCTTCAACCACTGGAGCAGTGATGCGGCAGGTCTATTAGCAGCGCCACAGCCCTGTTCCAAATGTCCATACATTGTCTTGTAAACAAATACGTCTTTTTTGAAATATATATTTAGTGGTACTCGGTGCATTCAAAAAAACGTTACCTATAAAGAGTTTTACCTGCTGTATGATGTAGAGGCCATGAAAACAATCTTTCACATGCAGCAGGCAATATATAAAATTTATGATCATTTTCAATTTACCTTTAATCATCGAAGCTCATTAGCAGTACAAGCATCAATATTCCACTAAAAAATTCATTTCCTATTCAAGGCCAAAATTTGCTGATGAGGAATAATGGTTCAGTCATTTGGTTCAGCTGCTCTACTTTTAATAAAAAATATACATGTTGTGAATGTATTGAAACCACATTACAGGACGTAATGATTCTTTTTACCATCAAAGGGCCTCATTATCGGAGAATCTTTACCCCCTGAGTGATGACTCCACCTGCAAAGATTTAAGCAGCAGACATTGCAGTTTAAAGTTGATGGAAAACTGCACTCTCAACCGATATATAATGACATTTTTTAGTACTCAACTTTTAATATACTTTAAATATTTGAGACATCACTCAGCTATGAAGGCTGTTTATTGTACCCTTTAAAAATATAATATTTAAATGATTTCCCACCCACTTCTACTTCTGGTGTACTTTCTATCTGATGAGAAAGTAAAGGACAATTAAATTCAAATCTGCTGTTAAAGAATATAACCCGAAAGTCTTGAAAATATTTCCCATTTCAGTTGCAACTGGGGATTTAAGGGGATTTTATACAAAGAGAGCGGTAGATATATGGAACTTACTGCCAGAGGCATTTGAACAAACACTTAAATAAGTAAGGCACAGAAGCATATGGATGTAATGTGCACAGATGGAATGATTGTAGATGGGCAATAAGGTTGGCATGCATGCGATGATGGGCTGAAGGCCCTGCTTCTGCTGTACAACTTTATTACTCCATGAATGATTTTAAGGTCAAACAAAATTTATTTGGCAATTATTGTCCTTGTAATGTTCAAAAGTCAGGAAATTTCTGAGCTATACGTGGGTGCCATTTTCTCGAGTGCCACTTTGTAGGCATTTACTCGTGTGGACTTTATACTGAATTCTTGAGCCTTCAACACAATGCATACATTATTCTATGCTTGTACTTGGAAGGAGACAATTAACTATAGACTCTCATGTATAGGAAGCTAATGTAGAAGTCTGAAGAAGGGTTTCGACCCGAAACGTCACCAATTCCTTCTCTCCTGAGATGCTGTCTGACCTGCTGAGTTACTCCAGCATTTTGTGAAAGCTACTGTAGATGTTGGATTTATACCAAAGATAGACACAAATGTTGGTGTAACTCAAAGGATCAGGCAGCATCTCTGGAGATAAAGAATCTGTGGCGTTTCGGTTTGGAACCCTTCTTCAAAGTACAGGTGTGTTTGTGTGGGAGAAAGGGGGTTGGGGGGGGGATATAAACTGGAGGTGAGAAAAGGCCAGAACAAATTGGTGGCAGCAACAGATGACCTGAGGAAGGGTGGGGCCCATAATGGTTTATTGTTGGCTGGGGAAGATGAGATGACAAGAGGGATACAAGGATGCGAACAGCGAAATTGGTAGGATGACTAGGATGGGGGAAATGGGGGAGGGGGGGAGGTGAGTGGAGGGTATGCTGGAGTTACTTGAAAATAGATAAATTAGCACCGCTGGGTTGTAAGCTCCATTTGAATACCAGACCATATAATCCATTACACTCACCACACAGGATATGCTCCGTTCTTGCTATTACCTCACATAAGCGGACAGCCATTGCATTTTGTTTTCACTGCTCTGCTGTAGGAGCCTCAGTTGAGGATTTTGTTGAGTAATGGGTGGATATGGTGAAACTCATTACATTGCAGTTCTGTTGGAAAGCATGCACACAAGGCTGAGAAACACACCTGTGGCCAGCTGCAACTGGACATGGGGGCAGATTCTAAGCTTATCCTTTCCTGCAAGGAAGCTGCAGACAGCTCAATTTGATTGTTTAGTTTAGTTTAGAGATACAGCACGGAAACAGGCCCTTCGGCCCACTGTCTGCACTGACCAACAATCCCCACACACACTGACACAAGTCCTACACACATTAGGGAAAATTTACAATTGTACCAAGCCAATCAACCTACAAACCTGGACTTCTTGCGAGTGTGGGAGGAAACCAAAGATCTCGCGGAAAACCCACACAGGTCATGGGGAGAATGTACAAACTCTGTACAGGCAAGCACCCATAGTCAGGTTCGAAACCGGGCATCTGGCACTGTAAAGGCAGTAGCTCTATCGCTGCCCCACCGTGCCACCATATGGTTGCTGATCAAACCATGGTGAAGTGTCTGATGGCTGATGTTGCAGCAGAAACCACCCAGAAGACCGAGTGCTGCGGTGGAAGTTTGGATATTTCCTTTTGTGGCTCTGGATACATCACTTCAAAGGGGCTTGGAGGATCTCGCAGCACCCAGAATCTACCCTCTGATGGGACTGGTAAGGATACCACAGTCAAATACTGACACGACAAATCTATGGAACACTGTTCTATTCCCCTGTCAAAAGACAAACATTGCAGTTATGCTACCTGGTATCCCAGAATGCTGCCACATATAGCAGGATGGTTTGGTCTGAAACCAGATTCTCTAGGCCCAACCACTGGATATTTTTAGGCAGATTCTTGATTAGTAAGAGTGTCAAGGGCTATGGGGAAAAGGCAGGATATGGGGCTGAGAGGGAAAGGTAGATTAGCCATGATTGAATGGTGATGTAGACTCAATGGGGCAAATGCCCTAATTCTGGTCCTTTGATTTATGATCTTCTAACCTCCAAGACCATCTCCATTCTCCTCCACCCTGTCAACTGCCTCTCTTTATATATGCTGCAGCCACAGAAGTAGCATAGCTTAAAAACAGGAGGGCATCCAAATGCAAGTAGAGGAGTCACACTAAAGAGGATTAATTCATATTGATCTAGATTGGACGAACAAAAAAGTTTTGAAGGTTAATTTGCTCTGTATATATCAGTTATGATTGCTTGTTGCTGAGATGATCAACAGCAGTCTCTAGACTGCATGTCCTCCCATTTAGCATCTGGTAAATACTCAATTCCATCCTTTCATTTTCTCTGCCTTTCTCCATTGCATTTGTTATGATGTCACCACCCTTCATTGCGGAGCTTCTAAAATATATTTGTTCTCCATCATTTGTGCTTTCCTCTCCATGGCTGACATAACTCTCAATTGTGTTTCAACTTTAATTTGTTTCAACTTTAATCTGCTCTCATTCCCTCTTCTCTCATATAGAATGAAAATATGATCCCTATAGTTCTCACATCCACATCTATATCTATATAGTAAAACTCTCGTCTGTTTGTATGTTTGTTCCTGAACTACAGCCAAAACGGTACATGATAGTGCAACAATTTTAGGCTCACCTTACTCACCGTCATCCCTTTGGTGCTAATGGAAAATGTTTCATTGAAATCGGTGCTATATTTTTAAAGTTATTCACATTTTAAAGTTTATATCTATTTCTTAGGGAGGGAGGGGGTGGAGGGAGGGGGAGGAGGGAGGATAAGGGGGGTTGAAGGGGATGTAGCGGGGGGAGGAGAAGGGGGGAGGGGTGGAGAGGGAGGAGGGGTGGAGAGAGGGGATGGGAGGAGGAGGGAGGAGGAAGGGGAGGAGGGGAGGGGTGGAGAGAGGGGATGGGAGGAGGAGGGGGAGGAAGGGGAGGGGGGGAGAGGGAGGGAGAGGTGGAGGGAGGGAGGGGGGAGTGGGGTGAGGGGGAGGAGGGGGAGAGGGGAGGGGAGGGGAGGGGGAGGGGAGGGTGAGGGGGGGAGTAGAGGGTGCTGCACCAATGCAGGAGAGGCTTGGGCCCAACGGGTCCACTTGGTCTAGTGATTTCTAAAACTCTCTGTTTGTTTGTTTGATCCTGCCTGATCTTTGTGCCCCGGTCACAAGATAGCACAACAATTTTAGGCCCACCATTGTCCACCATTGGGTGTGTTCAACCCAAGTTTCATTCAAATTGGTCTTTTATTTTTAAACATTTTTAAAATTACCTTTTCCACTTACGTTGGCCGGCTTCAGCATTCAACGTCACAATGGGACTCGCCCGAGTGACGGGAGTGGCAGCCAATGAGGCAGGGGGGCCCACGATGACTGCTGGGGGCTGGACCCGCCAGAGTGGCAAGGATTGGCGACCAATGGGGGGGGGGGGTTGTTGAGCCCACGAGCTGCCGCTAACTTTAATAAATGTGCTTCCCCCCCCTCGCCGAGAGGACGAGCTGCATTTTCAATGTCAGTCCACGTGCGTAGTTGGGGCCCGTCGATCTAATACAGATGCTCCCAGACTTAGTGGGTGACTGGGGGAGGGGGGGGGGAAGGGGGTTGAGAGGGGATGGAGTGGGTGAGTAGGGGTGAGGGAAGAAGGGGGGTTGAGGGGGGATTGAGTGAGTGAGTGGGGGGAGGGGAGGAGGGGAGTATAAGGGGGGTTGAGGGGGGCTGGAGTGAGTGAGTGGGTGTGGGGGAGGGAAAGGGGGAGTGGGGAGGAGAGAGTGCTAGACCAATGCAGGAGGTTTGGGGGGGTTGGAGTGGGCGAGTGGGTGAGGGGGGTATGAGGGGAGGGGGGATAAGGGGAGTTGAGGAGGGGGTGAGTGGGTGAGTGGGGAGGGGAGGCGGGAGTTGAGGAAGGATGGAGTGGATGAGTGGGGGGGAGGAGAGGAGGGGGATACAGGGGTTGAGGGGGATGGAGTGGTGGAGAGGGTGAGCGAGGGGGGGAGGGGGGATTGTGGGGGAGGGGGAGGGGGGGAATGGGGGAGAAAAGGGTGCTGGGCCAATGCGGGAGAGGTTTGGGCCCAGCGGGTCCATTTGGTCTAGTCATAAGTTCAGATACCATTCATGTGATTCTACTGCCAAATAAAAACTTTTCTTTTCTTCTGAAGGGACTGTTGCCTCTGGGATAACATCGTTTGTTCTTCCTTTACAAATCACCCTTCCAGTCTGACAGCAAGAGATGCAACATTTGCCCACTTGCCTCAAGCTTTCCAACTATCCAGTGCCACAAACATTTATTTCTGGTGAACCAGCGAAGTAGAGGAAACCATGTCATGAGCACAGGCACAGTCATCCATATTTTGTGCTTATAATGTGGTTTCCTCTCAACTGAGGAAAACAAACGGTGTGTGACTGGTTTCTAGAGAAACTCTAATCAGTACACAAGGGGGAGATTTCAACTGCCAATAATTTTAATTGTCAATACTACTCTAATCTCTTTGTCGATGGCCTCCAGCACCTTTCCCACTCAATTCAACGTAAACTCTGGCAACAAGACCTCGCCTTCCAATGAGGCATGTTACAGCCTTCCAGGCTCATCACTGAATTCAATGACTGGAGATAATCAATGAACCTAGTCTTAGTTGAATTGAGTTTAGTTTATTGTTGCATGCACCGAGGTACAGTGAAAAGCTTTTATTGCGTGCTAACCAGCCAGTGGAAAGACAATACGTGATTACAATTGAGCCTTCCACAGTGTGCAGATACATGATAAAGGGAATAATGTGAATAAAGTTGTAACGTATCAGACATCAACAGAAGACAGTTTAGCCTCCCTTCTCCCTCCTTATTGTGAATTCAGACCAGTTATTTTCTCTTATCTTCATCTATCCCCAATTATGCATTGTTATTCATTAATTTCTTATCTGTCTAGTTCACCACCAAAAAGAAAGAAATTTTGGAAATGTTTTTCACTAGATCAGACAGTATTTGTGGAAAGAGAAGCAGTTACTCGATTGTACTTCACCATCATATTTAACATTCAATCCCTTTTAAGGGCCTGTCCCATTTAGGCGATTTTAAGGCGACTGCCAGCGACTAGGCTGTCACAAACGTTCGCCGGGGTGTTGCGGGCGTGATCGTGAGGAGTCTTCAATGAATCGTAGCGGATCTCGGCACGTCGCGGAAAAAAATTCCAGATGGAAATTTCTCGCCGACAGCTGGCTTGTCGCCAGGTATCGTAACTTATTGCGGGCACTGTCTGTCGCATGCTGTCCCCAGGTTTGCTAGGTTGTTGCAGATGCATTTAGAAGCACGTAATATTAAATTAAGAAAAGGCATTTGAAGATACCAGAAGATAGTTTTGTTTAACCAATTTATTTACCGACAGGACATTTGACAGGTAGATTGGAGGCAACAGTTTGACGGTCAGGTAAGCGTGGGAATTTTGCGATGTTTCCGAAGGCGGTGTAATCTCTTAGCCAGGTGCTAGTTTCACAAAAAAACTTGTATCGACCTGACTCAGCATTGTCGTGGTCATTGTCGTAGGGTAAAAGAAAATTTCAGTGATCTGCTAAGACTTTGACAGTCGCCGGCAGTCGTCTTAAAAATCGCATAACTGGGACAGGCCATTTACTTTTCACCTTATCTTCCTTTGTTGCTCCCTCCACTCTCCAGTATCTCTGCAACACTTTTTCTATTACCCCCAACCTTTATTCTAACAACAGGGTAGCACCCAGACACATAAGCCAACATAAACTACTGGTAGAACTCAACGGGTCAAATAACATCTGTGGGGGCATATGTAATGCATTACGTTTTGCGTCGAGACCCGACATCAGGACTGAGAGTGCAGAGTGAAGATAGCCAATATATATAAGTGAGAGGAAAGGGTGAGAAAGTGTAGGTGATAGGTGGAAGTAAGTGAGGGTGAGATGAAAGGAAGATGGAGCCAGAAGGATTGGAGGGGCCTGAGACTTTAACGAGTGTTTCCAACATTTCATGTTTTATTTCGTGCCAATCCCAAATTACTCATGAGTAATTGCCTGCTTGAATTGCTACACTGCTTGCATTGAAATTACTTGAAAAGTTTGATTAGCTGGTGCAGGGCTTTGACCACTGCCAGTTGAAGAACAGCAATAACTTTCCAAGCCAAAATAATGAGTGTCTAAAAGATGAATTTTCAGATGGCAATATCAGCAGCTTTAGAAGCTTAGACAGCAGCTGTTTGATAGAAGTCTCTGCTTCGGTGTTTAGTTTTGAAAAAAATACCTTGACGGGTAGCAATAGAGCACATTGTGAATTGCTTACACCACAGCTACCCGTGGCAGATCTCTGCAAGAAATCAATGTGACTCACTGTGATGGATGTTTCTTTTTTTTGCTTTGTGTTGGTTTGTGATTGTGTGTGTTATTGGTTATTTTTATTGCTCTTATTGTTGGACTGTGGGTAACGGAATTTCGTCCAAAAGACTTGTTTTTTTGGATGACAATAAAGGTTATTCTGATTCTGATTCTGATTCTGAACTCCTTGTTACTTAGTCAGGTTGAGGTTGTAGATCTACCCCTTTTGGTTTAGAGATACAACGTGAAAACCAGCTCTTTAACCCACTGAGTCCATGCCAACTATCAATCATCTGTTCATGTTAGTTCTATCTTATCCTACTTTTTCATCCACTCCCTACACACTCGGGGGAGGGGGGGGGGGGGGGATTTTACACAGGCCAATTAATTTGCAAAAACGCACATCTTTGGGATGTGGGAGGAAACTGGAACACCCAGAGAAAACCCATGCAGTCACAGTGAGAACGTACAAACTCCACACAGACAGCACCCGAAGTCAGGATCGAACTTAGGTCTCTGGCGCTGTGAAGCAGCAGCTCTACTGGTTGCCCTACTGTGCTGCCCTGAAAAGAAACAGAATGGGGATAGGCTTTTCTACTAATACCATTCATTCTTCTGCCTCCATCTTCCAGTGTTATGCCCTTTTCCCCCTGTTCCAGGTTTAGAGCGTTGACCCAAAAGATATGTGTCTGGCAGGAAGCTTTCCATGGTCATGCCAAATGTACTTCAGTGGCAGTACTTTCTCATGCTTTTCCAATGTTCCCAAGGCGTCCACATTTCAACTGCAGTAAATCTGCATCACACACTTTCTTTCCATTCAGTCATCAATAAAGCTGAAGACCAATGAGGACTTTGCAACTTAATGCTGAGATTCCCATGGTGCTTCACACATGGTGTTACATGGATTGCTGCAGTATAATTTGGCCGAACTGGTGACAACAAAGTCTACCTTCTCTATGTATTTACAGTGCGATCAAATAATGTGCACATTATCAAAACACTCTATGCCGACCTGCACATATGGAGCCCAAACAATAGTGCAATGAAGATCAGTTTATGATTCTAATATTCGCTTACATTTGCTTATATTTTTTGAGGGACCTTTTGCCAAATTTTATGAAAATGTGACCAATGCAATGTTTTACCAGATGAAAAATGCTATATACCTGTAAGTATAAATTGTCTGAAGAAGGGTCTCGACCCGAAACGTCACCCATTCCTTCTCTCCCGAGATGCTGCCTGACCTGCTGAGTTACTCCAGCATTTTGTGAATAAATCGATTTGTACCAGCATCTGCAGTTATTTTCTTATAGTATAAATTGTTGTTGCTGTTGCTTTTGGACTGCCTCATCATTGTTAGTCCTTTCATCAAAACTTGCACGATCAGTCACAGAACTATTGGTGTACTTAACATTGACCTGATTCTTGACATCAACAACTGGACACCTCTCACCTTTCACTTTCCACATATATTGCAGTAGATGCCATCATTGTCTACGCGCCAACCCAGAGACCATTTCCTTCTAATAAAATGAATGGTTGGTCATTGAGATGAACAGGTTTGATACCTGTTCATAAAATGGCTGGTGCAATGAGGGGGGAGTTTTAATTATTAAAGTGAAAAGTTGCATTTACTAATGTAGAAGCTAGAAAATATGTTCTATTTCCAACCAAATTCCAATTGGCATCAAAATTCACTTCTCCGTAGTCCACTTACAATGTGCTCATCAATTATATAACTTTTTTTTAAAAAATCAAGTTTTAAAAATAATATATAAGTACACATCTACCTAATTTGGCATTGCTTGTGTCATGATTATAATATGTTTGGACCAAAAGTTTAAACTTTGGTTATATATTTCATTATGTAGGTGGAAAATCATTTTTAAAACTGTATAAAACATTTTTTTTGTATATGGCAAAGGAAGGTTACTTTATGGAACTTAGCCAGTATTCACAAATCATTGCCAGCAGACCTCCTGAAGCTTTGTGTTTCCCTTTGCATTTTACTGGCAGGCTTCCAATACTTTTTTTTCCTCTCTGTAAACCTTCAAGAGTGGAAATTCCTCAAGAAATATGTGGCAGGGCTGAACCATATTTCAATAGAGCAAGCAGTTATACTTGGCTGGGACTAAAATTTCTCATTAGCTAACAAGGACTGGTTTGGCAGGCCTGGTGGTTCTCCAGGGAGCATGTACTGATCATGCCTGTTAGGCTTCAAATGTCTGCAGTGATTTGGAGGCTGCATTTATACACTTGCCATTGGTGTGGGACAGGTAGCTACAGAATCGACTCCAGCTTTGCAGATTCTGATTTATAATTCCTGGTTCTGTGCTGAATTCTCAAGCCAAGACATTGCTCCGTACTGCAATTAATGCGCTGGCTTCAGCTGATAAGCAACATTTTGGGAGGGAGCGTAAAGTCTCCAGGCTATAGAGATGAAAACATCACAAGAAAGTATCTTGCAGTTTTCTTAACAGACCATTGATGGGAACAATAGGTGCCTGAGCATTTAAAGCCATCCATCATGACAGGGGTTTTGCACTCAGGGCCACTGGTTAGATATCAGGTATTGGATTCAGAGATGGCTTGCCTTTACATGGTGGTAAATTACAATCTCGGGCTTTTAAACTCCTTTTGTTTCTCTTGCAACTAGTTAATCTCCCCTTTGAAAATAAAAGCATAAATTGTCCAGGCTATGTCTGTGAAGAATGAGAAAAGTTAATCAGTCTCTGTTTCTATTTCAGACATACAGAATCCTCGCTATTTTGCAGTTGTGCCTCCCGTTTCTCCATCAGGGCACTATTTAAAAAAAATTACAGACCTTTAAGTGGTTGGGGAACAATGAGTGTTGGGTGGAACTCCTGTCCACCATAGAATGGTGGCAAAAGAGCATTGAGAGCCTTAACTGGTTAAGGGTGCAAGTGCCAGTATCCTAAAAATATTGCAGTAGCGATCTATCAGAGGATTCAAATGATCCCACGAGGATTTGTAAGCTTGGCCGCTCAAGCCATGCTAAATCCTACATGAGATGGAGCTCTAGAGTCCCAGCAAACGTTGTGCTTCATTTTCCAGACTTAGATCAAAGCTCAAGGCTCAAGGTTAGGGTTATGCAGAATTTTAGTGAAAATTGTTGCAGTGGTGCACTAAGATCAAAATAACACTACTCTAAAGTTACTGAGCTTCACAAAGTTACAGTATGACTTTCAAATCTCCTATTACGTAATCTAAGTGTTGGACAGCAGGATATACACATTTATTTCCAATTTTGTTTTGATGACTGGTCCATTATCTTCCCTCTCTCTTATCTCCTTTAACATATATTTGCTTGCTTAATCTGTTGTAATTCAAACAGATATCATGCACCAACAACAGATAAGAAACATTAGTATAAGAAGATAACTGCAGATGCTGATACAAATCGAGGGTATTTATTCACAAAATGCTGGAGTAACTCAGCAGGTCAGGCAGCATCTCGGGAGAGAAGGAATGGGTGACGTTTCGGGTCGAGACCCTTCTTCAGACTGATGTCAGGGGGGCGGGACAAAGGAAGGATATAGGTGGAGACAGGAAGATAGAGGGAGATCTGGGAAGGAGGAGGGGACGGGAGGGACAGAGGAACTATCTAAAGTTGGAGAAGTCGATGTTCATACCACTGGGCTGCAAACTGCCCAGGCGAAATATGAGGTGCTGTTCCTCCAATTTCCGGTGGGCCTCACTATGGCACTGGAGGAGGCCCATGACAGAAAGGTCAGACTGGGAATGGGAGGGGGAGTTGAAGTGCTCGGCCACCGGGAGATCAGTTTGGTTAATGCGGACCGAGCGCATCTATTAATGCGGTCCTGCACCTATTGTCTATTGTCTGTTGTCTATTGCTGAAAGGCCATTTAGTTGGTATCAGTTACATATTCCCGTTGTTCAATAACTTTCTTCTTGGAAATTAATTCATAAGACCATAAGACATAGGAGCAGAATTAGACCATTCGGCCCATTGAGTCTGCCCTGCCATTCGGTCATAGCTGGTCTATTTTTCCCTCTCAAACACATTCTCCTGTCTTCGCCCCATAACCTTTAATGCCTTTAATATCAATCTCCACTTTGAAAATACCCAATGACGGCCTCCACAGCCGACTGTGGCAATGAAGTTCACAAATTCTCCACCCTTAATGGGAGAGTTGGTAAATCAAAACAAAGATAAATGTTCATTAAGTTCTCAGTTGTGTTTACCTGACATCTAAGAGCAAAGCATTTGCCAATCCACTTAATCTCTATGGCACCATTCAATGTCCAGCACAACTTGCTCTCAAAGTTGTGAACTTAAATACTATTCCTCTAGGACTGCTCAAGGAAAACAATTAAAGACATATTAATCCTGTAAAGTAACTGCGTTTGCATTCTTGGTGACTTTAGAAGGCAATATAATGAAGTTATTGAAGGCATTTGAAAGGAAGTTAACTGTTGATAAAACATGTTTATAAGCAGATCCACAAGCATCATTTACTTTTACTGTACTTTTATTTCAGCTCTTCTTTTCAATCTCTTTCACTCTCTTCTTTGGAATGTATCTTTATTTCTCATGCCTTTCTTCAGGACTGTAACCCTTCAATCCTGTTAATAACTTATCACTGTTAGGAAGAGTGCAGATAATATGAAAATTGGTGGAAACTTGACTTACAAATTGCCTTTAAACTTTGTCCTTTCCCCTTAAAACTATGCCCTCCAGTCTTTGATATTTCCACTCCTGGAAAAAGGTTTTGTCTGACTACCTATCTTTGCCCCCCATTACATGTATTTTTCTATCGGGTCTCCCTTCAGCATCTGACCCTTCAGAGAAAATTATTCAAGTTTGTCTAACCTCTCCTTATTGCTAATACCCACTATCAATAGACAATAGACAATAGACAATAGGTGCAGGAGTAGGCCATTCAGCCCTTCGAGCCAGCACCGCCATTCAATGCGATCATGGCTGATCACTCTCAATCAGTACCCCGTTCCTGCCTTCTCCCCATACCCCCTCACTCCGCTATCCTTAAGAGCTCTATCCAGCTCTCTCTTGAAAGCATCCAACGAACTGGCCTCCACTGCCTTCTGAGGCAGAGAATTCCACACCTTCACCACTCTCTGACTGAAAAAGTTTTTCCTCATCTCCGTTCTAAATGGCCTACCCTATCCATTTGATAAACTATTTCTGCACCCTCTGCAAACCCTCAACATCCTTCCTGTAATGGGGCGACCTGAACTGTGCACGATACTGCAAATGTTGGCCTCACGAAGGTCCTATAAAGTCACAACAGGACATCCTGGCTCTTATCTCAATGCCGCACCAATGAAGGCAAGCATACTATACACCTTCTTTAAACAAAGAATATTACTGTGATATGTGACAATAAACTATCATTCATTCATTCATACATTCATTCATTCATTCATTCATTCATTCATTCATTCATTCATTCATACTTGTGTTGCCACCGTCAGGGACCACTGGACTTGGAACCCATGATCACTGTGTCCATTCAACCTCTCAAACACCTCATACTTTCTCAGATTAAACTCCATCTGCCATTTCTTTGCCCATTTCTGTCGCTGATCTATATCCCTTCCCCTTATCCATAATTCGATCAATTTAGGTGTCATCTGTAAACTTACTTACCAACCCATCGACATATACGTTCAAATAATTTACATATATCTCACAGAAGTTCTCAATTTACTTCTCTGTGTTTTTTTTTGGTGAAAGATGATGTTAAAAATGTCAAAACAGTTGAGTTACTTAGTCATGCTGCATTATCATAGGTGGAATTCTCAACAGACATCACAGTCATAATCATAGGGACAGAGGATGAAGTCTGATACAATTTCTACTCCCATCTCTTCACTATATTTTAGCCACATCATGTTATCCTTCACAAATCCTCAGGGCAGTTTAAACACTTCTACTTGCTTCATAATCTATGGTTCCCAGAATAATTTTAGTTCATAAAATCATAAGACATCCGAGCAGAATTAGACCATTTGGACCATCGAGTCTGCTCCGCCATTCAATCATGGCTGATTATTTTATCCCCTTGATGCCATTCTCCTGCCTTCTCCTTGTAACCGTTGATTCCGTTACTAATCAATAACATCAATCTCTGCTTTAAAAATACCCAATGATGGCCTCCACAGTCATCTGAGGCAATGAATTCTACAGTTTCACCACACTCTAGCTAAATAAATTCCTCCTGCGCTCCATTCCAAATCAAAGCAAATACTTTCTGAGGATTCATTTCCACTGAAGCAAATGCAAAATGTTATCAATGCTGGAAATCTGAAGTTATAGGTTAAAATGCTCAAAGTTGTATTAAGGTCAACAATACCCATCATTACTGAAAATTCACAGATATTCCCTTGTCCATTGTGCCAGCTCCCTGATCAATAAATCTATGCATGATCTATCTCTACAAATCTGGCAGTCTCTGATCAGTTGAAAATTTTAACAGTTCAGCTATTTATTCTTAATTATAAACTCTAGCAAACTTTCTGATGATGGACATTAAGGTAACTGATCTACAATTCCCTGGCTTCTCTTTAGGAACAATGCATGGAAAGCAAAATGTAAGGGAAAAAATCACCTATCATTATTGCTTTGATGAATTATATCTTTGAGTGAAATTATTTTAAATCCTCTTCTTTCCTGTGACAAGCAATTAAGATGTGTAAAATGTACAATCCGTCCTCTTTATTTCATTTCTTCTGCCAGAATTCCACCTTTGTTTCCGGTAGTGATTCCTGGTACTTGGAAAGTGAATACAATTTCAATTTTTTTTTCTATATTAAGCTCCCAGATGGTCCTGCGATATGAATACACCATGGTAGGGAAAAGTCTAAAAGGCAGAACCTCAAGGATAGTGATCACCGGATTGCTTCTCGTGTCATGAGTTATTGAGGGTAGGAATAGGAAGATAGCACAGGTGGATGCATGGTTGAGAAGTTGGTGCAGGGGACATGGATTTAATTTTTTTGGACAATGGGGATCTCTTCTGGTGCAGTGTACAAGCTGTACAGGAGGGATGGGTTGCTTCTGAACTGGAGGGGGACCAATACTCTGGCAGGCAGGCTTGCCAGTGCTATTTAGGAAGATTTAAACTAAATTGGTAAATGGATGGGATCGAATGTAGTAGTGAAGCAGGTGGGAGTCTGGATGTCTGTACTGAAGACAATTACAGCAAGTCCAGCAGACAGGATTGGCAAGAACATCACAGGGAGCAAGGAAAGACTTGAGTAAAATTGTATTTATTTCAATGCTAGAGGCCCAAATAAATAAAATGGATGAACACAGGGCATGGATCATCTCAGGAATTGGGCAGGTGACTGAACTGTTAGATGGGTGGGCTTTTTGGGACCAGTTACCAGCTCTATTACCTTTAGAATAGTTATGGATAAGGAATGGGCTGGTCTATAAGTTAATGTTCTAAATTGGGGCAGGGGCAACTTTGATGGTATTTGACAGGAGCTTGCAATCGATGACACAAAGTGTAGGGGTAACTCTGCAGGACAGACAACATCTCTGGAGAAAATGGATAAACGATGTTTCGGGTCGAGACCCTTCTTCAGGCTGATTGTAGTAGGGGAGAGAAAATTGACATAGAGGTGGGGGTGAGACAAAACTTGGCAAGTGATAGGTGGATACAGGTGAAGAGTTTTGATTGGCAAATGAGATGAAAAAACCCAGAGATAGGAGAAGAAAAAAGACAAAAAACAGCAATATGCTTAATAAATAATTCTCCTCTGTTTTTATCACGAAGAAATTCATGAAGACTAGATAACTTGGGACAGTTAATGGAGATGTCTTAAGGACAGTTGTATTACAGTCAAGGAGTTGCTGGATGACTTGTATGATGTATGGAGGTAGATAAATCTCCTGAGTCTAATCAGTTGTATCGGAGGACACTATGGGAAGCTAGAGATGAAATTACTGGCTGAGATATATGAACTATCGTTAGACATGGGTTAGGTGCCGTAAGACTGGAGAGTGACTAATGTTGTGTCTCTATTTAAGAAGAGGTGTAAAGAAAAGCTTGGAAACGATAGACCAGTAAGCTTAACATTGGTAGTAGGAAAGTTATTGGAGAGGATTCGGAGGGATGATATACATGCATTTGGATGGACAAGGGTTGATTAAGGATGTGTAGGAAGGAACTGCAGATGCTGGTTTAAATTGAAGATAGACACAAAATGTTAGAGTAACTCAGCAGGACAGGCAGCATCTCTGCATAGAAGGAATGGATGATGTTTCAGGTCGAGACCCTTCTTCAGATTGTCAGGGGAGAGGGAGATATAGAGATTTGAAGATACAGCTGCCACAGAAGCCAAGGAAGGCAGTGGAGGCCAATTCACTGGATGTTTTCAAGAGGGAGTTAGATTTAGCTCTTAGGACTAAAGGAAAAATGGAATATGGGGAAAAAGCAGGATAATGGGGAAAAAGCAGGGATAATGATTTTAGATGATCAGCCATGATCAAATTGAATGGCGGTGCTAGCTCGAAGGGCCAAATGGCCTACTCCTGAAGTGTGAAACACCTCATCCCGGGCGCAGATGCGGCGTAGATGGAGGAATTTGGAGTGGGGGGGATAGACTTTTTGCAGGAGATAGGGTGGGAAGAAGTGTAGTCCAGATAGCTGTGTGAGTCAGTGGGTTTATAGTAGATGTCAGTCACTCGTCTGTCTCCTGTGATGGATATGGTGAGGTCCAGAAACGGGAGGGAGATGTCGGAGATAGGCCAGGTATATTTAAGGGCAGGATGGAAATTGGAAGTGAAGTGTATGAAGTTAGTTAGTTCTGCATGGGTACAAGAGGTAGCACCAATGCAGTCGTCGATGTAGCGGAGGTAGAGTTCGTAGATAGGGATTGGCTGGTTCTACGGTCGAGGAAGAAACGGAGGGCTTCGAGACCATCCTTGTGGGGATGGAACTGTAGAGTGACTGGACATCCAAGGCACCTCACGTCCAAGACACTATGTCCAAGATACCTCACACGCTCTCCATCTCCTCGATAACTTCTGGTTTCCAGTCCCCCACTCCCTCATCTTTACCATTGATGTCCAGTCACTCTACACTTCCATCCCCCACAAGGATGGTCTCGAAGCCCTGAGTTTCTTCCTCGACCGTAGAACCAGCCAATCCCCATCTACGAACTCTCTCCTCCGCCTAGCAGAGCTGTTTCTTACCCGTAACAACTTCTCCTTTGACTCCTCCCACTTCCTCCAAACCAGAGGCGTAGCTATGGGCACTCGCATGGGCCCTAGCTATGCCTGCCTCTTTGTTGGGTATGTCGAACAATCCCGTTCCGGGCGTACACTGGCCCTTTCCCCGAACTCAACCTCCGCTACATCGACGACTGCATTGGTGCTACCTCTTGTATCCATGCAGAACTCACTGACTTCATACACTTCACCTCCAATTTCCATCCTGCCCTTAAATATACCTGGACTATCCCCGACATCTCCCTCCCGTTTCTGGACCTCATCATATCCATCACAGGAGACAGACTAGTGACTGACATCCACTATAAACCCACTGACTTGCACAGCTATCTGGACTACACTTCTTCCCACCCTGTCTCCTGCAAAAAGTCTATCCCCTACTCCCAATTCCTCCGTCTACGCCGCATCTGCGCCCGGGGTGAGGTGTTTCACACTAGGGCATCAGAGATATCCTCATTCTTCAGGAAACGGGGCTTCCCTTCTTCCATTATAGATGAGGCTCTCACTAGGGTCTCTTCTACATCCCACAGCTCCGCTCTTGCTCCCACTCCCCCCATTCGTAACAAGGACAGAATCCCCCTCATTCTTACCTTCCACCCCACCAGCCAGCATATCCAACAAAAAAAAATCTGCAAAAATTTCGGTCACCTACAACGGGACCCCACCACTGGCCATATCTTCCCATCCCCTCCCCTTTCTGGGTTCCGCAGAGACCATTCCCTTCGTAACTCCCTAGTCCACTCTTCCCTTCCTACCCAAACCACCCCATCCCCGGGCACTTTCCCCTACAACCGCAGGAGATGCAACACCTGTCCCTTTACCTCCCCCCTCAACTCCATCCAAGGACCCAAACAGTCTTTTCTGGTGAGACAGAGGTTCACCTGCACCTCCTCCAACCTCATCTATTGCATCCGCTGCTCTAGATGTCAACTTCTTTATATCGGCGAAACTAAACGCAGGCTCGGCGATCGCTTCGCTCAACACCTGCGCTCAGTCTGCCTTAACCAACGTGATCTCCCGGTGGCTGAGCACTTCAACTCCCCCTCCCATTCCCAGTCTGACCTTTCTGTCATGGGCTTCCTCCAGTGCCATAGTGAGGCCCACCGGAAATTGGAGGAACAGCACCTCATATTTCGCCTGGGCAGCTTGCAGCCCAGTGGTATGAACATTGATTTCTCCAACTTTAGATAGTTCCTCTGTCCCTCCCTTCCCCTCCCTCTTCCCAGATCTCCCACTGTCTTCCTGTCTCCACCTATACCCTTCCTTTGTCCCGCCCTCCTGACATCAGTCTGAAAAAGGGTCTCGACCCGAAACGTCACCCATTCCTTCTCTCATGAGATGCTCCCTGACCTGCTGAGTTACTCCAGCATTTTGGGAATAAATGACGAGGTCTGATGGGTTTATAATCTAATTACCAACCCTACATTCTCCAAATTATTAAACACAGGGTATCAATTAAACATTCATCACAATCCATGATTGAATGCCTTAAGGCAATATATTATATCTTTAAGAACAGATACGACTAGGATTATTATTAACATCATTGGTGTATATGATTTAATACTTGGGTCTTCTTCTGAAGGTAAGGGCTTACTCTGTTCATAACTCGTCCTCTTTGTTAAACCCAATGACTACAATTCAGCCACTTTGCATTTGAGTGAAGTGGAGAAAATATTTGACAAAGATTACTACCACACGCTGAGATCTGTACAACACCAATACTTGGTTTCAGGATGCTTCCAACATACAAGTTTCCTGTTGACATCTTAGATCGTGATCGAATGGCTGATTGGTTTAACTATCAACAGAAATCATTTTCATTTTTCATTCATGTGATAATCACAGTATGGTTTATGACATAGACCATGCAATTATCTATTCAAATATAAACCTGCAAAGAAAATTCCAAACTAAGTTACCCACAAATTAACAAGAACAATTCAGACATGTTCAGTTTACTTCTGATCTATACAGTCTGTGCTATCTATTCTCCTGCATAGTGACTTTGCAGGGAATGTATTTGGAAATAAGATACAAACAGACCCAACTTAAAAATGATTGAAAAATGCTAAAGATTAAAAAAAAATTGCATTATTCTCTGAGGAAGTGGTTCACATTACTTAACAAAGATAGTTCTTTACAGAATGATACTATCTCCTGAAATAACAAGGAAAGCAAACATGTTCAATCAGATTGGTTTGAGCTCTATATGAAGATACAAATATCCATTGTAAGGGAAGAATGTTGACTTCAAGAGGTAGTTTTGATGGAATAAAGGAACCAGCAGCTCCTTCATTTAAAACCATTATGCTAGTCAAATATTAAAATAGTAATAAATTAATCATTGGTGAAATGGCTGAGCACTTCAACTCCCCCTCCCGTTCCCAGTCTGACCTTTCTGTCATGGGCCTCCTCCTGTGCCATAGTGAGGCCCACCGGAAATTGGAGGAACAGCACCTCATATTACGCCTGGGCAGCTTGCAGCCCAGTGGTATGAACATTGACCTCCAACTTTAGATAATTCCTCTGTCCCTCTCTTCCCCTCCCCCTTCCCAGATCTCCCACTGTCTTCCTTTCTCCACCTATATCCTTCCTTTGTCCCACCCCCTGACATCAGTCTGAAGAAGGGTCTCGACCCGAAACGTCACCCATTCCTTCTCTCCTGAGATGCTGCCTGACCTGCTGAGTTACTCCAGCATTTTGTGAATAAATACCTTTGATTTGTACCAGCTTCTGCAGTTATTTTCTTAGACTTCTCCTTATGCTCACTATGTAAATTCCTCTCTGAGTATATCCTCAATGATAATCTGCAAGTGAGTAATGACACATTGATTATCACACACCCTTCTGAATATTAGCATCCCAACAATTTGCTTTTATCTTTATGAGCTTTACGATTATGAATCCAACTTCCTCAATTGACAGCAATTGCCAATGCATGTATGCATCTGGGGAATATCTGGAACTTGGAAATATAACCATGGAAATGTAATTCTTCACCATAATTTGTGAGATTGAATATGTGAAATATAAAATTAATTCAGTTTGCTTTTAATATTATTTCAGTTGAACAGAATCCTATTTTAAAGAAACAAGAGCTGGATAAATCTTCAAATTATTAACAGATTATTTTAATTTAAATGTTTTAATTCATATTAATTTGAAGAAAAATCAAGAAGAAGTGAAAATATGAATTTTTAATACTTTTTTAGACAATCTAACAACAGCACCTTGTTAAATGGACTAATGATTTCAAGAAGGACTATCTCCAAGGGGAACAGGGATTTTATAACTACAGGGGTTTTGTATTACTTTGTGTGGGCATGGCAAAAACTTAAAGGTATCTTCTAAATTAGACCATTATGTAATAAATTATGGCTAATCTATCATATAGCAAAATGGTTTTGGCAACACCATAACTGGAGGATTCATTAACTTACAGGAAAGAGAGTTTGCTAAGTGTGCAAATTTTAATGGCCAGAGTTGCAAATATCTGTTTCTCGGGTAATGATGTGTTTCTCTTCCTTGTCATCCGAATACACATTCTATTGGAGATTCAAAAGCCCTTGACTATAAGTAAAAGTCAGGATAGCTGTTTGAATGGCAAACCTTGCTTCAACGCTCTCTTCCACGAGTGCGCGCAGTCCCAAAGCACCATCAGATTTTGACAAGACGGCTCTAATGTGCTGGTCCTCTGTAGACACAGGACTCCAAGCACATAAATCTCTTGTCACATTTTGGCAAGGTTGTGAGCAAGGAGGAAGGTCTGATTTTTAATGAAGCTAAATGAACCATGTCTTTTTACTTCAAGCAGACTTTTTTAAGCAGAGGAGTACAGCCGAAACTACACGAGTAATAGTACATACAACCCTGATAGAAAGTGGCTCAAAAATTGCTGTCAAAATAACAGTGAGGCTAATGGTCCTTGCCTTTATTTAAATGCATTTGGTGCAGCATCTTCAAATGAACCCATGTGTGCAGAAACTGAAAATCTGTTGTTGGAGATACATTATACTCCACCATCAGTTTCACACAAAGGCATCTCGCTGTTTTATTTCCCATTCGAATGGCACTCTGCATTGTGAAGTTCCTTTAACTGCAATGTAGACCCAGAGAAAACTCACCATAGATTTTAAATTAAAATTTTTAAGGAACTTACTGTGCAGAGGTATTAATTAGTTTATAAACCTCTCTGCCGTTGAAAATTAACTATGATAATTGTCATTCCCACAGGTTCAAATTGTTATTGGAGATTTTATTTTAATTTACAATGGAAAGTTAAACCTTTCCTTTCTGTTGTTTTTTTCCCTTCTCTCTTAATCTAATGTTTCTTTTCTATTAATGTTTATTGCCTGATTTGATATTGAATTCATCCAGGCTGACTTAAGCTATTGATTCAGACTGCATTGCCTGTTAAGAATTCTTCAATATGTTTGGTTAAGGTGATGAACAATTGGTTTTCCAATTTACTCCAGTTATAAATAATTGAGCCTGCCATACTTGTTCCATCTTGCATTTCCAGCCATGTATTATAAAAGCAAAACTAATAACTGTAATCACCATTCATTGACAACTTCCCAAAAATTAAGGCATTATTGACTCCGGGGATCTGAATCAATCTCTTCTCACATTGGCCCAGAATTTCCAGTGGGTTGCTAATCTGTTGTGTTCCCTGTTTCCTTATCCATTAGGAATGCCAATGATCCCAAATAAAACCAGCTCTAAACTGGTGGCCGCACCTTGGGAAATACAGCACCACTCAACCACAACTATCATAGAACGGTCAGTTAAAGATGTTTCTTGGGCTGCATGTTAACATAGAAACATAGAACATCGGTACAGGAAAGGCCATTTGGCCCTTCGAGCCAGCGCTGCTGGTGAATGTCCTTGGCTTTCCAATGTTGGTGAATGTCTTTGGCTTTCCTGCTTCTCAGCTGGACAACCTGTTGAAACTTGAGCGCTTTTGATACTGGCATGTATGAGGCTTATGGCATTACCATTGGCATCATCAATGTGGCATTAAACAAAGCCATCATTGACATCTGATCTGATACTCCAGTCTGATCATTTCAGAGTGGGAGAGGTGATGAATTTCTATTCAGCCCAAATCTAGAGGAATCGAGGTCTGAGGTAGGTATGTTTGCTTGTTGGCCAGGAATGGCAGGGAAAGCTCTACATGAAAGTCAAGTAACCCCAATATTATGGCCAGCCTACTGTTTGCAACTCTCACTTTTGCCCATTGATCAGATATCGGACAAGAATTGGAATTGATTCCAGTAAATGTTATCAATGTTATAAAACCATTAGTCCTGCCCCAATCACTTGGTCCTGAACACACAACGCATTTCAAAATTTGCATGCACCATAGAATCAGAGTCATATAGTGTGGAAACAGGCTCTGGCCCAACTTGCCCACACCGACCAACATGCTTTTGGTGCATATCCCGCTAAAACTGTCATATCCATGTACCTGTACAATTGTTTCTTAAACTTTGTGATAGTCCCTGCCTCACCTGGCAGCTCGTTCCATGCTGCCACCACCCTTTGTGTGAAAAAGTTACCCCTCAGATTCCTATTAAATCTTTCCCCCTTCACCTTAACCCTCTGGATTCCCCTAGTCTGGGCAAGAAACTCTGTGCGTCTACCCAATCTATTCCTCCCATGATTTTATACACCTCCATAAGATCACCTCTCATCCTTCTGCTTTCTAAGGAATAGATTCCCAGCCTGCTCAACCTCTCCCTAGAGCTCAGACCCTTGAGTCCTGGCAACATCCTCGTAAATCTTCTCTGTACACTTTCCAGCTTGACAACAACTTTCCTAACATGGTGCCCAGAACTGAACACAATACACTAAATGCGGCCTCACCAACATCTTATACCGTATAACTGCAACATGACCTCCCATCTTCTATCCTCAAAACTCTGACTGATGAAGGCCAATGCCTTTTGACCACCCTATCTACCTGTGACTCCACCTTCAAGGAATGATGTACCTGCACTCCTAAGATAGACACAAAAAGCTGGAGTAACTCAGTGGGACAGGCAGCATCTCTGGAGAGAAGGAATGGACGACGTTTCAGGTCATGACCTTTCTTCAGTCTGAAGAAGGGTCTCGACCCGAAACATCACCCATTCCTTCTCTCCAGAGATGCTGCCTGTCCTGCTGAGTTACTCCAGCTTTTTGTGTCTATCTTCAGTTTAAACCTGCATATGCAGTTCCTTCCTACACATTTTACATGCACTCCTAGATCCCTCTGCTCTACAACATTCCCCAGAGACCTACCACTCACTGTGTAGGTCCTGCCCATGTTAGAGTTTCAAAAATGCAACACCTTACATTTCTCTGTATTAAATTCCATCAACCATTCCCCAGCCCAGTTGGCAAACCAATCAAAATCATGTTGCAATTTTTGACAATCATCTTCACTATCTGCAATACCACCCATTTTTATATCATCTGCAAACATGCTAATCTTACCATGTATGTTCTCATCCAAATCATTGACATAGATGACAAACAGTAAAGGACCCAGCACCAAACCCTGAGGCACACCACCAGTCCAAGAAACAACCTTCCACCATCACCCTCTGCTTCCTTCCATGAAGCCACTTTCCTACCTATTTAGCTATCTCTCCATGGATCCCTTCCTAATCTAACCTTCCTGAGCAGCCTACTAAAGTAAAAAAGTGAATGCTTTTCTGAAGTCCATATCTACAGTTCTGCCCTCCTCAACCTTTTTGGTCACGTCTTCAAAAAAGTCAATCAGATTCATGAGACCTGACCTTCCACGTAGAAAACCACATTGACTATCCCTGACTATATCTGTATGCCATCTTTAAAATCAGGATCCATGTCTTGACAAGCTCTTTGATCTGCAAGCCTAGTGTTCACTTCTTAGTTAAATATATGGATTAAGGTTAATACATTCTGTTTCAATAAGTGGAGGCTTCCATACAAATGGAAAGTAATGAAGGAGTCAGGTATGTAATAGTGAACTGACTGTATTAAAGTTTTCAAGTCTCTAAAAGCAGAAAACTGACAGGCCAATAAGAGGGCTCTTTCCTGATGATTGTTATGAATTAGCATAAATGTCAAACACATTTCAAGACACTTATCTGTTGCAGTAATCATTTTGGGATTATGATGATTTTTGAAAGTGTTTAACAAGTCAACAATCCTATTAAGTAACAATTTCGCACTAAAGTGTTTCCAAATGCGTGGGAATTATAAAATTTGTTTTAGAATTGCTTGGAAATTAAAACAAAGCAAATCATCTGTTCAAAATTGTTTTTCCACCTTTTAGTCTGCAGGCAAGGTACTAACAATGATTTGTATTCCAAGCTTTTTTTACACCTGTTCTACCACAACTTTATAGCAACGATGCAAATGTATGCAATACTGGAGAGAATATTCTGGCTGGTGTTAACTGAACATCAGTTGGGTTTGGGTGTACAGGGACCAGGTGCATGGATAGTCATGGTTCCTATTATTATTCCACTGATGGTTGTATTCTGTCAGAGCTACATGCCTGCATTAATCAATTAAGTCTGTATCGAACAGTAGGCTTATTAAGCACGCATGCAGAATAGTAATAAGAATAATTTTGTCCTCATTAAACCATCCAAAGTCTGTGCAAAGTATTGGTTAACCCAACCTTTGCTGTTACATACCACATATTAGCAGTAAGAAGCATCTATTTGTGCTGGTGTTTTTCCAGTCTTGCAGTCTGATCTTCATAGAAAGTGTTCATGATATATTTAAATACATACCAGCTTCTTCCCCCTCTAAAATTATCTACTTACTCTGCCCAAACATACTTCAGCTCCTATCCTTCTCATATAAGCTTCAAGCCACTCCTCAAAAGTTGCAAATGTTACCTCTCTAACAGTATGTTACCTCTCTAATGGTATGTTAGCATTCATAGCAAGAGGATTTGAGTATAGGAGCAGGGAGGTTCTGCTGCAGTTGTACAGGGCCTTGGTGAGACCGCACCTGGAGTATTGTGTACAGTTTTGGTCTCCTAATCTGAGGAAAGACATTCTAGCCTTAGAGGGAGTACAGAGAAGGTTCACCAGATTGATCCCTGGGATGGCAGGACTTTCATATGAAGAACGACTGGATAGACTAGGCTTATACTCGCTAGAATTTAGAAGACTGAGGGGGGATCTTATTGAAACATATAAAATTCTTAAGGGGTTGGAGAGGCTAGATGCGGGAAGATTGTTCCCGATGTTAGGGAAGTCCAGAACCAGGGGTTACAGCTTAAGGATAAGGGGGAAGTCTTTTAGGACTGAGATGAGAAAACATTTCTTCACACAGAGAGTGGTGAGTCTGTGGAATTCTCTGCCACAGAAGGTAGTTGAGGCCAGTTCATTGGCTATATTTAAGAGGGAGTTAAATGTGGCCCTTGTGGCTAAAGGGATCAGGGGGTATGGAGAGAAGGCAGGTACGGGTTACTGAGCTGGATGATCAGCCATGATCATATTGAATGGCGGTGCAGGCTCGAAGGGCCGAATGGCCTACTCCTGCATCTATTTTCTATGTTTCTATGTTTCTATGTTACTTTCTTCCATCAGACTGAAAAGGTTTGCACCAGTTTTTAAAAAATCACTCCAATATTTCTTGCCTAGAAACTCTTGTAAACTCTGAAACAAACTTTTGATGTTTCATCAAGAATTATTTTTCCTATTTTGCATGAATTCCCACCCCAATATCTCGGACCTGGAGACCCTGTACATAGAAAAGAATGCCCCACTTGAACATTACATCCCAGGTTTCCAGTGCTATTGACAGAGCATTTGATATATTTGAGCTAGAAAACGTGCCCCCCAGGTTGTTCCAATGCGAGGCACAGGGTGGGCGGCCACACAAAATGTGCCACAGTCAGGGAATTTGTGCACGAGTCCTATCAGATCTGTGCAGTGGCAGAGAGGGAGTGGGGGAAGCCCAGGAATCCACCACTGTTGGTGGTGGTGGGGTGGGGTAGGGTAGGGAAGGGGTAATTCAAGTGCCAGAGACTAACACCCATAGATGTTAAGGAGATGAGAAGGGCACAAGAGCCCACCAGAGATGAATGGTTAGGAAGAGGAAGGGTCACAGGGAACCAGGGTTTTGTATGCAAGAACCCAACACTCATAGATATTAAGATTTGGATATAGGAGACCAGTGCAGTACTGATTGATAATCAGTACGAGACTCTAATAGAGTGGATGAGCACTGATTGATGGTTGGAGAGAGTCAGAGTTGCCTAGTACAGGTGGATTGCCAGGAATGGGTAGGAGAGTATCAGAGCTTGCTACCATATGTGCTGTCCTAGTGATTTACAAGGTGGAAACTTCTGATGTGCTCAAAGACGATACAAGGTCCTTCTCTATTCCACTTCAGTTATATGAGACCTTGCAAGCTAAGGTGAAAATCTGAGAAAATAGCTGACAGAGAAATGTGTAATAAATTTCATGATACCACCAGCAACTATTCATGGCATTAACATAAGAACATACCATGCAGGACAGCTGAAATGAAATTGTTTTGGTGCGAAACGTTCTCAGGATATAAATTAGAAAATGGTTGTATGTACAAGACATGGTACGTGCTATCTCAGTTAGTGAATAGAAATGCTCTATTCCTATTCACTCGTCCTCTATTCTCTAATGCACTATTCCTCAATTAAAGACCCTTCGGATAATATATGGTATATAAGTCACTTTGCCCAGATCTTTAATGCAAGATGAAACATATTGCATTGTTTGGCCTCTTTCCATTTGCTTATGTGAACAGAAACGGCTTACTTCAGAAGCACCCTCCCTGTTGAACAGCTGCTGCAGCACGTTAAATCCCAGCAGCACCCCAGGCTTAAAAAGCAAGCTCCTGATGTGAATTATTTACAATGGTGGTTTGCCATGCCATGAATATTGAAATAGGATTACCCCTTCCGTTTTGAGCCAAGTCATGCACCCTTTATTAAAGCAGCAAAACAGAACATGTTTGGTTTGGTCCTGCCAGATCCTGTTAAACATCGCCCTTGTGTATTAAAAACTATCCAAATCTCGCTTCTAAATGCAAAATGATGACAAATGTTCCGCGGAATCTTTCTGGCATTGTCTTTGTTCAGCACATTGAATAATATTTTCACGCTGGTTTAAGAGAGAGAGAGACATGTCCTTTTTAAGTGTGATCACTGTGCTCAACATCAAAGGCCCAAATGATATAAATAAACAAAGTAAAGGCTCTGTTCTACTTCTTGCAAGGTTACAGCTTCAATAGTTAATTCATGTGCTGAACTATGCCAGCTTACTGTATAGCTTCACATTTTGTCTTTTGTCTACATTTGCACCTTTACACCCTTATTTCTTAAAAATGATTTCACAGTGGTTTTATTCTGGCTGATGTCGCCAGATAACAATGTCAATTTAATAGATGTGATTTCATTTCTTATACACTGGAGCAGAAAGAACCCACTGCCAGAAGTGAACTTATCCCAATGTATCCGAGGGGTAGTTAAACTGGATTCAGCAAAGTTTAATTAATGTGCAGCTTGGGAGAGAGGTGAGTTTTAATTTACATTCAGAAGGAATCACTAACTACATACCACAGTGCATTCAACCTGAATGGAACTTTAATTAAGTCCTAATCTAAAACCTCTGAATTAACATGGTTGTTGTTTCATGTGGTCTGGGATTTCAAGAGGCTCTTTGGAAAACTAAGTCATACAAAAATAAATATCACATTTCCCAGCAAAATTAGAATCACAAGGTCGTTTAAGTAAGAATATATGATCATTGTAAAAACGAGTATTATAAACTAGCTTTATACATTGTTTCAGTTCTCCAAATAACTAATAACAACTATGCTAAAATGTATTTAACGCATTTTCAAATTCTACAAGCTAATGGAAATCCAGTTTCATGAATATGAAGATGTACCATAATAATTATGAAGGCAGAGGTAAGTATAATCATGACTTTAGAATAGAATAACAACATAAATTTATTCAGTGAATACATGTTTGAATAATTTATAATTTAGTTCATGAGTTAGGTCAGGAAATAATTTCACTATTGCCCACTTGTATATGTTTCAAAATCCATTGTGAGCTCAAACATAAAGCCTCTCACAAGCAATACGCCTACGTTCCCTTGGAGGTACAGCAATGCCATTAGAAGAGCCCAAGAGCATTAAGTATCTGCGTGGATTCATTGTGTTTTGATTGACACAGCAACTTCAAAGGAACAGATTTACATCAATCAGTTTGCAGTGCAATTTGGTAATAGGGGGTGGATCACAAAGACTTGCACATAATCCATCAACGTTTCTCCTCCTGTAAACTGTACGGGTTGTGTAGAATCCAACGTCTTCGGATTAAAAAGGGCTATACATACTGCAAAGCAACATGAGGGCAACAATAAATCAGTGTAATCTGGCCTTGCACAAACAGCCTAAGGCTGTTTGATGAAATTGCTTAACTGTATCCCAATGCACAGCTTTTCCAATCTGTCTTGCCTACTTTTATAAATGCGAATTTATTACAGGAGCATCTGTGAAGATAAAGGGAGGAAGCAAAAACACTACTCAAATATCTATTTTTAATGGCAGCAGCAATGTTCTAGTTTGTAATGATATAAAGTTGATACGGAATCGGGCATAACATGGATCCTATCTCCAGGCTACTGTTTGGGGGCCTGTAGATAACTCCCATTAGGGTCTTTTTACCCTTACAATTTCTCAGTTCTATCCACAATGACTACATCTTCTGATTCTAAGTCACCCCTCGCAAGGGACTGAATTTCATTCCTTACCAACAGAGCTACCCCACCCCCTCTGCCCACCTGTCTGTCTTTTCGATAGGACGTATACCCCTGAATATTCAGCTCCCAGGTCTGATCCTCGCAACCATGTCTCTGTAATTCCCACAACATACCAACCAATCTCTAACTGAGCCTCAAGCTCATCCACTTTTTTTCTTATACTTCGCGCATTCATATACATTATAATTTTTTTAATTCGGTATTCACCACCCCTCTCACACCGGTCCCTACTTCACCTGACCTTACTCTCTTATCCCTTCTTGAACAGCCCGTCCCATTAATTCAGCTGTCTTTCGAAACTTTTCCTGTACTCTCCTCCCCTTTAACTCCATCCTTATACTCCCAATTTGTCAACCTGTGCCCCCTGCTATTTAGTTTAAACCCACCCTTGTAGCACCAGCAAACCTGCCTGCCAGAACGTTGCTTCCCCTTCAGTTAAGGTGCAACCCCTTCATTTTGTAGGGAATCTGCAGTAGAATCTGTGGGGTTGATTACATTCTGTTTGAGAACACTCTGGGGAAATGAATGGCATTTATATATTAACCATTCTAAGTGTCGGCGATTTATACGTTGTATTATACATACATATATATATATGTGTAATTATATTTTGATAGAATTTTGCACCCGTGAAGATGAGAAGGGCAATGTCGAGTAATTGGAAATATCAGTATTGAACAGTCCTAGCACAAGTAAAGCAAATGAGTTGAACAGAGAAAAGCTTCTTTTTGCTCTTCCCTGCCTTTACAATCTGCCTTGAGCTCATGTCACTGTGTGACAATTCACTTACCACATCAGGCATCTGTGTGGCCGCTTTGACTGAGGCTACCAATTTACTGCCAACCCGTGTTAGCTTTTCTGTTCATTAAAGGTAGGGCCTGAATTGCCGAATTTCATTTCATTGATGGGGCTTACGGAGAGAAAGCTTCCATCCAATTCATATAGACTGGACTTATAGTTCAGCCCGAAAAGAATTAGATTACAGTTTTAAGCAAACATGTCAACATAAATTTAGGAAAGCTTCAATCTGAGAAGGATAGATCCATTTTAAAGCAGTATTTTTCAGCATTCCCAATTTCCCCTCACGTTACTATGTGCATTAAGATGCCTAGATTCTGATTACTAAGATCTTGCATCTTTCTCCCCTCCTCCTTAAAATGTGCTCTTTAACTAAATTTGTGGTCATCTAATCTAATATCTTCTAAAATTGCTTGGAGTCAGATCTTATTTGCGAGCACTCGTATAACGTGCCTTTGGAGATTTTACCATGATAATAATACCACATGCATAGATTTTGTGATGGGGTTATTTACCGAGCAGTCGTTCTCATTGTTCAGAACTTACATTTGTTGTAAAAGGTTGACGAATGGGTTCCCTTTGAATTGCATTCATTCTTAAACCTGGACAATTCCAGGTGGAACTAACAATTTTCATAACTGAAATTTTTGCCCTTGACTTCTAAAAGATACTCCATGGCTGTTTCTCTTGGATGGAAGTCAGCTCTAGATGTCAGTCTCAGGTTAACGTTCCAGCTGGTAAGGACTGAACTGAAGAGAAATTTAGTTGAAATTCTCTGCCCCAGTGGGTCGTGGAAGTTTAATCAATGAGCACAGTCAAGACTGAGATCTTTTGGAGACTAAGGGATTCAAGATGGGAGAGTTCCATTGGAAGTCGAGCCACAGCTTCACTGGATTGTGAGCAGGCTCAAAGGCTTCCTGCTTTCTACCCAAGTGTTTACTTCCTCGCTTTGAATTTGGCTGAGTTACAGAGTGAGCTCAAGATTCAAGAGTCAAGTCAAGAGTGTTTTATTGTTGTATGATGGAACAATAACATTTTTACTTCCAGCACCACAACAGATATGTAAATACAGTACTCTGTAAACATGAATGATAGTGTCCTAGAGTAGAGAGTTTTGAGGAACAGAGGGACCAAGTTCAAGTCCAAAAATCCTTAAATGTAACAATGCAGGTAAATAATGTGGTTAAGGATACATATGTACACTTCCACAACCCACCAGGGCAGAGAATTTCAACTGAATTTCTCTTCAGTTCAGTCCTTACCAGTTGGCACGTTAATCTGAGACTGAGCCATTGAACACAAGAGCAGGAAGGTTATGCCCCCCTGACTGCGAGTAAATGTCTAGGTGAGCATTTGAAACACCTAGTTATAGAAATCTCTGGCCCATGTGATGGAAGATGTGTTTAATACAAATGACTGCCTACTGCTTGGCCTGGATGTGGTGGGCCAATTGGCCTGTTTCCATACTGTGTGACTGTAGCACTCCATTGAGTGGTGGGGCAGGATTAGTTGGGATGGGTGCCGAGTGGCCTGTTCCTGTTCATGTCTTGTGTAGGAAGGAACTGCAGATACTGGTTTAAACAGAAGAAAAACACAAAATGCTGGAGTAACTCAGGCAGCATCTCTGGAGAGAAGGAATGGGTGACGTATCGGGTTGAGAGAAGGGTCTTGACCCGAAACGTAACCCATTCCTTCTCCCCAGAGATGCTGCCTGTCCTGCTGAGTTACTCCAGCATTTTATATCTATCTCCTGTTCATGTCTTCTTGTGCATTCTTCTGTTCACATTCAGGTCCCAATTGATTTTGACGAGCCTTGATGAACTGGTCGGTGTCAATCTAAGGATTTGCTGATGTGATTGCACATGTATTTGGCTTTCCAGGAGGGATGCCAATTTGGCAAATGCTGAAGATCTAACACTCATTTTGCACGTTGTCCTGGACCCCTATGTTAATGTTTACACCAGCATGGAATTCCTTTGATTCTGAATTGGTACCTGCACTTTTTGATGACTTGACACTCATTTGACATCCATTAAATGTGTTCCTCCCCTTTTCAAAGCTTAATCAAGATTACTGGCTTAAACACTGGTTCTATAGGAAAGTATTAAAACAATGATATTGTATCTGATCATCCTTTCATTTCAGTCTCTGTGACAAAGTGCTTTCATTTCAGTCTCTGTGACAAAGGATGATGTTCTCTCTCCCTAACCACCCCATAAATCCATTGACCAGGAGACCCGTTGGCTTCCTGGACAGCAATGTCTTCATCCTATCAGAGATATATTCCCTTTGCCCTATCCATCCCACCCCCACTCTCCCTGAAACTTAATACTAATTTACTTTCTCTGCTCCCCACCTCTGATGATGATCGATCAATCTAAAACATTAATTCAATTTTGCTTTCTACACTCTGAATTCAGACAACCAACATCTGCATAAAATGGACATGATGCACCCTTCCAATGACTAAGAAATTCCCTTGTTGAAATATGCAGTATCTTAGTCTTAATATTTACAAGAGTCTTTATTGATAGTTGATGTGTCTTTCTGTGTTCATTAAAGGATGTGAGCCACATTTAATGGAACCAGACATTTTAGATTGTTAAAATAGTAGAGGCAAAGAACTGCAGATGGTGGTTGATACATAAACGATACAAAGTGCTGGAGTAACTCAGCAGGTCTGATATCATGTCTCCAGTAGGAATCACAGAGGGGGACCAGTGAGAGAGGATCTAACAGTACTCCTGTTGGAGAGATGAGGAGCAGTTCTTCAAAGTAGGCTCACCATGAGGAGATTTTGCAGTAGAGCAGTCAAAATGTAGATACAAAGAACTGCACATACTGGTTAATATACAAAAAGGACACAAAGTGCTGGGGTGACTCGTGGAGGTTAGGCAGCATCTCCTTGAGCTGCTGGGTTACTCCCACACTTTGTGTCATCTTAGATTGCTGGACAGTTAATATTACAACACAATACATTTAAGTATCTTTTTTTTAAAAAGAAATTTAAACCCAATTCCAATCCAGTTTCCAGTGCATATTTTGACCTGCCTCATAGCTTCTCATTAATCTTTGTTTCAGTTGTCCTGACATTAATGCCTTTCGTAACGTGAGTCTCGTGTCTATATGTTTGGGTTGAAGAAGGGCATTGACAAATCCCAGTGAAATTGCCGAGCTAAATGTTCCTTGGTGCCCATCCTCCAGTACTGGCCCGTGCAGATGGAAGTGATCTGAACTTATTTTATTAAGTGTAAGAAAATAACTGCAGATGCTGGTACAAATCGAAGATATTTATTCACAAAATGCTGGAGTAACTCAGCAGGTCAGGCAGCATCTCAGGAGAGAAGGAATGGGTGACGTTTCGGGTCGAGACCCTTCAGTCTGAAGAAGGGTCTCGACCCGAAACGTCACCCATTCCTTCTCTCTTGAGATGCTGCCTGACCTGCTGAGTTACTCCAGCATTTTGTGAATTCTTTTATTAAGTGATTAGTGTGCTCAGATGCTCTATTCTTAAGATGAGTGATGATGATCATTTGAACAGACCAGCAAAATTTGCAGCATCATCTCTTCAATTACTCACACTTTGTCCTTTTTCGATCTGTATTCCTTTGCAATATAACAGGGAATAAAACTTTGCGTGAATCCGATCGACGTGTTTGACATATGCTTGTGCTAACAGCATCCAACACTCATAAATACAACTGTCTCATTGAGAGCCAGCAGCAGAGAGGACAGCTGCACTTGACCTCCCATCAATCAAAGTTAATCCTTGGGATCAGCCAAATGCTGTAATCCTTCCTTTGTGGCACATTTGTGTTTACCTGGGAGTCATATTAATTATTTTCAAAGAGCACCATGTGTCAAAGCCAGGGAAATGAATCATTTCAATGCTTTTGATGAAAGCAGAGAACCAAGGAGGCCTGTGAAGATCAAACAGAGGAATTGTCTTTGTAAAATGGTTAAATGTTCTCAAAATTTAATGTCAACGCCATTTCATCCTACTTGCCCACCATACAACTGAACATGGATCGATGCTAGAATTCGATGCTCTTGAAGCATTCTTTAATGTCACCAAATTGCTCATCTCTTTTAATAAGTAACACAAAATGTAACAGAAATTGATGAGCAAATTTTAAAACGACGAAAGGAATATTAAATTAGTTAGGAAAAACTTGAAATTGATGATTGAAAGACACTCAGAAAGGCCAAGACAGATTTTCCAATTGTCTGTGATTTCAAAACAAATACTGATTTGTTCTGAACCTTTTCATTCCTCTAGTTTCCCTCCCCACCAAACTCTCAGTCTGACGAAAGGGTTTTGACCTGAAACATCATCTGTTCTTTATCTCCAGAGATGCTGCCTGATCCGTTGAGTTACTCCAGCATTTTGTGTCTATCTTTGGTGTAAAACAGCATCTGCAGTTCCTTCCTACACTGTTTTTTATATCTCTGGAATGTGAATTAGATTAGTGACTCTCGAAGATGAGGGAGGAAACCCTGCAATTATTTTTTTCCTTTCATATGGTGCAGAGGAAAAAACAATTTGAAAGCATTCTGGCATTGAACCTTTCAGGAAGAGAGTTCCAGTTTCCCACTGCCCACTGTGTGAAGAAATGCTACTTAACATCATCCTCATCAAGCCTAGCTCTAATTTTGCAGCTCTGCCCACTTGCTCAGCAGCATGTCACCAAACAACATCATTTCTCTGCATCTTTCGGACAGTTAATTGTTCGAAACAATTAGACGACTCCTCAATCTTCGCTGCTCTAGGGAATACAAGACTAGAGCATGAAGATTGTTCTTGCATTTAACTCTTTCGTCTCTGATATAATTCAGTGAATCTGCATCACAACCCCTTGAAGGCCAATGTATGCATCCTGAAGTACAATACTTAGAACTGAAAAATACTGCAAGTGGGAACTAATCAGGATATTGTATAACAGACCCATCTTTACTATTCTATGGTGTTCTTTCAAATTGAGCTAAGGACTAAAATTCCCTTGTATTTATTTTTCAGACTGACCCAGTGTTTCTCAGAGATGAGAACTCGGAGTCCTAAATTGCTCTGCTCCCAGTACTTTTAGCTTTTCATCTGGGGAGATTAATTTGACTGTAATTGTTGTGGCCCTTTCTCTTTGATTTAGGAACTTCTTACTGGCAAAATCATTAAAAGCCTGTGGAGTTAGTTTGAACTGTGTCTCCACAGATTGCCTCAGGCACTAGTTGCAATATCTTCTTTTCTTAGGACTACAAATCAAGGGCTAAATATTCTGTGATGAATGACCCAACCTTCTGACCACAAAGACTCTCCTAAAGGCCTAAATTGGTCCTTTTGGAGATAGAATATTCTCCAGTTTCAGAATAAATGCAATTACAATAACCTTAAGCATTGACCAAGTCAACTGGCACTTTATCACTAGAGTTAACATAGAATACGGAACATAGAACAGCACAGCAAAAGAACAGGCCCTTCGGCCCACAATAACTGTGCCGACCATGATGCCAAGATCATCCCTCATCAACCTGAAGGTATTTATTCACAAAATGCTGGAGTAACTCAGCAGGTCAGGCAGCATCTCAGGAGAGAAGGAATGTGTGACGTTTCGGGTCGAGACCCTTCACCTTATCTACCTGATGTGACAGCGGCCCCTGATGCCATTCTGATACCTATCACTGGCAGACAGGCCAGGAGAAGGCCATCCTCAGTATCATTGGTAACAGCTGGGTCCATTTAGCTCACATCGAATTGACCCACCTTAACTTTGTCAACCTACTTCTTGTAAAACCCATTCCAGCTAGAGGGGAGAATGCGATGAGAAGGTGAGAGAAGGAGGAAGTGGGAGGAAGTGGGAGGGGAAAGGATAAAGGAGAAAGGCTCCTTACAAGCTGTGTTCTGCTGTTGCAGGTTTGAGGAAGACTGAGCCACTGGGACAAACCAAGACCACCAGCAGCATCAGGTGGTCAAGACTGGGCTGCTGGGAAGTAGCTCAAGACTGCCAGTGTCTCTGCTAAGTCTAGGACTGAGCCTGAGATGCCAGTGTCCCTTCCTGCCCACAGACAACGAGGGACTACTCCACACACTGATGCAAAGACTGATCCGCCAGGATAAGCCAGAGAAGGCCACACCATTTCTTCAGGCCCAAAGCTGAACTGCCAGGATAAGTCTGAGACCATCAGTGCCTCCTCTCGAGGCAAAGGTGAGCTACAGGGAGAAGCCAGATTTTGCCACACTTCCAGCTTTGAAACAAGGACTGAGCTGCCGGGGCAAGCCTGAGATTACCAGTCGCACCACACATGTGTCCTGACGACAAGGGGCAGTGCCACTATGCAATCTCGGACGTTGTCATCACTGTCATTAAAACATGTCACATGAGCTCACTCTAATGTGAGGGTAGGTGTGATCACTGCTGAACCCAGCGTTATCTCCGACACATATCCCATATTCCTCCTTTCCCAGCATATCCAAAAGTCTTTTAAATGCCATTAATGTATCTGCTTCAACCACCATACCCCACGGCACATTCCAGGCACTAGCCATCCTCTGCATTAAAATACTTGCCTCACTCATCTCCTTTAAACCTTGCCCCACTCACCTTAACATTTAACTTCCTACACAATCTGCTTTATTGACCAAACGCCACAGATTAAATGTACCACTGCAATGTTACCACCATCCTCTTGATTTCCATTAATTTAAAGAACAAAGGGAGCTGGTACATTTAACATTGTAACCCCCAGTGTCCTCCACAAGCCACAATATTCTGGCTTGAACAGGTATCATCATTCTATCAGCATTGGTGGTCTAGGATATGGAAACACAGTGGTTATGTTGCTGCACCAGGAACCAGCAGCCTGCCTGGGTAAGCGATGTAGATTGACACAAAATGCTGGAGTAACTCAGTGGGTCAGACAGGATCTCTGGAGAAAAGGAATAGGGGATGCTGCCTGACCCAATGAGTTACTCCAGCTTTTTGTGTCTATCTTCAGTTTAAACCAGCATCTGCAGTTCCTTCCAACACAAGTGATCTAGATTTTTGAATTTGAATCCCAACATGGCAGCTGGAGAATTTAAACTATTAAATTGGTTTATAATTAAAAATAAACTAGTATCCTTCATTGAAACAGATCATTAAACTAACACTCCTGGTTTACTAATGTCCTTCAGGGGCAAGAAATCTGTCATCTTCATTCTAGATCGTTGCAGCAAAGCTCCAAGGCTTCTTTACCAACATTATTTCACCCTAAAAGCCACCACAATATTTTAATGCAGATGCACATCCTCATTCAACACAGTAACACATTAATTATGATACTGATCTGGTATCCAGAGGTCTGGATGTTTGCTCTTCTCCAAGGTATATTTTTAATTCAAAGCAATTGCATTGCCAATCCTCCCTATCTTATTGTTTGTTGTGTGCTATTGGAGCAAATCATACCATTCATGGGTGCAATCAAACCATACATAGCACAAAAAGAGAAGGGAAATAAAATGCAGAATATAGTGCTACCAGTCTGAAGAAGGGTTACGACCTGAAACATCATCTGTTCCTTTTTCTCCAGAGATGTTGCCTGATCTGCTCAGTTGCTCCATCACTCTGTGCTTATCTTTGATGTAAACCAACATCTGTAGTTCCTCCTACACAGGGAAGAAGCTGTTCTTGAATCCGGTGGTGAGTGCTTTCAAGCCCTTGTATCTTCTGAATGATGGGAGAGAAGAGAAGAGGGAATGGCCAGGGTGGGAGTGGTGCTTGATAATGTTGCCAGATTTCTCATGGCACCATTGTGTGGTTGGAGTCAATGGAGGGGCGGCTGATTTGGTGATGACCTGGTCAGCGTCCACAACTCCACAATGTCTAGCAGTCATGGGCAGAGCCATTACCAAACTAAGCTGCGATGCATCCCTATAGGATGTTTTCTATGATGTATCTGTAGAAATTAGTAAGAGTCATTGGAAACATGCCAAGTTTCCTTAGTCTTCTGTGGAGGTACAGCATTAGTGGGCTTTCTTGTCCATAGTGTCAATATGGTTGGAATTGGGCGAAGTCTTGGTGATATTTACACCTAGTTCTCAAATATCTCCACTTTAGCACCATTGTGGACTTGTGAATGTACTCCACACTGCTTCCTGAAGTTGATGACTAGCTCCGTTGTTTTGTTGACATCAAGAGAAAGGTTGTTGTCTTGGCACCGTGATACTAAGATTTCTATCTCCTTTCTCATTGGTGTCATCTGCAAAGTTGTAAGTGGAGTTAGAGCAAAATTTGGCAGCCTAGCCATGAGTGTATTGGGAGTATAGTAAGGGGCTGAGAACACAACCTTGCGGGACACCGGTGATGAGAATTATTGTGCAGGATGCTTTATTGCCTATTCTTACTGATTGCAGTCTACGGGTCAAGAAGTCAAGCATCCAGTTGCAGAGCGGGCACTGAGTCCAAGGTCCAGGGGTTTCAAGATGAGTTTGGTGAAAGTAAGGTGTTGAAGGCAGAGCTGTAGTTAATGAGTGGGAGTATGACATAGGTCAGATTATAATAAGAGAAAGTTATAGCCTGAAGTAATGAGATTGAAATGTTCTTTTATCATTGCATGTTTCCTTCATTTACATGTAGCATAAAAAATAAACTGACTGAGATAACATGATTTAAGTAGGTGGATTGGGAGAGTTCCGCAGTCTCAGATACATTTTCACTCACTAACTCAAAGCACTCTCACCTTCAATCTCTTCCACCCACTAATATTTTTAGAAGACATGCATTTGATTCAGAACAACAGAGTCGTAACTGAATGTAGCTGAATGTGGTTTTTAGAACATAAAAAATGTATTGATGCAAATTGCCCCTGAGAGTGCTGTTTTTCCGACTTTTCTCTGCCTTTCATTTCATGTTAAAACTAAGCTTACTTTATTTAACATAAGTGCAAAAAGACTAGAGTATGAATGTAATATTTAACTCTGAAGCAAATCCTAGAGGATTAAATAATTCAGAATAGATTGATAAACATACCATGTATCATATGAAAAATTAACGCTTTGTGAATCCTCTATAAATAATTTAAACCTTTCAAATGAAAAAAAAATCAGGAGTACTGCACAATGCATAGTTTGCCTCATTTTTTTGGTTTGGGGGGATTTGTAGTGTTTTGGGGATGGTGGTAAAGAGGAAAAAATATTGCCAATTCACCTTGAATTAGTCTGGTCAAACAGCTTTCAGTCCTACTCATGGCAAAAGAAGAGTGACTACCATGCACTACTACCCAAGACAAATGCTACCTCTTGATATTTTCTTATTTTAAATATTTCTACACAGGAACAGACTTAAAGCAACACTCAATCTGAATAAAACACAAACTTATGGAGGAAATAAGCAGGTTGGGCTGTATCAGTCTGAAGAAGAGTCCCAACCCAAAATTATCGACTTATTTCCCATCACAGTGACGGCATGATGGCACAACGGTAGAATTACTGCCTTACAGCACCAGAGTCCCGGGTTCGATCCTGACTATGGGTGCTGTATGTATGGAGATTGTACGGTTCTCCCCATGACCTGCATGGGTTTTCTCTGGGAGCTCTGGTTTCCTCCCACACTTCATATACGTACAGGTTTGTAGGCTAATTGGTTTGGTAAAAATTGTAAATTGTCCCTTGTGTGTGTAGGATAATGTTAGTGTGCTTGGATTGCCTGTTGGCGCGGACTCAGTGGGCCGAAGGGCCGAAGATTTTGCGCTGTATCTCTGTCTCTAAACTAAATGCTGCCTGACCTGCTGAGTTTGTCTTTTGTTCAAATGTTCCAGCATCTACAGACTATTATGGACTCAAGAGTTGCAACTTAATATGCAAATAAAACAAAAGCAGACATTTAATTCACCTCGCATTAGATCAAGAATATTCATCATTAACAAAAGCATTATCTGTTTCATAAATTTGTAATGAGCTTTTGGAAACCTTGTTGAATTTAAAGGCTACGTGCTAAGTGGATGGAATGTTTTCAGGCCAATGTGGCTGCTGAAATACATAGTCTTGCCATAGAGAGTTGTCAGTCAGTTCTCCTGTACACCAACGTAAATTGGAGGAACAGCACCTCATATTTTGTTTACAACTCAGTGGTATGAATATTGATTTCTCTTACTTCAAGTAACCCTTTCTTTCCCTCTCACTCCGTCCCTCCCCTACCCTAGTTCTCCAACTAGTTTCACTGTCCTTCTGATTAATTTTATTGATTGCATGCCTTGTTGTCACCTTTCCCTTAGCTAACAATGAACTATTCTACATTTCCTTATCATCATTTGCTTTGATCTGTCATTTGCATACCTTAACCCTCATATCTCTAGACCCTCATCCCTGACTCTCAGTCTGAAGAAGGGTCTCGACCTGAATCATCACCCATTCATCCTCTCCACAGATGCTGCCTGTCCCACTGAGTTACTCCAGCATTTGTGTCCATTAGCAAAGGTTGCCCGCATTGACCACTGGTATAGAAAATAGTGCTGCTGTCTCACAGCTCCAATCACCTGGGTTTGATCCTGATATCTGTTGCAGTATGTGTGAAGGTTACATGTTTTCCCAATGACCACATGTTTTTCCCCCCAGGTTTTCTGGTTTCTTTACACTTGGTGTTTGGCTGGTTAATTCATCACTGTAAATTATTCCTAGCTTAGATCGTTGGAGAATCAGGAAAGAACTGATGTGAGAGGGAACAGGTACAGGCAGTTAAATGGAGAATGGGATTGATGGAATTGCTCCAAGAGCTGGCATAGATATGATGGGCTGAACTGCCTCTTTCCTTGTCATAAGGTAATATATACCAATCAGCCAAAACATTATGACCACTGATAGGTGAAGTGAATAATATTGGTTACCTTGTTACAATGGCACCTGTCAAGGAGTGGGATATATTAGGCAGCAAGTGAACAGTCAGTTCTTGAAGGTGATGTGGTGGTTGCAGGGGAAATGGGCAGAAGTAAATACCTGAGCGACTTTCAATATGGCCAAATTTTTATGGCCAGACGACTGGGTCAGAGCATCTCTGAAACGGCAAGGCTTGTGGGGTGCTCCCGGTCAGCAATGGTGAGTACCTACCGACAGTGTTCCGAGGAGGGACAAACCACAAACTGGCGACAGGATGTTGGGCGCCCAAGGCTCATTGATGCGCGAGGGCAACGAAGGCTATCCCATCTGGTCCAAACTGACAGAAGGTCTACTGTGGCACAAGTCACAGAAAATTTTAATGGTGGTCACGGGAGGAATGTGTCACAATACACAGTGCATCGCACCCTGCTGCGTATGGGGCTGCACATGAGGACCAACAGCATATTAGGCAGGTGGTCATAATGTTTTGGCTGATCGGTGTATATTACAGATAAATGAAATGTGCATGAATGTTCAATGTCATCTTGCTGCGTATAGAATATGCTGCTCCCTTTATTTTAGGCAGGCTCACCTGTGATTCTTCATCGGCGTAAATCCTGTTGAGGTTGAGACGATTTAAACAACAGATTAAGATAAATAACAACCTACTTTTGACCATTTACCTTTTTTGAATTTATACTCTGTTTAGAGCTTCTGTTGCAGATGCTGTTTGCCCCCTGTTACAGGAAGGCCTGTGGAGTGCCGGTTATTGTAGATGCTGCAATAGAGATTGATCTTTTTGAGCACTGCATAATTCTCTGGTTGAGTGGTGCAATAATGCAGGCCTCCGTTACTGTCCATCAACCACAGCTTTCAGCTCGTGTACACATCAACTCACTGATTATAAGCCTTGGGAACTCTTTTTAAATTGCAATGAAAGGCTCCATTTTATATAAAATTGCACAGAATTTGCAGCAGAAGAGCATTAACTGTGCCATTGAAATGACAAAGGTTGAGTTAAAGCCTATGGTTGATTGCTGATGACCTGGGTCTGTGTTAAAGCGAACAAGATCATTTTTGGCAAATTATGTGTTATTTGATGTAGAGGATGATTAATGCTTTGTCGGCAAGAAAACAAAAGTACCATGCAGTACAAAGGGTGCCTTATTATTATTACCCAAATCCATTTTATTTTTTACTTCTTAATTGGGGATCAAGTAATTTGAGAGACACTTTACAATAAACCTAAAACTGCAATGCAAAGCAATTCAGAAACGCAGATCCATCAAGTGACATCAACATTTCTCATCATGTCTCCAAAAGTGATATCAGTAATAAAGATATTAGATTTTTGAGATAATTGTATCATATTTAAGATGAATCTAAAAAATTAAATGGGAATATGATTTTCTTGACTACATAAGTTCATAAGTCATAGGAGCAGAACTAAGCCATTCAGCTCATCAAGTCTACTCTGCCATTCAATCATGGCTAATCTATCTTTCCCTCTCAACCCCATTCTCCTGCCTTCACCCCATAACCCTTAACACCCTTACTAATCAAGAATCTATCAGTCCCGACTTAAAAATACCCAATGACCTGGCTTCCACAGACTTTTCCGCATTTGTAATCCATCCATTGAATAAGGTTCCAATATCAAGGTTACTAACCTGGTTAAAGCTGCACCAGAAAAGGGAATGGTGAGAATTCAGATATTAGACAACACTGGTCCACATTGTTTCTGTAGGATGTGTTCTATCATTGCACCGGAGTCACAAAAACAAATAACACTTAGCTTTAGGTGCTGCCTTCAATTCCATCGCAATCTTTTGGAGTCTCCACTGTGCGACTGCCTCTAAATGAAATGGAAGTCAAGGTCCAGCTTATGTCATAGTACAAACATAAATCATTTTCAAAATGAATTCATCCTCTTGTTAGTGCTAACTGTAAAGGAGGTTTATCAACACCATTTTGAGATTATTACCATTAAAGACAAAAAGTTGTTAAAATTCACTCTTGCAACTTAAGTAATATTGCTTTGAATGTTACTATAGTGTTTCAGCACAGAAAATTCGAAAGAGAAATTTCAAGAAATGCAGATTTGCACAATATTAGGTCTTTCAAAAAATAAAGTATCTTTACTAGTTAGTTTAAATCACCAGTATTATAAAGAAGATACTTTTGATCCATTATTTAACTCGACATTTCTGTCAGTCGAAGGATTAATAAAGAATGTACTTTTGGTGTTGGCTTTACTTCTGTTCATTTTGCCTTTTCCGCCAACAACACTGAAAGTCTAGGGCCACTACAATAACCATATAACCATGTAACCATATAACAACTACAGCATGGAAACAGGCCTGTCCGGCCCTACCAGTCCACGCCGACCATTCTCCCTGACCTAGTCTCATCTACCTGCACTCAGACCATAACACTCCAATCCCCTCCTATCCATATACCTATCCAATTTACTCTTAAATAATAAAATCGAGCCAGCCTCCACCACTTCCACCGGAAGCCCATTCCATACAGCCACAATCCTCTGAGTAAAGAAGTTCCCCCTCATGTTACCCCTAAACCTTTGTCCCTCAATTCTGAAGCTATGTCCCCTTGTTGGAATCTTCCCCACTCTCAAAGGGAAAAGCCTACCCACGTCAACTCTGTCCGTCCCTCTCAAAATTTTAAAAACCTCTATCAAGTCCCCCCTCAACCTTCTACGCTCCAAAGAATAAAGACCCAACCTGTTCAACCTCTTTCTGTAGCCTAAGTGCTGAAACCCAGGCAACATTCTAGTAAATCTCCTCTGTACCCTCTCCATTTTGTCGACATCCTTCCTATAATTTGGCGACCAGAACTGCACACCATACTCCAGATTCGGCCTCACCAATGCCCTGTACAATTTTAACATTACATCCCAACTTCTATACTCGATGCTCTGATTTATAAAGGCAAGCATACCAAATGCCTTCTTCACCACCCTATCCACATGAGATTCCACCTTCAGGGAACAATGCACAGTTATTCACAGATCCCTCTGTTCCACTGCATTCCTCAATTCCCTACCATTTACCCTGTACGTCCTATTTTGATTTGTCCTACCAAAATGCAGCACCTCACACTTATCAGCATTAAACTCCATCTGCCATCTTTCAGCCCACCCTTCCAAAAGGCCCAAGTCTCTCTGTAGACTTTGAAAATCTACCTCACTATCAACTACACCACCTATCTTAGTATCATCTGCATATTTACTAATCCAATTTGCCACACCATCATCCAGATCATTAACAATGGTGTTGAGATTGGCATGTTCCAATGATCCAGTGTGAAGCAAGTAAATAATAGGCTTTGATAGATACAATGTGATATATTTCAGTCTCGTACTATCAAAAAACGTTGATCCATAGAGATCTACTAGTTATTGTGAGATCTACTAGCGTCATGAACTACAAGACAGGTGTAAAAAAAAAAGCATGCCGAGTCAGCAGTCTGCCTGAGATGGTGATGATACATCCAACATGGGATGCAGTTCCCTATCATGGCCTCTGATGAAATGTGACGTGTTGCCTGCAGAGTCATCACTACCTTCTACCACATCTGATGTCAGTCTGAAGTGGCCTTCATTATCACTGTCTCTCTAGCTCCTTGAGGTAGCACTGCACTTTGTTTGGCCTTGCTGCACCTTTTTTCTCATCTGGTATTTCCCTGATCCAGGAATATCACACCTGCCCTCAATGTTGTCTTTTTTTTAACATTGAAAGCACATTTAGTTTTAGCACATCGGTTTGTTACTGTCATGTGTAATGAGGTATAGTGCAAAGCTTTGTTTTGCATTCTATCCAATCAAATCAGATACTATACATAATTTAAAGTGAAACTCAAGCACATTAGATACACCAATGTACAAGACACCGAGTGCAGATTAATAATTCTCAGCATTGTAATGCATCAGTTCCATAGACAAAGCCCAATGTTTGCAATTGGGTAGAGTTGGGCCCTATCTTGGAGGATTGTTCAGAACCCTGATAACTTAGGGGAAGAAGCTGTTCCTGAGTCTGGTGGTGTGTGCTTTCAAACTGCCAGACAGGAGCAGGGAGAAGATGAAATGGCTGGGGTGGGGCAAGTTTTTGATTATGTTGGCTGCTTTTCTGAGACAGAGTGAAATGTAGATGGAGTCAATGGTGGGAACTCTGTGAATGATTGATTGGTATCATTGACGTGAATTATTGATATCAATTACTTGATACTGCCTTAAAATTGATAGCTTGTTCCCGAGTAAGCCGAAGTGTCATTCTTTGCCCTTGCAGCAACATCTGGGAAGAATTACTTCCAGTGGGTGTTTCCCTCCACTGATTAATCTTGGTTGAGTTGGAGGCACTTGAACAGATATGGCAATACAAGAGTGCCATGTTAACTCCGCAAGGCAATAACACCACAGTACAAAAATGGGAGCAACAAAGACCACGACCAGATCTGAAAAGGCAGTCCATAAATCTTAGTATCGGAAACATGTTAGACGAGAAGTTATTGTCGCACTATTTCATTGTTTTTTTAATTCATTGTTAAAGGAAGGATATAATGTACAAAATGTTGGTTAGTGTCCCTTTAAGAATTAGAGGATGACAAACAGTTCTCTCTCTGTATGTTGCCATAATGGAACAGCCGGAGGCTGATTATCTCTAGAGAAAGTCATTCTAAGAAACACTCATTATAAGTCCTTTATGAACAAACTACCCTACTTTGCCAGTTTCAATTACAGCTACTCGCAATAGCCAAGCCGGGACTGAATGTGAGAAAATATTGAGAAGTCTCCAAGAACTTTTTAGTAAATTTGATTGCAAAACAAAATATTTTCTATATTTAGAAATTGCAATGTTTATCTCACCTGTATTTTTGATGTGATAATTTGTCTTTAATAGCACTAAATGACAATGAGGCTACCAGCTGCACTTTATACCTACCTGCACATTTCCCATTGCCTTCCTAAGTCCAACCCAAACCCCTGTTAGGAAACCTGGAGTAAACCATGAGCAGTGGGGCAATCAGCTTGGATGAAATATGGCGGGTTGCATAAACTGCAGGATGCCAGGGTAGCTGTGATGGGTAATCAGGAAAGGGCCTACAGTAGCAAAGCAGTTAGAAGCAGGGCCGTTTTTACAGCATTATGGGGCCCCGGGCAAAGCAGTGTACTGGTGCCCCTACCGTTACTCTCCCCCACCCCCCTTTCCCTACCAGCCCCCCCCCCTGTCGTGCCGGCGAAAAGCACTTACCGAAAAGCACTTAGCGATAGACAGGGTGCTACATTGTTGCGAAAAGCACTTACAGATCGCTGTGAGAAGCACTTAGGAATGGAAAAGCAAAGCACTTAGGGAGCTAATTGTTGCGAAACAGATTGCTGTGAGAAGCACTTAGGGACCGAAAATGTTGCGAAAAAAGCACTTATTGAACCTACATTTTTAAAGTAGTATTTATTTATTGCAAGTCACTTAACATACACAGATCAGCATGGGGCCCCTATGCTCGTGGGGCCCCGGGCAAGTGCCCATCAGGCCCATGAGTTAAGACGGCCCTGGTTAGAAGTCTGTACTTGTATCCTCTGCAGCTGTGAAGGTGAGTAACTGTGCATGAAGGAGAGATATAGGAGGTCCTTCCTTCCCACTGCTGTGAGATTGCACAACCAGCACTGCTCCCAGCAGATGAGTTAACAACAACAGCTAAGAACACACAGAAAATTGATGACAATGTTGTATCTTTTATTTATAATGAATGATCTCTTGCTCTCTTGCTATCCACTTTGCTGCTGTAACACTGTAAATTTCCCCGGTGTGGGACGAATAAAGGAATATATTAAGATTATTAAGGGGTTGGACATGTTAGAGGCAGGAAACATGTTCCCAATGTTGGGGGAGTCCAGAACCAGGGGGCCACAGTTTAAGAATAAGGGGTAGGCCATTTAGAACGGAAATGAGGAAAAACTTTTTCAGTCAGAGAGTTGTGAATCTGTGGAATTCTCTGCCGCAGAAGGCAGTGGAGGCCAATTCTCTGAATGCTTTCAAGAGAGAGCTAGATAGAGCTCTTAAGAATAGCGGTCAGGGGGTATGGGGAGAAGGTCGGAACGGGGTACTGATTGAGAATGATCACCAATGATCACATTGAATGGCGGTGCTGGCTCGAAGGGCCGAACGGCCTACTCCTGCACCTATTGTCTATTGTCTATTGTCTATTGTCTATTGTCTATTGATTATTATTATTATTATTATTATTATTATTATTATTATTATTATTATTATTATTATTATTATTATTATTATTATTATTATTATTATTATTATTATTATTATTATTATTATTATTATTATTATTATTATTGAGTAATTGGCAGCAGTTCTATCTCAAGTTGTGTTGGAATCCCTTGCCATTGAGCTGAGACCCATCTCTATCAAATTTACATGGTAGGTTTGGCCAAATCTACCCCTATGTTAAAGGGACTCACTCACAGTCAACTTACCCATCGGCCTTGGGGGATTGCCAAAGCAGAGGGCGTTTCAGTTCCACGTAGAGGCTGAAAATTGTGCAAGCATGGTACAGAAGTTGGTACCACAGATGCGCAGCTCCAGAGAGTCTGCATTCAAATCTGACCTCAGGTGCTGTATGCATGGAGTTTGCACATTCTTCCTGCGATTGTGTGGGCCTCTCACGTGTGGCTGCGCCTAATGGCTGCGGCTCTCTGGCAGTCTGTCTGTCTGTATTTTTTCCTTTTTTTCCGTTGTTTGTGTCGGTGTTGGGATGGTTTTTGTTTCTGTTTTTGGCTGTGTATGTGTGGGGGGGGTGGGTGGGGTGGGGCGGGAGGTGGTGGGGTGGGGGAAACCTTTCTTTTATTAGGTCTCTTCCCCGGGGTGCAGCTCGGCCGCGGGGCCTTCCATCGCCCGCGGGGCCTTCCATCGCCTGGCGTAGCTCGGCCGCTGGACTTAACATCGCCGGTGCGGCTCGGCCGCGGGATCTAACAGTGCCCGGCGCGGTTCGGCCGCGGGGCCTTCCATCGCCCGGTACGGCCGCGGGACGTCTCAGCGCTCGGTGTGGCTCGGCCGTGGGGCCTTCCATCGCCCGGCGCGGCTCAGCCGCGGAATGGTTCAGCGCCCGGCGCGGCCGCAGGGCCTTCCATCGCCCGGCGCGGCTCAGCCGCTGGACTTAACATCACTGGCGCGGCTCAGCCACGGGACGTCTCAGCGCTTGGTGCCACTCGGCCGCGGGGCCTTCCATCGCCCGGCGCGGCTCAGCCGCGGAATGGTTCAGCGCCCGGCGCGGCCGCGGGGCCTTCCATCGCCCGGCGCGGCTCGGCCGCTGGACTTAACATCGCCGGTGCGGCTCGGCCGCGGGACGTTTCAGTGCCCGGCGCGGCTCGGCCGCGGGGCCTTCCATCCCCTTGCGGGGGCTGTACGTGTCGGTCGCCTCAGTAGGGGTCGAGCTGCCTCTCCGGGGGCGTGGGGGGAAGAGAGTGGAAGTTTAGTTGCCTTCCATCACAGTGAGGGGGTGTTTGGACTCACTGTGATGGATGTTTGTCTTGGGGTTGTGTGTCCTGTGTACTTTTTTCTTTTTTTTGTTGTGTTTTGTGACTGGTGTAATTTCGTTCGGTATTTGTACCGAATGACAATAAAGTTCTGTATTCTGTATTCTCTCCAAGGTTATCTGCTTTCCTTCCATATCCCAAAGGCATGCTGGTAGATTAATTGGGTGAATTTCTCCTTGTGAGATTGCTGGCAAAAGAATGGGAGGAGTTGATGGCATGTGAAAGAGATTAGGTTTCAGGGAATTAAATGGAGAATGAGGTGAGGTCTTAGAGCAGGACAAAACTCAACAGGTCAAATGGCACCTCCCATATCATTAGTAAATATGAATGATTGCAGAAATTTTGAAAATTTATAAGGAACGTGAATAGTTTGTAATGTGTTTACTCATAGAACTTATATACTGGGGAAGCATGATGGGAAAAATTACCAACATAGGGAACTTAATGATGTTAGCGAGGAAATAAATACATTTATCATGCTGTTAAGGTCCCACAGCACCGCTAGTTTAGTTAAAATATACATTGGGAGTTGTAAACAGTTAAGGGTAATAAAACTAATCAGGTGTACTGACATTTATGATACTTATTTGTTATACAAATGGGAAGAGTGGTATATCAAGTACAGGAACCATAAGCTTAAAGATAACTCTAGAGAAAGACAAAGATGAAAGGTTACAGAGGCATTGATCAATGATAATTTATTTCAAACATTGTGCTAGGAGAATATAAACATGGTGACGGTATTGTGAATCTTTGAAACACTTTGGGATCTCTCAGGATGTTTTCCAGTGCAAGCTGTTAAGGCCGTCAATAAACAGACTTGTACGAGGTCTCATCACTTTTATTTTGTGCCTGTGCCTGTCTAAGCTGGCAAGTGAAGCTGGATTCAGGGTAAGGGTATAACACAAAATTCCCTCCTACAATGTGAATATTAATGACATTTGGCACCTGATACTACATGTGTTTATTGCGACCTGATACTACATATTTAGTTTTTCTCTATTTTGATTTTGGACCGTGGTTTACTTATTTCAATGTAATACTGGTTGACTGTTACATTTAATACAGTTAAGGTTTAATAGTAGAAACATTTATTTCAGTACAACCTATTTTTGTGCTTCATTATCTCGGACATTAATCCTCCAGGGACCAGGAAGCTGCAGAACATGAAGCAGGGCAGTGAACTTACATATCCCAATTCAAGGTAAAAGCCATTTCAAATTATAAAAAAAAGCCTTGTTGAGGATCTCGATATAACAGATCTAAATCTGCCCATAGACATCAAGAAAAAAAAACTTGAAAAATTGTGTTGCTAGCCTGTTATGCAGATTTTGTTGAAAAATGATTATTAAATGACATCTTAATTAGTTCTGGCTTTCTTTGTACTTAGTGTTTATTTGAGGGAGTACTAAAACATGTAGTTGAATTGCACATCTGGGTTTACCACATTTTATTGCTAATCTACAGTAAATGCTCTGGGCTGAACAGTGCATGGTTAATTTAATGTGCTGGTGAATGCAATGCAGAAGACTATTTGGAAGCCACGTTGGAATTGCCAAGGAAGTCTGCAGTAGAGTGTAGGCTCTCATTATTTGTTGTTTAGTATATCATTTATAAGGAGGTAAATTATTAATTTCCAAGCAGCTCATTACAATTTCCCACTCCTATCTCAAAAAGAGCACTTATGGGGCCAGATTTAGTGGTCAGCGCTCATCACTCACATTGAGAAAAACTGCACACTTCACAGCACAGAGCTTCCTGGTTCCCAACTAAAACCAGTAACATTCTTGGTGTGAACTTAGGTAAAAATGTGGGATTTTTCCTACAGCTGCCCTTCAATAACATTGCATCATACAGCAAAGATAGTATCCTAACCAATAATGGGCGGGAAAAGCATTGCCCGTCAAATTCAGAAAGGTAAGCAATGGTCTGTCATGCTTTCAACTGGAGCATTGATGCACAGGGGGATGCTGGGGTCCAAGCTCATAGGGCCCTGAGAGTGGCTACACGTGGATAAAGTGGCAAAGATGGCGTATGGAATGCTTGCCTTTATAGGTCAGGGTATTGAATATGAGTCAGTGAATCATGAAGCAGCTTTATAAGACTTTGGAGTATTGGCCGCATTTGGAGTATTATGTGCAGTTCTGGTCATTCTATTACAGGAAGGATCTGGAGGCTTTGGGGATGGTACAGAAGACCTGTACCAGAATGATACCCAAATTAGTGGGTATTGGCCTCAAGGAGAGACAGACTTGGATTGTTTATTTTCTGGAGCATCAGAGGCCAAGAGGAGACCCGATAGAAGTGTATATAATTATGAGAGGCATTCATTGGATAGACAGTCAGAACTTTTTGTTCCATGCTGGGAATATCAAATTCTAGAGGGCATAGGTTAAAGGTGAAAAGGGCAAGTTTTAAAGGAAATGTGCATGACAAGTTTTTTTACACAGAGGTTGATGGGTTCCTGGAAAGCACTGCCAGAGATGGTGGTGGAGACAGATACAATTGTGGCATTTAAGAAGCTTTTAAATAGGCACATAGGTAAGCAGGGAAAGAAGCAATATGAATCATGAGCAGGCAGATTATATTAGTTTATCTTGGCATTATATTTGGCAAAGATATTGTGGGTCGTACTTGTTCCTGTGCTGTACTGTTCTATGTTTTATGGAGCCATGAAAAGTTAATGGCATTTGGCAAAAAGCAGCAACACTAAAAACTGTAAAAAAAAAAGCTTATTACATTAACTTATGAAAACACTTTAAAGTAATATAAATTATTTTAAAATTCTGAATTGTAAGTCATCAGGGGAAGAGATTAAAAGAAGCCTTTTTAAATTAACAAGCTATTAAAAATCTGCTACAAGGTTCTCTCATGGGAGTTCCCATTCACTCTGCTCCCGAGGTTCTCTTTGTTACTCCATAGACTTTGAGGTGACTGCCTGTGCAATTACTGAACAAGTTTCCATTCCCGCATTAAGCTTCATGGTAATTTCAATCTAAAAGCACAGCCTGTAGAATTGTGATAAATTGATTGCAATTTCATGATTTCTGTGTCTGAGGATAGGTGTGAAAACTGTGACTACTGACAGCCTTATTAATCAAAAATATTGGCATCAATACTGCCATAAAGGCCGAACAAAAGTTTTAACATGTTCACAACTTCATAAGTTCTAGGAGCAAAATTAGACCATTCAGCCCATCAAGTCTACCCCACCATTCAATCATGGTTGATCTATCTTTCCCTCTCAAACCCTATGTTCTGCCTTTGCCTCATAACCTCTGACACCCTTACTAATGAAGAATCTGTCAACCCCCTTTAAAAATATCCATTGACTTGGCCTCCGCTGCCGTCTGTGGCAATGAATTCCACAGATTCACCACCCTCCGAATAAATCCCATCTCCTTTCTCCTTTTATTCTTAATTGTTAACTGTATGTTTGTGTTGTCATTTGTGAGCGGAACACCAAGGCATATTCCTTGTATATGCTCATACTTGGCCAATAAACGTATTCATTCATTCTGAGGCTGTGCCCTCTGGTCCTAGACTCTCCCACTAGTGGCGGCAGAACTTTAAAAAAAAATACGCTGCTACAAATTTCAGTCATTTCTTTCCAAGAGGGTGATGTACTTTAGACTTCACTTTACCGAAACTGAGAGTAAATAGGCCATTCGGCCCACCATGTCTGTGCCCACCAGCGATCACCCCATACACTAGCACTATCCTACACACTGGAGACAATTCATTCTTTACAGAAGCTAATTAACCTAAAAACCTGTACATCTTTCCAGTGTGAGAATAAACATGAGTACCCAGAGGAAACCTAACAGGTTACAGGGAGAATGTACAAACTCCATGCAGACAGCACGCATAGTCAGGATCAAACTCGGGTCTCTGGCGCTGTAGGGCAGCGACTCTTCTGCTGCGCCACTGTGCTGCTCTACAGAAATGGAGCAGTGTGGGAAAAGAAAAGGCCTTGGTTCTTCAGTACATATTATTTTGATATGTAAAGGAAGCATGCAGGTACAGCAGGCAGTGAAGAAAGCCAATGGAATGTTGGCCTTCGTAACAAGAGGAGTTGAGTATAGGAGCAAAGAGGTCCTTCTACAGTTGTACCGGGCCCTGGTGAGACCGCACCTGGAGTACTGTGTGCAGTTTTGGTCTCCAAATTTGAGGAAGGATATTCTTGCTATGGAGGGCGTGCAGCGTAGGTTCACTAGGTTAATTCCCGGAATGGCGGGACTGTCGTATGTTGAAAGGCTGGAGCAATTGGGCTTGTATACACTGGAATTTAGAAGGATGAGGGGGGATTTTATTGAAACATATAAGATAATTAGGGGATTGGACACATTAGAGGCAGATAACATGTTCCCAATGTTGGGGGAGTCCAGAACAAGGGGCCACAGTTTAAGAATAAGGGGTAAGCCATTTAGAACGGAGATGAGGAAGAACTTTTTCAGTCAGAGGGTGGTGAAGGTGTGGAATTCTCTGCCTCAGAAGGCAGTGGAGGCCAGTTCATTGGATGCTTTCAAGAGAGAGCTGGATAGAGCTCTTAAGGATAGCGGAGTGAGGGGGTATGGGGAGAAGGCAGGAACGGGGTACTGATTGAGAGTGATCAGCCATGATCGCATTGAATGGCGGTGCTGGCTCGAAGGGCTGAATGGCCTACTCCTGCACCTATTGTCTATTGTCTATTGATATATTTTCATTACTGTTGTCACACGATAACAACACAAAACATTCCTTCGGTGATCAGATGATTGCTCTCCCTCCTATACTCAGATATTACATATGCCTGCAATGAAGCTACTAGTCTGAAAAAGGGTAACGACCCAAAATGCCACCCATCTATTTTCTCCAGATATGCTTCCTAACTGAGTTACTCCAGAACTTTGTGTCTCTCCCGAAATTACTCCTGTGGATGCAGTTTACCTGCACTCACAAGATACTCGAAGATCAAAGCCTAACTTCATTAAAAGTCCCCAAGTTGTCTATCAGCAGCACAAAGAGGAATTAGAATAATTTTAATGTGAACGTCTTGGGTTTGGAGGAGTAAAGGGGTTAGATATGGCAAAAATAACAAAGTATCAGAGTCCTGACTCGCGTATCTGACTTTCATATTTAATCCCACACAAATATTGACAAATATCAATCACAGTCAGAGTAATAGTGACAAAGAGTTTGCTGATTTACCCGCAAGTTTTCCTGGATTTCAGCAAGTTTTCATCAAAATCCAAGTCTGGCCACAGTAACATTTAAGGTCTGACAAACAATTTCAGGTACACACAGCACCAAGTATCAAAGCTTCTTTCTTATTTGTTTATGAGTAATTTTGCTAAGAGTTTACTTTCTTTTCTTTGACCTTTACTTCTCATGGAGAGATACAACATGGAAATAGGCACATCGGCTACTGAGTCCACACCAATCATAAAGCACCCACATGCATATTAATTCTATTCCTGCCTATTTTGTTCACCCAGCTTTGCCATCTCTCCTCCTCTCTCCACAGCAGAATCTACCACCTACCAAGCACTCAGGGCAATTTACAATGGCACATTAACCTAACCGTTGGAGATATTTTGGGATAAGAAAGGAAACGAGCTGGTGGAGGAAATCCATGCGATCATTGAGAAAACATGCAAACTCCACGCAGACAGAGGTCACGATCCAACATGGGTAGATGGCACCGCAAGACAGCGACTCTACTAGTTGCACCTTTGTGCTGCCCCTGCATGTCTCAAATCAGGTCCTCTTCTGCTGCCATATACTGGAGATCGGATGGGAACCAGGATCATGAGCAATACCTCTAGCAACAGCTGGAATCTTGCACAATTGTATTTATATGGCTGGTAATCAATAGCACATTGATGGAAATGTTGCTATTATATTGTAAGAATTCTCCTGGTTCATGACGTATTGCTGCACAGGAGATGGGCTGGGTGAAGGGGAGTTACTTACTAAGTACTGGAAGTCAAACGGATGCAGGAGGAAGAAAAGACAGGCAAGAAGAAGCGAAGTGCAGGAGAGAGGAACCGGCACGCAACTCGAGAAGAAATACTGCAAGAAAACCTGCAAGGAACGCAAGAAACGGAAGGAAGAAACTCAGGGGACAAGCACGACCCTCACGGAAAGCAGCGGAGAAGCAGCACGAACAGCCAGTAACCCCAGTAATAGCCCCATGGTGAGTATGTACCCCGATCCTGCATATCCTGGACATAGTTTAGTGTAGAGGGGAGGGTGGTTTGAATAAACGTGGGTGTGTAAAGGAATATGTGTTGGTCATTTTGCGATGTGTCGTACGTTCCCCATCTTACAGTCGTGTATATGTCTTGTAGAACTGTGCGTTTTAGAATTCATAGTCAAAAGTATTCATGTAATTCGGTATGTGTCTTATAGATATGTCTTATAGAACTGTATAAGTATTCATGGACAATAGTCCCAAGCGCTCAATAAAAGCCTTTTCCATTTAAACCCTGGTCTTCAAATCTGGTCTGGTTGAATTTTCTGCACTATAAACGCTCCTGCATCTAAGTCCAGTGTCTAGAACCGTAGGGGGTGAGTGGGTCGAACCACTCACGGGGAACCAGTGTGCGCGGCCTGGTCAAGGGATCAGAGCAAGGCACGGGGACCTTAGGTTGGGCGAAAGCTCGGCGCAGAAACCCCTTACACATGTACCTGTCTAATTGTTTCTTAAACATTACTATAATACCTGCCTCAGCTATCTCCTCTGGCAGCTCGTTCCCTTCACCAACCAAGCTGTGTGTAAAAAAGTTACCCCTCGGGTTCCTATTAAATCTTGCCCCCATTACCTTAAACCTATGTCCTCTGGCTTTCGATTAGCCTCCTCTAGGCAAGAGACTCCTCTTTGAGGTCTTTAAGCAGAAGATCAGCTCCTTTTGTCCTGCTGTGAAAACAGAGTCTCAGGAGCTGTATTTAGTCGAGTCAAGTGCTTGCAGACCTTTGCAAACTCAGAGCCAAATCAAATCCCTGTTGAAAAGGAGGGACATGATTTTACCAGTAACTGTCAATGCCACAACTACTCATAAACTGTTTTATCAATGGCTGTCAAAATTACTGTCTCCAAACAGTTTCTTACTGAATCTTTCCAGAGCTCTGCTGGAGACATTTGCATGTCAATGTCCTGTGAATAGATAGTATGATGACTGATAGATTACTCATCAGGGTCATCAGTTATGTTAATATTATCTATGATAGCTAATTTAGTCAAATGTGTGTCGATAGTTGTGGCTGTAGAGGTCTTCTACAAATGCTGGGACTCAATAACTGTACACTAGTGGCAATCAAGACACAAATATATCAACCGGGCAGCACGGTGGCGCAGTGGTAGAGCTACTGCCATTACGGCACCAGAGACCTGGGTTTGATCCTAACTACGGGTGCTGTCTTCATGGAGTTTGTACGTTCTCCCCGTGACTTTCGTGGGTTTTTGCCGAGATCTTCGGTTTCCTCCCACACACCAAAGATGTACAGGTGTGTAGGTTAATTGGCTTGGTATAAAGAAAAGTAAATTGTCCCTAGTGTGTGTAGGATAGTATTAGTGTGTGGAGATCACTGGTCAGTGCGGACTTGGTGGGCCAGAGGACATGTTTCCGCACTATATCTCCAATCTAAACAAAACTAAAAGGAGTATTCTTCTGATACAATGGTATCCATTCCATCAATATGCAATTGATGTGTAGTCATATAAAAAATTGCAAGATTCAGGGATGGCTGCCATGATGAATTTGTTATGGGTAAATGCTTGTGTTGATCATTCTATACTGCCACTCAATGGTTATCCTATTCATCTGCACTCAATTTACAGTTTCAGTGGCCTTTGAGCAGAGTTACAGAGGGCACCCTTGGACAATTCTTAACTGTGAACCCTACAACTTGTTTGTAAATTTACTTCTCTGTAAATTGTGGGTGGTCGTGCAAAAATATTACCAAAGTATGTGGTCTGAGCCGATGTGTGGTCTGAATGATTAAAAGAACTTTCCTTCATTCAGAACAATGACAATGTTTGCTACAGTGGACAACATGACTGTGTACAGGCAAAATAAGGATGTTGCAGAGCATGGTGGGTGCCTGGCATGTGCTGACAATGATGCAGTTCACAACATGACTGTGTACAGGCAAGATAAGGATGCCGCAGAGCATGGTGGGTGCCTGGCATGCCCTGGCAATGATGGTGTTGTCAACATGACTGTGTACAGTCAAGATAAGGATGTCGCAGAGCATGGTGGGTGCCTGCCATGTACATGGCAGTTGTCTACCGCCCTCCCAAACCACACCCATCATTCCTTTCTGACTTCTCTGACTTTCTGACCCAGTTCTGTTCTCTCTCCCCCTCAATCCTCCTCCTCGGTGATTTCAACATCCATATGGACTCCACTGACTCCACAATAACCGCTGACTTCACTGAAATACTCAACGGCTTTAACCTCACTCAACACGTCAATTTCCCCACCCATAACCGTGGGCACATTCTGGACCTTGTCTGCTCCACTGGACTAAATCTACATCACCACTCTGGCTCCGACCTCACCCTCTCTGATCACTTAGCCATCACCATGTCTGTCAACATTCCCACCCCAGCTCCAAGGCAAAAACGCAAAATCAACTTCCGTAAGCTGAACTCTGTTTCACCAACCTCGCTCTCATCCTCCCTCTCTGAAATAATGTCCGCCTCTCCCTTCGTTGACATCCACAGCCCCTCTGACCTCACTGACTACTACAACCACACTCTCTCCTCCTGCCTCGACCGGCTTGCACCTATAAAAACCAAAACAGTTTCCTTCACCCACTCTGCTCCCTGGTTTACCCCCGAACTCCGCATGATGAAAACTCATGCCCGCCAACTTGAAAGACTCCGCAACAAAACAGGTCTCACAATTCACTCCCAAGCCTACAAAGACCACCTGCAGCACTACAAAGATGCCCTCTCCCGTGCCCACTCCACCTACTACTCTCAAATAATTCACACTGGCTCCGGAAACCCAAAAACACTCTTCTCTACAATAAACAAACTCCTCAGCCCCCTGGACACCATCTCCCAATCATTCACAGTTGACAAATGCACCACTTTCCTTTCATTCTTCCAAAGCAAAATAGACAGCATCCACAGCACCTTAACCACCAACGCACCTGCTCCCCCTCAAACCACCTGCTCCCCCTTATCCTGTTTACCCCTGCCTCAGTTCTCCCCAGTCTCCACCACCGACCTCTCTGACCTCTTCACAGGAATAAAAACTGCCACCTGCTCTCTGGACCCCATCCCCTCCAGCTTTGTCAAGGCCTGCCTTCCTGCTCTCTCTCCACTTATCACTGCAACAATAAACTCCTCCCTGTCCACTGGCATCGTCCCGCCATCCCTCAAAATCGCTGCTGTCACCCCCATTCTGAAAAAACCTGGTCTCAACCCTGACACCCCAAACAACTTCAGACCAATCTCCAACCTACCATTTCTGTCCAAAGTTTTGGAAAGTGCTGTAGCTTCCCAACTCAAATACCACCTCTCTACCAATAACCTGTATGAAACTTTCCAATCCGGATTCCGCTCCAACCACTGTACTGAAACTGCACTCCTCAAAATCACAAACGACCTTTTCCTCTCCTCCGACGCTGGCAACCTCAACATCCTCATCCTACTTGACCTCAGCGCCGCCTTTGACACCATAAATCACTCCATTCTCCTCACCCGACTTGAAACCTCCTTTAACATCACCGGCACAGCCCTATCCTGGTTCAAATCTTACCTCTCTGACAGGCACCAGTTCATCTCCATTAACAACTGTAAATCCCCCACCGCTCCCCTCCCCCAAGGTGTCCCCCAAGGCTCAGTCCTTGGCCCCCTCCTCTTCATCCTCTACCTGTTCCCCCTTGGTCAATTAATCCGCCGTCATGGTCTCAACTTCCACTGCTTCGCCGATGATATCCAGCTCCTCATCTCCACCAAGTCAATCTCCACCACCACACACTCTACACTGACAAACTGCATCACTGAAATAAAATCTTGGCTTCAATCCAATTTCCTCAAACTCAACTGCAACAAATCTGAAATCATCATCATTGGTCCAAAAACGCTCACCAAATCCACCCAAAACTTCATCCTCAATATTGATGGTCTCCCAGTATCCACCTCCCCTCACATCCGGAATCTTGGAATCATCTTTGACAAACCCTCTCCTTCGACAAACACATCAAACACATCACAAAGACAGCCTTCTTCCACCTCAAAAACATTGCCCGTCTCCGTCCATCCCTCTCCTCCACAGCTGCAGAAACCCTCATCCACGCCTTCATCACCTCCCGTCTGGACTACTGCAACAGCCTCCTCTATGGCGCACCCTCAAAAATCATCAGTAAACTTCAATACATTCAAAACTCCGCTGCCCGTCTACTCACCCACACCCCGATCCGTGACCATATCACACCCGTCCTTTACAAACTCCACTGGCTCCCCATCCCCCAGAGAATCCAGTACAAAATCCTCCTCATGACCTACAAAGCCCTCCATAACCTGGCCCCATCCTACCTGACTGACCTCCTACACAGGCACACTCCCACCTGCACCCTCCGCTCTGCTGCTGCCAATCTCCTATCCCCCCCCATCTGGACCAAACTCAGATCCTGGGGGGACAGGGCTTTCTCCATCGCTGCTCCCACCCTATGGAACTCACTACCCCAAACCGTCAGAGACTCCTCCTCACTCACCACATTCAAAACATCACTGAAGTCTCACCTGTTCAGTACTGCCTTCAACCACTGAAGGTCACCTCACCTTCTGTCTCCTTTCTCTGTTCGTTTACTTATTTATCTATTTATTCACTTCCCTATGTTCTTTAAATCCCTGTAAAGCGTCTTTGAGTGTATGAAAAGCGCTATATAAATGTAATGCATTATTATTATTATTATTATTATATCGGCGAGACCAAGCGCAGGCTCGGCGATCGTTTTGATGAACACCTCCGCTCAGTTCGCCTAAACCTACCTGATCTCCTGGTTGCTCAACACTTCAACTCCTTCCATTCTCACTGACCTTTCTGTCCTGGGCCTTCTCCATTGTCAGTGTAAGGCCCAGTGCAAATTGGAGGAACAGCACCTCATATATTGCTTGGGGAGCTAACATCCCAGCAGTATGAAAATTGACTTCTCTGACTTCAAGTAACACCTGCTTCCCTCTCTCTCCATCCCTTCCCCTTCCTGTTCTCTGACCAGTCTGACTGTCCCTCTGATTACATTGTATCACTCTCTGCTTTGTTGTCACATTCTCCTAGCTAACAATGGTCTATTCTACATTTTCCTTGATCTGCATTTCTTTTAATCTCTAACACATCCTTATGTCTGTAACTCCCTCTCCCCTAATGCTCAGTCTGACGAAGGGTCTTGATCCGAAACGTCACCCATTCCTTCTATCCAGAGATGCTTCCTGTTCTACTGAGTTACTCTATCGTTTTGTGTCTACAGTGCATTCAGAAAGTATTCAGACCCCTTCACTTTTTCCACATTTTATTATGTTACAGCCTTATTTAAAAATGGATTAAATTCTATTTTTTATCATCAATCTACACACAATACCCCATAATAAAAAAATGAAAAAGGTGTTTAGAAATTTTTGCAAAGTAATTAAAAAGATATAACTGAAATATCACATTTACATTAGTATTCAGACCCTTTACTCAGTACTTTGTTGAGGCACCTTTGGCAGCGATTACAACCTCAGGTCTTCTTGGATATGACGCTACAAGCTTGGCACACCTGTATTTAGGTCATTTCCATTCTTCTCTGCAGATCCTCTCAAGCTCTGTCAGGTTGGATGGGGAGCGTCGATGCACAGCTATTTTCAGGTGCCTCCAGAGATGTTCGATCGGGTTCAAGTCCGGGCTCTGGCTAGGCCACTCAAGGACATTCACAGACTTGTCACAAAGCCACTCCTGCATTTTCTTGGCTGTGTGCTTAGGGTCGTTGTCCTGTTGGAAGGTGAACCTCCACCCCAGTCTGAGGTCCAGAACGCTCTGGAGCAGGATTTCATCAAGGATCTCTCTGTACTTTGATCTGTTCATCTTTCCCTCAATCCTGACTAGTCTCCCAGTTCCTGCCACTGAAAAACATCCCCACAGCATGATGCTGCCACCAACATGCTTCACCATAGGTATGGTATTGACCAGGTGATGAATGCTGCCAGGTTTCCTCCAGATGTGACGCTTGGCATTCAGGCCAAAGAGTTCAATCTTGGTTTCATCAGACCAGAGAATCTGTTGCTCATGGTCTGAGAGTCCTTTAGGTGCCTTTGGGTAAATTCCAAGCAGGCTGTCATGTGTCTTTTACTGAGGAGTGGCTTCCGTCTGGCCACTCTACCATAAAGGCCTGGTTGGTGGAGTGCTGCAGATATAGTTATCCTTCTGTAAGGTTCTCCCATCTCCACAGAGGGACTCTGGAGCTCTGTCAGAGTGACCATCGGGTTCTTGGTCACATCCCTGACCAAGGCCCTTCTCCCCCGATTGCTCAGTTTGGCCGGGCGGCCAGGTCTATGAAGAGTCCTGGTGGTTCCAAAGTTCTTCCATTTAAGAATGATGGAGGCCACTGTGCTCTTCGGGACCTGCAATGCTGCAGAAATTGTTTTATACCCTTCCCCAGATCTGTGTCTCGACACAATCCTGCCTCAGAGATCTACAGACAATTCCTTCCTCTTCATGGCTTGGTTTTTGCTCTGTCAACTGTGGGATCTTATATCTTCATGGCTTGGTTTTTGCTCTGACATGCACTGTCAACTGTGGGACCTTATATAGACAGGTGTGTGCCTTTCCAAATCATGCCCAGTCAATTCAATTTACTACTGGTGGACTCCAATCAAGTTGTAGAAACATCTCAAGGATAATCAATGGAAACAGGATGAACCTATGCTCAATTTTGAGTGTCATAGCAAAGGGTCTGAATACTTATGTAAATGTGATATTTCAGTTATTTCTTTTTAATTACTTTGCAAAAATTTCAAAACACCTTTTTTGTTTTTTTATTACGGGGTATTGTGTGTAGACTGATGATAAAAAAATAGAATTTAATCCATTTTAAAATAAGGCTGTAACTAACGTAACAAAATGTGGAAAAAGTGAAGGGGTCTGAATACTTTCTGAATGCACTGTATGTTTGATGTAAACTAGCATCTGCAGTTCCTTCTTGCACAATAGTGGTTTAGTTTAATTTAGTTTTGAGATTCAGAATGGAAATAGGTCCTTCGGCCCACCGAGTCCGTGCTAACCGGCAATCTCCATACACTAGTACTATTCTACACACGAGGGACAATTTACAATTTTTATCGGAGCCAATTAATGTACAAACCTGTAATTCTTTGGCGTGTGGAAGGAAACCGGAGTACCTGGGGGAAACCCACGAGGGTCATGGAGAGAATGGACAAACTCCATTCAATACAGCACCTGTAGTCAGGATTGAACCGGGTCTCTGGAGCTGTAAGGCAGCAACTCTATTGCTGTGCCACCCTGCCACCAACTGACAGCCTGTTTAAGAGGCTTTTAGGTAGGCCCGGGGATATGCAGGGAATGGAGGGATAGGGTGCATACGTTGGCAGAAGGGATGTTTAACATTGAACATCATAGTTCAATACAGATATTGTGGGCTGAAGGGCCTGTTTTTGTTCTGCACTGTTCTATGTGATGTGCAGAAAATATGGTGCCACTCTGAAAAAGGTGTCAGGTTTATCTGTGGGATTCCTGCACTAAAAACATCTGCAGTCAAAAGTAGAGCTTAATTTTGTAGGCAATATCACAGTATAAATTATAGGGCACATCGACAAAAATCTCAATATGTTTCAATACTCAATATTCTGCCGAATAAATGTATTCAGGAAATGCATTCCCTGCCCATTCTGTAAGAAGTTCTCCTAAATGATGTGGTCCATTAGGTGTTGGAATTTTCAGATTAATATATGAACACAGCTATCTGTCAAACAGCTGAGTAAAGTGCAAACTATAGTTACCATTAATGTTTAATGTCAATCTTCCTTCAATTTTGTTTTCCCCTTCACATATTCCTTTTCCATTTCTTTAGAAGTAATAGCCCCTTTTAAAAAATATTATCAATTTGCATATAGCTAAATGAAATTATCATCGGCTTGAGTATTCTACACCACTGCATTCGAAGCTGAGCCTTTGTGTCTGCCTTTAAATTTGCAAAGTAATCAAAAATCACATCAGAACTGAAATGGCAGGCTTTGCAGAATAAAGTGACTGCTTTGCTTACAGAGATTTTATTGGTCAAACACTTCTCTGAGTTAATGACATCCTATTGGTTTGCTGTCACTTCAAGCTTATTGTCATGTTGTTTGCTTGGAAAAAAATTAAATTGACAATAAAAGGAATTCTAGACGTTCATCTCAAGACTTTTCAAAAGAAGCAGACTTGTGTAACTTTAATTCACAGCCTGAAGGCATTAGAACCACCATCTTGTAAATAGTTCTTGAAAGGAATTATATAAATTTACACGACAATAGAAATTCAATGTGCCAAAAACATTTTTACCGTCCCAGACCGTACCAATCGTAAAATTTTAAACAAATCTAAACAATAATATATATCTAAGATGTAACGTAATTACGTTTACTGATGGGAATGCATTTTAGTTGTTTAAAGGCCCTGTCCCACTTAGGCTATTTTTTAGGCGACTGCCGGCGACTGACATAGTCGTAGCAGGCCGCCGAAAAACTGGCGACTGGACCCCCCGACGACAATGTCTACGACAAGCTACAACAACATACCACCTAGTCGACGTCAAGTTACGCAAAGCTACCGCCAACCGGCGACGCAGTTGTGGCGACCTAGGACATCCACCTACGACCGCACCTACGACAACCTACGTCCACCCGCGACAAGCAACGACAAGCTACGACCCTGTCGGCGACAACTGAAGACAATTCACGTCATTTTGTCCTCCAGTTTTGATGTCGGTACCTGTCGCCGGTTGACATAGGTTGACATAGGTAGTCGCCAATGGAATCCACCAAAGCCTGCACCGGTGAAAACCTACGTCACCTGGCACCAACCTACGACAGCACCTACGTCAGGAGACGTCAATCTATGCTCAATAGCGTCAAACCCACTGTCGCCGAAAAATGTTCAACATTTTGAAATTCCAGCAGCGACCTGAAAGACGCTACGCTACGACTCTTTGGGCAACTGAGGAGACTACTCACGACCATACAGGCGACACCCCAGCAACCATGTGGCGACAGTCTAGTCACGTGTAGTCGCCTAAAAAATCGAGAAGGAATACTGTTATCAGATGGGGAACTGTCAGCATTAGGAGGCCTCTCAAACATCTATGGGGTAAATAATACAATGTGGTCGGATAGAGGAGCGGAGCGTAGTCTATGGCAGTGCACCACTGCATCGATCGCAAGAAGGTTTCCCTCTTTGCTGGATTGGGACCGGAAGTCTAGAGATGAGTGGTGCACGGTGCAGGAGAGGGACAGTGTTCTCAGATAGTGGGCCCTTATAATGCCAGTGGCATTTATGATGGGCAGCTGGGATTCCCTGAGGAGCGACGCTAACCTCCACTATGGTGGGATTCCTGGGGAAAACGGAAGCTCCCCACTTGAAGGGTATACTTCTGCCCCTTTTCGGACTGTCCATAGCCAAATCTGTTCTCCTGGTGTGGGCAGAACATGTGGCGGGTCCTTAGAGTAGCTGGGTGTGTAAGGTAGAACATGGTAGGAGTTGGTACCGGGAGAAAATTCTGTCTCAGCCCCCGTTTCAGCCGTAAGGAGATGTTTAAGGCTTTGTTGAGGGCTGGGGTCCCTCGGGAGAGGATGGATGAGATGCCCACTCCCGCCATCTATGCTTTGTGGAAATATCACTGTCAGGGGAGGACAAGCGAGTCTGGGGAGAAAGGAACCAACACCACCCGGAAAGAGGGATGGAGGTCTTCTCTCCACTCTCCCCCTGACACCCTCCAGACGGTCTGTCACGATACCCATGGAGTTGCATCCACAGGGGGAGGAGGTGAGGGATGGAGGCCCCCTGTCCAGCTCCCACAGGGGTGTGGCTAGGTCCCCCGGCAGATATATTCAGCAGCCCTTTGCTGGTCGGGAGACCTGAGGCCCAACGCGCCCATTGCAGTACATTGCCCCCCAATGTACAGCACTGGTTGGCTCTAGTGGACACGGGGCAGAACACACCATAGTCCCAGGGGATCCTGGGAAGATACATGGCCCGAGGGTGCTGGTGGAGGGGCTAGGGGGCGCCCTCACCCCCGAGTGCATATTGGGAATGAACGTGTAGCGAGGCCAGTCCTTAGAAAACCAGCAGGGGGGCGTTCACCTTTGGCGTTGCCCGAGCCACTGTGCTAGTGGGACAGGCCAAGTGGGAACCATTGGTCGTCCCGCCTCCCACACGGATGATTCACACCGAGCAGTATCATTTACCTGGCAGTACCACGGAGATTAGTGAGACAGTCGAGGCTTTGCATAAGGCTGGGATCATCAGACCAGCCACTTCCTCCTCTCACAGTCCGGCCTGGCCGGTACAGAAAGTGGATGGCACGTGGAGAATGACCAGTGATTTCCATCATTTCAACAAACATGCCCCGCTACTTTCCTCCGCCATCCCGTATGTGGTGACCATTGGTAGAGGGTATTTTGGGGCAATAGACAATAGACAATAGACATTAGGAGCAGGAGGAGGCCATTCGGCCCTTCGAGCCAGCACCGCCATTCAGTGTGATCATGGCTGATCATTCTCAATCAGTACCCCGTTCCTGCCTTCTCCCCATACCCCCTGACTACGCTATCCTTAAGAGGAGCCAAACTGGCGTGAAGAGAAACCTTGGTATGCCCTAATTGACTTGGCTAATACTTTTCTCTCGGTTCCCCTGAGCCACGGTTGCCGGGATCAATTTGCATTTACGTGGATGGGACGGCAGTACACCTTGCCGCCTACCAAAGGGCTATGTACACAGCCCCACCCTTTGTCATGGTATTATTGCCAGGGATCTGGAAACAGTTCCCTTAGACTCCACCGTTTCCATGTCCCACAATATAGATGGTGTGTTGCTGCAAGGAGGTGGTGGCCGAGACCTTGGATGCATTGATGATACAGCTCAAGGAGCGCGGATGGTACATTAACCCTGATAAGATCCATGGACCTCGCCAGAATGTTGTTTTCTTGCGTGTACAGTGGCATTCCGGCCACCGCGAAATTCCAGAAAAGGACAGGAAAAAGGCCCTGAATGCCTCGGTGCCTGCCTCAAAGGTGGAGACACAGAGATTTGTGAGTCTTCTTGGTTACAGGCAACAGCATATTCCCCACCTCACTATGATCTTAAGGCCTCCCGGACACCAGATATCCCGGAAAAGACTGCCTTTGTGTGGGGACCTGACCAGCCGGAGGCGGTCGAGTCTGCCACACTGGCAGTGGAGCTGGCATTGTCCCAGGCGCCCCGTCAACTGGGGATCCGCTGTGAGTTGCAGGTCTCAGCAACACCAAAAGTGTCCGCGTGGAGTCTTTGGCAGATGATGAAGGGTAGGCGAGTCCCCTTTGAGCGTTAATTATTGGCCTGCTATTGGGCCCTCCTGGCCGTAGAACATCAGACCACTTCCTCGACTGTAATAATGAGACCCCACCTGCCCATGATGCAGTGGGTTAAATCCGAGACTGTCACACATATGGAGGACCGAGCCCAACGCCAGTCCATTGTGAAATAGAAATGGTATGTTTCCAATATGGCAGAGAAGGGCACTGATGGGGTGAGTCGCCTGCATGAGCAGGTTACGGTCCTCCCTACGGACGAAACAGGGGTGATGCAGGAGGATGTTCCACTGGAACCCTCCCCCGTCTCATAGGGTAAGCCCTGTGATGACCTGACTCCGGATGAGGGAAAACACGTATGGTTCAAGGGTGGCAAACAATGGTGGAAGGCTGAGGCCCTGCACCCACACTCTGGTGAAATCCTACAGGTAGAGGGGGAGGAGGGATCTAGTCAGCTGGCCGAGTTGGTGGCCGTCACCCTGCCCCTTAAACAGGCGGCGAGACCAGTACGGATTTACACAGATTCATGGGCAGTGGTGAATGGAATGGTTGTCTGGGTGCCCCACTGGCAAAGCTTATGGGGTTGCCCCTACTGGGAGCATGTTTGGGAACCGGCCCGCCACTGCCTGATTATGGTCTACCACATAGTTGCAGTGCCCTATCGACAGCAGTATTATGTGTTGCCCTCTCAGTATCCAGTGCAGTGTGGGCACTGCACTGGATACTGAGAGGGCAACACATAATACTGCTGCACTGCACTGCACTGGATACTGAAAGGGCAACACATAATACTGCTGTCGATAGGGCAGTCCAAATTAAGTACATCACAGCGCATCGGAAGATTGGGCATCTAGGGGTGGATGGGCTTAGAAAATGGGCTGAAGTACAAGGGGTGGTACTAAGGCATGATGAAGCGAAAACGGCGGTTAATAACTGCAAGGTTTGCCAACATATAAAGGCCCGAGGATGACCAATAGGTCATGTTACAGTTATATAAGACATTGGTGAGGCCGCTATTAGAGTGTTATGTTCAGTTCTGGGCACCATGTTATAGAAAATATGTTAAGTTGGAAAGGGTGCCAAGAAGATTTCTAAGGATGTTGCCAGGACTTGAGGGTCTGAGCTATAGGGAGAGGTTGAACAGGCTGGGAGTCTATTCCCTGGAGCACAAGAGGATGAGGGGTATTCTTATAGAGGTGTACAAAATCATGAGAGGAATAGATTGGGTGGACTGCCCAGAGTATTGGGAATCGGGAACCAGAGGGCATAGGTTTAAGGTGCAGGGGAAAAGATTTTATAGGAATCTGAGTGGTACTTTTTCACACAAAGGGTGGTGGGTGTATGGAATGAGCCATTGGAGGAGGTAGTTGAGGCAGGGACCATCACAACATTTGAGAATCAATTAACCAGGTACATGGATAGGAGAGGTTTAGACTGATATGGACCAAATGCAGGCATGGGACTAGTGTAGATGGGACTTGTTGGTCAGTGTGGGCAATTTGAGCTGAGTGGGCAAGTCCACACTGTAGGACTCTATGACTCCATGACTTATCACAATGGGAGTTCTTTACAGTCATCAATTAACCTACCAACTCAGAATGTAGGTGGAAACCAGACCACCCAGAGGAAACTGGTATGGTCAAGAATGTGCAAACTCCATCCAGGCAGCACCTAAGGTCATGATGGAACCAAAGTCTCTGGGACTGTGTGGAAGTGGCTCTGCTTTTCCATTCTTTGTAATGTTTGTAAAGAACAAATGGTGTCAACTTTTATCCCGAGGCTCGATTACACTGTCAACATATTGTGCCCTTGCTCACAGCTGCAAGTTACTGATAGATGGCTTCCTATTTGTTTTACCCGTTTTAATCTTTGCTGTTTTTATGTCCCAAATTACATGGAGCCTAATGGATACTTCTTGGTGAATTACAAGGTAGTAATCCAATCAAAGAATTTAGATGTCACAAACCAACAGATCAAAGTGGGGTTTGGGTTGTCAGCTTTGAGTGGATGGGTTTGCCATCTGAACCTTTCGATTGGATTAGTAAATTCAATGAGAGATGCCTGTTATTATGTATGTCTGTACATGAATATTTATTTATCACAGAGGATTTTCTTTTTGTTTAAATAGGTAATCTCTTAGAAGCATGCTACTGCAGTTATTTTTATGTGCATCATCCTTGATGACATTTTGTGTTTATCCTTAGAGTGATTGGAAAGCTCAAACACAATTTTTTAAATATTGAGGCATTTCTTACTTAGGAGCAAAAGTAGGTTCAACAACCATGGATTACTGGGTGAACAACGCTTGGTGCAAAGTAGGACAAGAGAAGCAAATTTTAGAATGACTTAAAAATGTACAAAGAGTAGGAACTGGAGTCTTAGTGGAATAATCAAAGGTTGCAATGGCATGGATGAGAATTTCAATAACAATTGATCTACCTGACTCTTAAGAAGGGTCTGGACTCGAAACATCATCTATTTATGTTCTCCAGAGATACTGCCTGACCTGTTGAGTTACTCCAGCACGTTGTGTCCTTTTCTCAGCTGCAGCTGGGTTGCAGGTAGAAGAGGAAACTGCTTGGGAATGTGACAGAAACTCAACTCACTAAGACTTAATAATGGGAACGCAAATGTCCTGATCTCAAATGCTTCCTCAGAAAACCTTTTTACCACATAGTAATATAATGTAGAATATAGAGTAATAGAGTACAGGAACTATAGCCCACAATGACGGTGCAGAACATGATGCCAACATGATGCAAGGGTTATAAGAAAATAACTGCAGATGCTGGTACAAATCGATTTATTCACAAAAAGCTGGAGTAACTCAGCAGGTCAGGCAGCATCTCGGGAGAGAAGGAGTGGGTGACGTTTCGGGTCAAGACCCTTCTTCAGATGCAAGGGTTAATTGCGTTGTGATCTACATAGTGAGTTTCTGGTCACACCTGTAAGAGGATGATAGACAGAGGATAGGCATGTTATTCTGAACCAAAGTTAATATAATTGTAAAAGAGGGTTGAAACAACAAACTGCAGATGCTGGTTTACACAAACACAAAAGGACACAAAGTGCTGGAGTAACTCAACGGGCAAGGCAGAATCTCTGGGGAACATGGATAGATAATGTTTCCGGTAGTGACCTTTCATCAGACTGTAGTCTGAGACCCAGTTTATAAAACAGGCTTCCTAAATTCCTAAGTTCATCAGTGATGACCAGAATTAGGCCATTCGGCCCATCAAGTCTACTCTGCCATTCAATCATGGATTCCATCAGAGCCTCATTCTCCTGCTTTCTCCCCATAACCCCTGATGCCTGCACAAATCAATAATCTATCTATCTCTGCCTTAAAAATATCAATTGATGGCCTCCACTGCCTGCTGTGGCAATGAGTTCCACAGATTCACCACCCTCTGACTAAAGAAATTCCTACTCATCTCCTTCCTGAAGGAACGTCCATTAATTCTGAGGCTGTGATCTCTGGTCCTAGACTCTCCCACTTGTGGAAACATCCCCTCTATCGGGGCCTTACAGCATTTGGAAAGTTTCAATGAGGTCCCCCCTCATCCTTCTAAACTCCAGTGAGTAGAGGCCCATTGCTGACAAACGCTCATCATATGTTAATCCACTCATTCCTGGGATCATTCTTGTAAATCTCCTCTGGACATTCTCCAGCGCCAGCACATCCTTCCTCAGATATGGGGCCCAAAGTTACTCACAATAGTCCAAATGCGGTCTGATCAGTGTCTTATGGAGCCTCAGCATTGCATCCCTGTTTTTGAATTCTAGTCCTCTTCAAATAAATGGTATCATTATGTTTGTTGGGCTGCTTACAGGGTTAGCAAAATAGTCAATGTGATGAGCATAAAATATCAACGAATGAAGCCTTCAATAATGAAAAGAAAACTTTTTTTCCCCAATCATGGGTTTGTGTTCAGCCTGCTATTGAGCGCTGTCAAATGTTGTGCAGAGGGCAATAGTGATGTTGTTTTGGATTGGAACTAGATCATGATATTTTATAGGAAATTACAGAAAAATCAATTTTCTAGAGTTGATGATAAGCAGGTTTTCAAATTTTACTTTTTGGAACAAGTTTCTTTAAAAAACCTTAGCAATAAGATATCTACTCACAAATTGCATCTCCTGTGAATCAATTAGAGGGAGTTGGTTAAAAAGTTGCCATTGATGGGGAGAGATATTGCTATGTGTGATATTAGCTTAGCAGAAGATGGGCATTTGCTGAGAACTAATTTCAAAGAAGCTAAATTCATGGAGTATACATTGCCAGGAGCCTGTAATGCAAATACCTCGTGGCTTGCTTGAAAAGACTGATCTATCCAAGCACAGATTAGGCTGTAATTTCAGAACCCACCATTGAATGCCAGCCTCGAGCTTATTGCTTGTAACAGAATTGATCTGTCGGAGAGACTTGTTCTAATATGTTAACAGCAGACTACTCCAAAAGAAGTGCCAGAGGTCACAAATTTTCCCCAAACAGCTCAGTAAATCTGAGATACAAATGGGTTCTAGCAATATAATCTGTGTAGTTGCTTATTCCAATCTATTATTTACACACCTTACCAAGCTTGCTCAGCCTGATCACATTAACAGTGCGAATGCAATAAAGCTTGCAATATCTTGACTTGCCTGTTAAAGGCAAATGATTCACGGAACATTTCCTAATATAACTTATGCAGAATACCACGGATATGTGAATACATTTTTCCAGCGAAACAGTTTGTTAGTTTAATGGAAAATGACGGCACGTAGTTAAGGGATTCAAAGCTTTTCCATTGCTTTATTTTGTACGTGCTGGAAAAGGCAACCTCTGTGTTTTATAATCATCCTTAAGAAGTGTCTCTCAGTAAATAATAAATCATTTAAATAGCTAAGTGTCAGTGCTACCTAAAAATCATGACTAATTTTCCAAAAACGGTAGGTTACTTCTGGATGATTGAAGTGCAGACTAATTACATTTGAACTAATGAAGCAAACACAGCTTTGCCCTGGAGCTTGAAACATCCCATTGGTATACACTGCTGGTGCAAAATGCACTATGTATAGTTATTAGTCATGTCGTTGTACACAACTGTTTTGACAGTGTTCTACACTTTTAACTGCTATTGATAATGAGGCTGCCAGTTTGTGTTATTCTTTTTCAGCTGGCATGCATGCCGTTTTTCTAATGCCCTCTTAAGTCTAGCATGAGAACAGGAACTGCAAACAATTCTGGGTTTGGCAGACTGCGATGACTGGCTAAAAATGGGACAATCTGGTGTTTAGTTTCATTTAGTTTAGAAATACAGAGTGGGAACAGGCCCATCGGCCCACCGAGTCTGCACAGATCAGTGATCCCCCATTCACACTAGTTCTATCCCACACACCAGGGACAATTTTTACAGAAGCCAATTCACCTACAAACGTGCAGGTTTTGAATGTGGGAGGAAACTGGAGCACCTGGAGGAAACTCACACGGTCACAGGGAGAATGTACAGACACTGTTCAGACAGCACCCAAGGTCAGGATCGAACCCTGGTCTCTGATGCTGAAAGGCAGCAATTCTACCGCTGCGCCACTGTGCCACCCCAGGTGTTGCAGATTTCAAATTCCTAGTAGGAATCATCAATTCCTTTTATATCTCCTAAATCAGACATAATGTACATATAATATACATGAATTCATTTTAATGAAAAATACTTAGATCTAATATATGTCACACGGATTACCAATACTAAACCACTAATGCATGCATTAAATGGGAAATACAACTTGTCTAGTCCTGAAGTCTTTAAGAGCCCAGTTGACTAAATAACAATGACTCAAATTTCGATTTTTCTGTTATTTTCCGCTCGTAGATTGGAACCCTGGTAAGTGAAAAATATTTAAATTAATTGGTCTTTTATGATCTTATAGCCCATTAATCATTTAGTTTTATTACATTTGTCACATGAATATTTCAACAATTGGTCTTGTGTTGCATGACTTTACTATGAGTTGTTCATGATTGTTTCCAAGTTTAGTGGTTTTCCTTCATTGTACTCATTACATGTTGAAGTCTTATGGATATCTCATCTTATGATGGTGCCAGCCAGTCCTGCTCATCCCATAGCAACTCAAGATGTATCCTTGGATACCAGCGCCCTTTGTCTTATAGCTTTTTTCAGCTTCTAGTTTAATATGATTACCCACCATTAATCTCATTGTCACATCCAGTGTTCACTTTTGTCCAGATTTTCCTTTAAATTTCTAATTGTGAACTATATTTAAAATATTTTTTCCACCTAGGTTATCTATCTATCTATCTATCTATCTATCTATCTATCTATCTATCTATCTATCTATCTATCTATCTATCTATCTATCTATCTATCTATCTATCTATCTATCTATCTGTCTGTCTGTCTATCTGTCTGTCTGTCTGTCTGTCTGTCTGTCTGCCTGCCTGCCTGCCTGCCTGCCTGCCTGCCTGCCTGCCTGCCTGCCTGCCTGCCTGCCTGCCTGCCTGCCTGCCTGCCTGCCTGCCTGCCTGCCTGCCTGCCTGCCTGCCTGCCTGCCTGCCTGCCTGCCTGCCTGCCTGCCTGCCTGCCTGCCTGCCTGCCTGCCTGCCTGCCTGCCTGCCTGCCTGCCTGCCTGCCTGCCTGCCTGCCTGCCTGCCTGCCTGCCTGCCTGCCTGCCTGCCTGCCTGCCTGCCTGCCTGCCTGCCTGCCTGCCTGCCTGCCTGCCTGCCTGCCTGCCTGTCGCCTTACAGCGCCGGAGACCCGGGTTCGATCATGACTAAGGGCGCTTGTCTGTATGGAGTTTGTACGTCCTCCCCGTGACCTGTGTGGGTTACCTCCAAGAGCTATGGTATCTTCCAACACTCCAAAGACGTACAGGTCTGTAGGTTAATTGACTTGGCATGAATGTAAAATTGTCCCTAGTGTGTGTAGGGTAGTGTTAGTGTGCGAGGATCGCTGGTCGGTGCGGACTCGGTGGGCTGAAGGGTCTGCTTCTGCTCTGCATCTCCAAACTAAATAAATTAATTTAAATTAAACTAAACTAAACTAAACAACTCAGCCTCCAAATTACCAGAGAAAATAAACCAGGCTTGTCCAATGTCTTCTTATAGCTAATATTGTCTAATCCAGGCAACGTCTAATCCTGGACATTCTAGTAAAGCCCTCCTGGACATTCTCCAAAGCCTCAACATTCTTCCTCTAATGGGGTGAACAGACAATAGTGAGGAAGTGTGAAGAGAACTTTGAACCAGCTTCTGTAAGCAATTTTATGTTGGAAGGAATTGCAGATGCTGGTTTACACCAAAGATAGTCACAAAAATCTGGAGTAACAGAACGGAATAGGCAGCATCTCTGGATTAAAGGAATGAGTGGGTGTTTTGGGTCAACCCGAAACAACACCCATTCCTTCTATCCTGAGATGAGGCCTGTCTCGCTGAGTTACTCCAGTATTTTATGCCTGTATGTGGCTATGATTGGTTCATGTTGAAATGAGAGCCATAGAAGAAGAAAAATAAGTGTATGTCAGGTTTAAGAAGGTGGCATCAGATGGAACTTATGAGGAATATAACGCGAGTAGGAAAGAACTCAAGCATGCGATTAGAAAGACCAAGAGGGGCCATGAAATGTCAATGATGAGTTTGATTACGAAAATCCCAAGGCTTGTTACACAGATGTTAAAAAGAAGTGGGTGACCAAGGAGAAGATAGGACTGCTCCAGGATAAAGGAGGGTGTCTATGCTTGTAGTTGGAGAATGTAGGTGAAGTGCTAAACAAATACTTTGCATATATATTCACCGAGGAGAAAGACTTGGAGGACAGCAAGATCAGTGTGGAGAATACAAGTCTGCTTGGGCAGCTTGAGATAGAGAAGGAAGACATTGCTATAAGATGAGAGGGGGAAAGTCTAATGGAGATGTAAGGGGTACGTTTTTTACACATAGAGTGGTGGGGGCCTGGAACGCATTGCCACGGTGGTGGAGGCGGCAAATACAATTGTGGTGCTTAAGAGGTTTTTACAGAGGCTTTTAGATAGTGCAACGAATAGTGGGATATAGATCATAGCACAAACATTGTGGCTGAAGGGCCCGTTCTTGTGCAGTCCTGTTCTATGTTCTATCATTTCTCATTTTGAATCCAAGAGAAAATCTGTAATATATTAGAGAGAATCTCAACAGTTCAACAGTTCAACAGAGCTTTATTTGTCATTCGGTACCAAGGTACCGAACGAAACTACATAGCAGTCACACACAAAAAAGAACACAAGACACATGACCCCAACACATAACATCCATCACAGTGACTCCAAACACCCCCTCACTGTGACGGAGGCAACAAAACTTCCACTCTCTTCCCCACGCCCACGGACAGACAGCTCGTCCCCGACCGACCCGCACAGTCCCCGCAAGGGGATGGAAGTCCCCGCGGCCGAGTTGCACCGGGCGCTGAAACGTCTCGCGGCCGAACCGGGCGGTGGAACGCCCCGCGACCGAGCCGTGCGCAGCTAAGTCCCGTGGCCGAGCCGCACCGGGCGATGTTAAGTCCAGCGGCCGAGCCGCACCAGCGATGAAAAGTCCCACGGCCGAGCCGCGCAGGGCGATGTTAGGCCCCGCGGCCCGGGCACTGTTAAGTCCAGTGGCCGAGCCGCACCAGCGATGTTAGGCCCCGCGGCCGAGTCGCACCGGGCACTGTTAAGTCCCGCGGCCGAGCCGCACCAGCGATGTTAGGCCCCGCGGCCGAGCCGCACCGGGCGATGGAAGGCCCGGCGGCCAAGCCGCACCGGGCACTGTTAAGTCCCGCGGCCGAGCCGCACCAGCGATGTTAGGCCCCGCGGCCGAGCCGCACCGGGCGATGGAAGGCCCCGCGGCCAAGCCGCACCGGGCACTGTTAAGTCCCACGGCTGAGCCGCACCAGCGATGTTAGGCCCCGCGGCCGAGCTGCACCGGGCGATGGAAAGCCCCGCGGCCAAGCCGCACCGGGCACTGTTAAGTCCAGCGGCCGAGCAGCGCTGGGCGATGTTAAGTCCAGCGGCCGAGCCGCGCCGGGCGATGTTAGGCCTCGCGGCCGAGCCGCACCCCGCGCCGTGAGAAAGAGACCTAAAAGAGAAAGGTTTCCCCCACCCCCCCCCCCACCCACACCACCACCATCCCCCACACATACACAACCAAAAAAAAAAAAAAACCCATCCCAACACCGACACACAACAAAAAAAAAAGGAAAAAAGACGAACAGACTGCTAGCGAGCCGCAGCCGTTAGGCACCGCCACTTCCGCCAAGATGGCAGATAAACTGATTTTGAAGGTAATGGTTATAATAACAGAATAGATGAGTAATTCATTATTTTTCACCCTGACAAATTCTTGTAAATGTTGGAAATTGATGACTTGTCCATTGAAGTACCATGTTTCAAATTGATTTATATTCGCCCTCTAAGAAATTGAGAAATAAAAAAAATTAGAAAAGCCTTTGGATTTCATTCTCACTGATTATAAAAATTCCCAGGCAATCTTGATACTTTGTCTATCCTGAGAATCAGTTGAGTAAAAATAATGACACGCAAAAGGAAATTGAGTTAAAGCAGTCCTAGCCTTAAGAAATAAAATGATTAGGATGATCTGCAGAAAGAAAAGAAAGGTCAAATGTCTGGATGTTAATTCCTCATTGAAACCCTGAGAGAGATTTATTCAAATGCACCCAGCATTTTTTTTAGGAAGGAGACATATTTCAAGTTGCTTCATCAAATCTTAGAGAATAATGGATAGTAAAATAAAGATAAAGAGATTCAATTGGTCAAGAAGTGTGGTGCTGCGGGTAGTGCAGTTGACTCGTGTCACAGTGGCCTTGATTCTTCCAAATAGAGTCAGAGAGTCATAGAGTGATAGTGAGGAAACAGGCCCTTCGGCCCAACTTGCTCACACCGGCCAACATGTCCCAGCCACACTCATCCCATCTGCCTGTGTTTGGTCTATATCCCTCCAAACCTGTCCTATCCATGTACTAATCTAATGGTGTCTTAAACGTTAGGATAATCCCAGGCTCAACTACCTCCTCTGACAGCTTGTTCCATACATCCACCACCCTTTGTGAGAATAAATGACCCCTCAGATTCCTATTAAATCGTTTCCCCTTCACTTTAAACCTATGTCCTCTGGTCCTCGATTCACCTACTCTGGGCAAGAGACTGTGCATCTGCCCGATTTATTCCTCTCATGATTTTATACACCTCAATAAAAGCATCCTCCTGCGCTCCAGGGAATAGAGTCCCAGCCTACTCAACCTCTCCCTTTTGCTCAGACACTCTAGTCCTGGCACCATCCTCGTAAATCTTCTCTGTACCCTTTCCAGCGTGACAACATCTTTCGTATAAAATGGTGCCCAGAACTGAACACAATATTATAAATAAGATATCTCACCAATGCAAATGCAACATGACCTCCCAACTTCACTCCCAAATTTCTCCATTTGTAGTTTGCATGTTTTCCCTTTGACTCTCTGGGTTTCCTCTGGGTGCTTTGGCTTTCTCTCACAACCAAAAGCCATGCTAGTTCCAAGGTTAATTGGCTACTGCAAATTGGTCCTCCTGCAGATGGGAGGTATGAAAATTAGAGCAAGGTCATTGGACAAAGCTAAGTGTCGGTCACAGTGCAAAAATGGGGAATTGGACTAATGGGATTGTTCTGAGATCTGACAGATTAAATGGCAGAATGATCTTCTTATGAATATAAATTTTAAGGAAGTGTTTTGAATATTGGGGGGACAGCAGTGGGGATTAATATTATGTCTGTAGAGTTAGTGCATAGGAATATAAGTAGTAGCCATTTGGCCACATTTACCTGCTCCACCATTCAATAAGATCATGGCTGATCTGTTAGTTCACCACCACTTTCTTGCTCCAGTCCTTTGATTCCTTTAATATCTGAACATCCATACTTCTTAGCCTTGAACAAGTAAGGAGGAACTACAGAAGCTTGCGTACATTGAACATAGACACAAAATACTAGAGTAACTTAATGTGTCAGGCAACATCCCTGGAGAAAAGGAATAGTTGACGTTTTGGGTCGAGACCAGTCTTCAGACTGAGAGTCAGGGGAGAGGGAAACCAGAGATACTGCCTGACCCGCTGAGTTACTCCAACACTTTGCATCCTTTTTTTGTCAGCTAGTATCCATACCGGTCATAATTTTGGAAACCTTGATAAGGTCACCCCTCAGCCTCGTATGTCACAGTGAGAATAGACCTAGCCTATCCCACCTCATCTTACAATTACAAACCCCAATTCTTGGCATCATTCTGGTGAGTCTTTCCGGCACTCGCTCTCTATTGCTAGCAAAAGCTTTCTGCAGTGTGATGACAAGAACTGTACACGATGTATTTTAACTCTTACACCCAATGCCATAGTCTATGAAGGATATCAAATGCCTCTTTCACAACCAATCCTTCTGTGTTTCCACTTTCAGGGAGCTGATGACTTCCACCCTTATGTCTCTCTGTATATGAATATCTCTAAAACCCCTACTGGTGGCTGCAAGAGAGTACAAAGGCTGAGATCAAGTGATGGGTTAAGGAGAAAAAGGATGCAGCAAAGGGTCAGACTAGCGAGAAATCATTTGAATTTCTGTGACAGAGAAGAGCCTGAGGGAAGAGGAAAGATGAGGGCATGCCAGTGGTAATGGAATTTCACCTGGAGAGCTACACAGAATCAGAAAAAGAAAAGAGAATACTGGATGCCTCTGCATGCGAGGAATTACAATCAGAATGGTCTATCTGTACTGTGTGGGTCACCAGTGGATTTACTTAATATTTTCATAAATAACATTATTAGGAGATTAAGGGAATCATTAGAACATGATTAGGAAATGTATGGCCTTGTGCTATCTGCACCCTACTTCTCAAAATTTAGGTTGAACCCTGATAACATATATTTGTAAAATGAAGCACAGACTGGGCGATTGTTTCGCTGAACACCTATGCTCAGTCCACCTTGGCCTACATGATCTCCCAGTTGCCAAACATTTTAATTCCCCATCTCATTCAAATACTAACCATTCTGTCCTGGGCCTCCTCCACTGTCACACGCAAATTAGAGGAACAGCGCCTCATATTTTGCTTGGGCAGCTTACAACCCAGCAGTATGAACGTTGATTTCTCTAATTTCAAGTAACCCTTGCATTCTCTCTCTGCCCCCTCCCCCATCCTAGTTGTCCTACCAGTTTCACTGTTGACATCCTTGTATCCCTTCATTATCAACTCTTTTCCAGTCAACAATGGGCTATTATGGACTCCACCCTTCCTTGGTCATCTGTTGCCTGCTTTGTTCTGGTCTTTTCCTACCTTCAGCTCCCTCCCCTCTTTAATCAATCTGCAGAAAGGTCCCTACCCAAAATGTCACCCATCCTTTTTCTCCAGTGATGCTGCCTGACCCACTGAGTTACTCTAGCACTTTGTGTCTATCTTTTGCAAAATGTGTGTCTGTTTAAAGAGTTACTCACAATAGGATTAATCTTCACTTTCTGCCCATACCCCTGGTTACAATAAAGTGTTACAGTGGCCAATTAATTAATTACTAGCCCACGGATGGCAAACAGCATCGGATCAGGAAGTACATCAAACTCACTATACATCAAAGCTGAAGCATTCAGCATTTGGCAGCAATCTCACCTGAGGCTCCAAATGTCATTTATGTCTCGTTTAAGCCTTGCTCTCATGGCTGAAATTGCTGTATGTGTCATCGTTCACAGTTACCCATTACACCTTATAAATTATTGTCAGTCCTTGATAATATAAAAATGACAAAGTGACTCAGCTCGGATTATTGATGTTTGTGTACATTTTCATAATTATATCTCCTATTTCACTCGTGCAGTCCATATTTCAATGCTGACCAGTCTGGATTCTAGATTCAAACCACTGCCTGGGTGAAACTTTCCTCCTTAGATTCCCTTAAAATCTTACCTTTAATCTATGGTCTCTGGTTATGAACTCCTCATAGCATTATGAAGTTAAAGTGATGGTCAGAATTAAAGTTACTTACACGCAGAGATGTCAAAGGGAGTGGACAATTAATTTGTTGCCCTTGAGAATGAAGAAGAACATAGTGTCAATGTCAATGATGGCAAGGAGTGATTCACGTTTGAAGGAGATGGGTGAGGGGCTTAAGAGAAGGCTAAGCAGAGAAAATTTTCAACAGAGGCAATGGAATAGAATGATCGGAGAAGCTCCAAAGAGGAGCAGGAGTTTGAGGAGCCATGACATGCATAATGATAATGTAGATTGATGAAATGGTTCCTATATTCGGACGCCCACCTCTTAACATGATTTTACGGGAAAGAGGAAGTCAGCATAAAAAGGAATGGGAAAAGGAAATCTAACAACTTGAGAAACAATTATAAGATTTTGCATTTAAATAACGTATATAATGTTTAGTTTTAGTTTTAGTTTTAGAGATACAGTGTGGAAACACGCTCTTCGGCCCACCGAGTTTGAGCCGACCAACGTTCATCTGCACACTAGTTCTTTCCTACACCCTAGGGTCAATTTACAGAAGCCAATTAATCTACAAACCTATACGTGTTTGGAATGTGGGAGGAAACCAGAGCACCGGGAGAAACAGGGTGAGCGTACAAACTCTGTACCGACAGCACCCGTGGTCAGGATCGAACCTGGGTCTGTGACGCTATAAGGCAGCAACTCCACCACTGCACCACTGTGCTGCCCAGTCCCGCCAGCCTCTACCAGTCATTCATAAAATATACCATGGAATGGTTTGTATTCCTGGAATTTATGACTCCTCACAATTTCAGTAGAGTTGTAATAGGGATCACACTTTTGAAGTGTAGGCTTTTAAACATTGTTTTCTAGATTGGGAGTTTTGCATAAATAATGCTGCAGATGCAACAAAGTCTGACAGAGGCCATTAATTGTTGACATGAAAGATTTAATTACGAATCTAATTTATCATTAAACAAATAATAGTGCAAATCTGACCCTGTTTGAAGAGATGCACCAATTTTCATTAAACTTAATATAACCTCTCACCTTTTCTTGATAAACTATTGCAGAGGATGCAGTCAATTACTTTGATCCATTATATCATGTCCTCACTACAATGTAGCATAATATCTTTTTAAATATATGTCCAAAACTGATCACACATTACACAGTGATTTATCATGCTATTAAAATAATGTACAAACATAGGCAAAAATGTAACACCAGATGAGGTAATTAATATAGAGTGAGATGCAATATAGTTATGAAATGCACAGAGAAGGGTAACTCGAAATATTTAATTTCAAGCTATTTATTATTTCTGAACAGGTTATATTATCTGCAGTGAGACTGAAGTAAAATCAAATGTTTCCTCACAATCCTCGGAAAGGAAGCTGTAGATGTGCATCTTTTGTGCATAAGTTCATCAAGTATTGATTAGAAAGGGCAGAGGGTTTGTGAACATGTACTTCAGGGGATATTACCTGACCATCTCCCCTTTAACTAGGACGCCACTACAGTCCGCTGTCAGCATCTGAGGTTGTGCAGCACCTCCGGAGCCGTGCGCTCAATCCCCACAAAGACAAACACAACACTTGAGGAAACATAGAAAGCCAAATGGAACTCATACAAGTCTCAATATACACAGTGCGAAAGACATGATGCACCAGGTCTCCTGCCATTAACCTCCCTTCGACGTTCTGGCTGTCCCTCATTCATACCAACACAAATCTGGCAAGCATGGAGAACTGATGCATAAGTGGAAATTAAAAATATCTTCAGTATGTGCTTGTGAAAGTCAGCCAATGAAATATATAATAACCCATGTATAATCCATGAACACGAAGGACATATTGTAATGATACCTACCAGGTACAATTATCGGGGTTCACTGTAAAATTATTATTATCGCACCCTATTCTATATCGCTACATCTCCATTTTTATATAGAAGATGAGAAGGATTACCTTGGTGGGAGCAATTTGCATGTCCAGTATGCTATCGTAGGACAATAGATGGAGAGGCAGGTAGTATAGAGAAAGCAGGGACTCTGCAGAAGGATTTGGACAGGTTGGCAGAGAAGTGGCAGATTAAATATAGTGTAGCAAAGTGTGGAGTCATGCATTTTCATAGTAGGAATAAAGACAGACTTTTTTCTAAATGGGGAGAGAATCCAGAAATCGGGGGTGCAAAGGGACTTGGGAATGCTGGTGCAAGATTCCCAAAAAGTTAATCTGCAAGTCAAATCGGCAGTAAAGAATGTCACCATTTATTTCGAGGGCTTGTATACAAAAACAGGGATGTAATGCTGAGGCTCTTTGAGGCGCTGGTCAGGCCGCATTTGGAATAGTGTGAGCAGTTTTGGGTACCATATCTGAGGAAGGATGTGCTGGCTCTGGAGTGGGTCCAGAGGAGCTTTACAAGAATAATCCCAGGAATGAGTAGGTTAACTTATGATGAGCGTTTGACCGCACTGAGCCTGTACTCGCTGGAGTTTAGAAGACTGAGGGGGGGACCTCGTTGAAACATACAGAATAGTGGCAGGCTTGGATAGAGTGGATGAGGAGAGGATATTTCCACTAGTGGAAGAGTCTAGGATTAGAGGACATAGCCTCAGAATTAAAGAAAGTTCTATTAGGAAGGTGATGAGGAGGAATTTATTTAGTCAGAGGGTGGTGAATCTGTAGAATTACCTGCCGCAGAAGGCTGTGGAGGCAAAGACAGTGGATATATTTAAGGCAGAGATAGATAGATTCTTGATTAGTACAGGTGTCAGAGGTTATGGGGAGAAGGCAAGAGAATGGCATTAGCAGGGAGTGATAGATCAGCCATGATTGAATGGCAGAGTAGACGATGGCCTAATTGTGCTCCCATCACTTATGATCTTATGACCACTGTAATGGAAATGATATAAATGGTTAAAACTGTGTTCAGCAGCTTTGATTAACCCAAAATTGAGGCAGTGTATGAGAATACATACCCCCGGGATAGCTAATTTATCTGATTTTCCTGTTAATTTCTTTACAAGATTAAAAATAAGGCAAATCTCCATATATGCCTATAACGTAACATACTATTCAACACATTCACCTCCAACTGATGTGAATCTGAGTCCATCACCAGACAGCCAAACGCTTTGTTCCTTATCAAAGGATTTCTATGATAAGAAATGGCCAATGGTCCAAGTTCTATGTAGAAACAAAGAAATACAGATACTGGTTTACAAAAAAAGACACCAAATGTTGGAATAACTCAGCAGGTCAGGCAGCATCCCTGGACAACATGGATAGGTGAGGTTTTGGGTCGGTCCTCTTCTTCCGACTGATTGTGGGGGGCTGTGGAAGAAAGTTAGAAGAGATGAGGGGCAGGACAAAGCCTCAATAGGTGAACACAGGCGAGGGGGAGGGGGGGAGGAGTGGGGTTGATAGACAGATGGTCCCAGTTCTATACCCAGTTATTACCTCTGCTGTTCAACACAACTAACCCCAACCCCCAGTGTGATCGCAGAGTCCATCAGGCAGAGAGCAGCTTGTATGAGAGCCTATCAGAGAGAAGGCAATTCTGGATTTAGTGTTGTCCAATGAGCCAGATTTAATAAAGGGAACTCAAGGTAAAGGAACGGCTTGGAAGTAGTGACCATAATATGATTAGTTTTAATCTGCAATTTGAGAGGGCGAAAGTTAAATCAGAAGTGTCAGTGTTGCAGTTGAACAAAGGGGACTATGAAGGCATGAGAGAGGAGCTGGCCAAGGTCAAATGGAAAAGGATCCGAGCAGGAATGACGGTGGAACATCAATGGTCTGCATCCCAGGGTACACAAGGAGGTGGCTCCACAAATCGCAGACGCATTGGTGATCATTTTCCAATGTTCAATAGATTCAGGATTAGTTCCTGTGGATTGGAGGGTAGCTAATGTTATCCCACTTTTCAAGAAAGGAGCGAGGGAGAAATCAAGGAATTATAGACTAGTTAGCCTGACATCAGTAGTGGGGAAGAAACTTTTTCACCCAGTGAGTTGTGAATTTGTGGAATTCTCTGCCACAGAGGCGGTGGAAGCCAATTCACTGGATGAATTGAAAAGATAGAGCTCTAGGGGCGAGTGGAATCAAGGGATATGGGGAGAAGGCAGGCACAGATTACTGATGGTGGATGATCAGCCATGATCACAATGAATAGCGGTGCTGGCTCGAGGGGCCAAATGGCCTCCTCCTGCACCTATTTTTTAAAACACCTGTTAGCCACAACAATCAATCATTGAATTCTCTTTGCCAATACGCATTGCGTATCTGAACTTATTGTTCAGTGCTGAGACCCTATTTCATACCAGTCTTAAATCATCCATTCATAAGTGCTCTTGCTTTCTCATTTTTGGATAATCATGAAGATGCACGTTCAAAAGTTGTAGAAACATGAACTGCATATGCTGGTTCACAAAAAAGAAACCAAATGCTTGAGTAACCATCCCCTCCCCTCCCCTCCCCTCCCCTCCCCTCCCCTCCCCTCCCCTCCCCTCCCCTCCCCTCCCCTCCCCTCCCCTCCCCTCCCCTCCCCTCCCCTCCCCTCCCCTCCCCTCCCCTCCCCTCCCCTCCCCTCCCCTCCCCTCCCCTCCCCTCCCCTCCCCTCCCCTCCCCTCCCCTCCCCTCCCCTCCCCTCCCCCCCTTTGCCTCCCCCCTTCTGCTCCCCACCAAGCCATCCCCTTCAACCCCCCTTATCCTCCTCCCCCTCCCTCCCTCCCTCCCTTGGAGATAGATTTCAACTTTAAAATGTGTGAATAACTTTAAATATATAACAACGATTTCAATGAAATTTCTTCCATTAGCACCAATGGTGAGTAAGGTGTGCCTAAAATTGTTGCGATATCGTGTACCATTTTGGCTGTAGTTTAGGAACAAACAAACAGGAGTTTTAATATATAGATGTGCTCTGCATGCACTTCCGACAGTATTCAGGAGTTAATCTTCTGCTAAGTGAATTACAGTACATGTATTCTCTAACCAATTGATCTTTTTTCAAATTTCTCTTCGAGGAACTAAAATGAGTAGATGTGTTCTCATAAAATCCAATAATGTTTACTATTATCTTAAATTATATGTTATTATCTCATTTCAGATTTTGTATGCTGCAACATATCTTCTGCCTCTTTCAACTAATTCTTCCTTATAAACTATCATTTAAAAAAATGGCCAGTTGCCTGAAATTATATGAACCAATTAAAAATGTCATTAAGTTGCCAAGTCAGCATAGGTTTTGTGAGTTACTACGGCTGAAAAACACAATGATAAACTAATAAGGTTTAATCCAATGTCTTTGCAGGAATTGAGGCAAATTGAGAATAAAAAACAACAGGTTCCTTTGCAAGTTTTTTTTATGATCACCCAGTGGAGGATTACTAGGCATTATCTAAAACATTCAGCTTGGAGTAAATTATCCTTTTTACAGTGATGGACAGTAAATTTCAAAGTGCATTCTAATTAATATGAATGCAGCAATTTTTATGGTGAAGGGCAGGTGGCCATGTCTTTCGTTTTGGAAAAGTTACCCGCGGTGCACAGTTGGAGAAGCTCTGGCAGTTATTTCTCAGAACGAAGCACGTGTTTTTTATGATGAATGTGGAGATATGTGTCACCATCTGGGAATCATCAAAACCTAATATAAATTGTGCATTCAATTTGCTGCCACCAACTGCGCTGTACAGATATGGTCTTAGTTGACTTTGCCAACTTGTTTCACTCATTAGATATTTTTAATTTGCTCTTTTTACTTCACTTTTACTGCAATCAAGTACTGAGTTTCTGTTTTTCTTTCATATTTGAAACAATAATGCAACACCCTGGGCTCTATTCTATAAGTACTTCATGAACTAATTGGGCTGATATTATTTCCACTCTGCAGCTACTGGAGGTTGGGTATGGAATGGGATAGAATCAGACTGGATCCATTGGTCTGAGGTTACTTAATTTCCATTTGGGTAGCTGGCAAGGACACAATCTAGTTATCCTAAAGACTTCAGAGCTGAAGGTCGGTGAATGCATCTTCCTATCCATAAACTGCACAACCAGCCTTTCAAACTAATCACTGAATGCACCCACCTCCTATAATTTATTAACCAACAAGTTACATTGAATAAAACTCATGCCTAGTATTCATACAGTATATTCAGCCATAGCCCCAAGGTTATCTCTCTACAAAATCAGATTGATGATAAACACATTGATGGGAGACTTGGTAGAAGTGTATTTTAGAAGTATATTATTGTTTTTATCTTCAAAGATATTGTGTTTATCTTTAATAGTTGAGGATATTGAAGTCAAATGTAAATTGGGGAAAATATACAATTAATGGCATGTCCCTTAACAGCATTTATGCAGCATTTATCCTATGTACAGAGGGATCATAAGGTCCAAATTCATAACTCCCTGAAAGTGGCAGCACAAGTAGATAGAATGGTAAATAAGGCATATGGTATTCTTACTTTCATAGTTTGGGACATTGAATACAAGGGTCAGGATGACATGATGCAGCTTTACAGGACTTTCATTAGGTCACATTTGCAGTTCTGTTGGCCCCATTACAGGAAGGATGTGGAGGTTTTTGAAAAGATGCAGAGAAAGTTCAGCAGAATGATGCCAGGATATAGGGGTATTAGCTATAGGGAGAGATTAGACAAACTTGGATTGCAGAGTGCAGCCAGCAATTTGTTTACAGTTCTTTACTGGGAATCCGTTTTGTTCAGAAACTTAGTAACATTGTGTCAAATTTGCACATTTCAATAGGTTCAAAGTCCAACTTGGGTTAGGTTCTACCATTATCATTATGTTTAAGCTGCTTTCACAGGTCAAGCGTGGTGTCAAAATTATGGTTGCAGATTACTGTTACGCAGCTCCGTTTCATCATATTAACTCTTATTAACCAGTGCCTTGGCGATGGAAGTATTATAGGGATTTCTCAGTGGTTCATTATGCCTTTTCTTGGTAAGAGGCTCCTTGATCATCCTTCTCAGTCCTCTTTTTGTCAAACAATGCTTGCTTGCAAAATGGTGTTCTGAGAACTTGTTTTTGAATACAAGAGAAGATCCATTATAACCATCAAATAGAAACTGTTGTTTTGTGGTGCACAGTAAAAACTTATCACCAAAACATGGAGCTCCTGTAAGAATGTGAATAAGGTCCTGACCACGAGGAGCCTAACTTTAACCCATTAAAGATTTATTATGTTGTATTTTTCTATTAATTCACAAATACTCAGAGATGAAACGCTGAGGAACTTTGTAGCAATTATACCACATTCGATTTTTTTTCTTCTTTACAGTTAATCTAAACAATGCTCACCGCGTGGACCGGGGATCAGAGAGGGGGTGGAGGGGGACAGCGACGGCAGTGGACGCTGGACAAGGGGCCCAGTGAGAAGAACCAAGGGTCTTATCTTCCGCACCCCCAAATTTGGCTGTGGGTGGTAGTACTGGGTAACAAGGGCTGAAGAGGGCCAAGCGTGGAGAGGGACTTCAGTTTGCAGGATGACTGAAATGGGGGCAACTGCTGCAACGGGCCTTCGTGGCCAGCTACAGCTGGGACTGTAAAATGGTGCCAAAATCGTGACTCCTGCATATGGACTCAGTGGGCAGTCCTTTGCGTACTTGGGGTAGACTTGTTGAGCTGAAAAATGTATTTCAATGTACCTGGTACACGTGACAATTAAGAAACCATTACACTTTACACTTTACAAGATTGTCTTTCATCCTCAGTGTCTCAGGACTGACAAATCCAAGGGTGTTTTCTATCATCAATGGTTTGTATCTAAATCAATAGTCTAATTGAGACGTAGGATGTGCAAGATAATGAACAATTTTTCTTCTCCAGGTGACAAAGATTACTTTATTCCACAGAAGAATTTTTATCTTGTTAATCTGTATGACATTTACTAATCTGGGTGGCTCAATAATTGGAAATGGCAACATAATATCTACAATTACTAAAGCATGTTTGCATTGCTGAATAAATAGCTTAATCTGGACTTCAGAATTACTCAAGGCAATTCAAGTTTATTGACAAATGCACAAGTACAGTGAGTTACAAGTACAATGAAAATCTTGCTTGCAGGAACATCACAGGTACATCGACCCTGACAACACACAAAAACATGCATTATATATACATTGCACATGAATTCTAAAAGGCAGTGAAAAAAAAAGACTGGAATAATAAGCAAGATATTAATTCAAAAATACATTACTAAAAAGTAAGTCTATGTTAATGCATCAGGTGGTCATAGTCATAGAGCTATACAGTGTGGAAATACAACTTGCCACGTCAACTAACATGCACCATCTATACTAGTCCCACCTGTCTTGGCCCATATCTTCCTAAACTATCCATGTACCTGTCCAAATATATTTTACATGTTGTGATAGTACCTGCCTCAACGTCCTCCACTGGCAGCTCATTCCACATACCCATCGCCCTTAAGAAACTAACAAAAGCAAGTTCAAATTCAATATTTTATATTTAGAGCAGGCCAAACATTACTTTCAAATAGATATGTTTGCGTCAATACTTGCGTTTTATTATTTTTGGCTGCTTTAAATTTAAAACCATTATATAGTGAAGGTGTAATCTCTTATCATTTTGAAATGAAATGATATTCAAAGTAATTATTCACTGCTTTAGAGTACTTCGATAGTTTAGACATTCGGAAGATTTAAACATATTTTTCCCACCTCCAGATTCAGGGACAGTTTCTTCCTAACTGTTATCAGGCAACTGAACTATCCTACCAACAACCAGAGAGCAACCTGAGCTACTATCTAATTCATTGGAGATCCTTGGACTATCTTTAATCGGACTTTACTGGACTTTATCTTACACTCAATGTTATTCACATTATTCCCTTTATCACGTATCTGTACACCATGGATGGCTGGAATGTAATCGTATTATCTTTCTGTTGACTGGATAGCACGCAATAGAAGCTTTTCACTGTACCTCAGTATACGTGAGAATAAACTAAACTAAACTAAGTAAAACTAAACTAAACTAAACTAAACTAAACTAAACTAAACTAAACTAAACTAAACTAAACTAAACTGAACTGAACTGAACTGAACTGAACTGAACTGAACTGAACTGAACTGAACTGAACTAAACTAAACTAAACTAAACTAAACTAAACTAAACTAAACTAAACTAAACTAAACTAAACTAAACTAAACTAAACTAAACTAAACTAAAAGTAAACATATTTCAAGGATGGCCATGCATGCTTTGAGGTTTTTGAGAAACCTTTGCTACTAGCACTGTAACTGAAGCATCTCACTCCACCATCGCCCAGCATTTGATAGGTGCCTGCACCCCTTCAAGTACTTGCATGAAAACCACATAAAAACATTGTTTACTCCTAAACAATAGACAATAGACAATAGACAATAGGTGCAGGAGTAGGCCATTCAGCCCTTCGAGCCAGCACCGCCATTCAATGCGATCATGGCTGATCACTCTCAATCACGGCACGGTAGCGCAGCGGTAGAGTTGCTGCTTTACAGCGAATGCAGCGCCGGAGACTCAGGTTCGATCCTGACTACGGGTGCTGTACTGTAAGGAGTTTGTACGTTCTCCCCGTGACCTGCGTGGGTTTTCTCCGAGATCTTCGGTTTCCTCCCACACTCCAAAGACGTACAGGTATGTAGGTTAATTGGCGGGGTAAATGTAAAAATTGTCCCTAGTGGGTGTAGGATAGTGTTAATGTATGGGGATCGCTGGGCGGCACGGACTTGGTGGGCCAAAAAGGCCTGTTTCCGGCTGTATATTTATGATATGATGATATGATATGATAATCAGTACCCCGTTCCTGCCTTCTCCCCATACCCCCTCACTCCGCTATCCTTAAGAGCTCTATCCAGCTCTCTCTTGAAAGCATCCAACGAACTGGCCTCCACTGCCTTCTGAGGCAGAGAATTCCACACCTTCACCACTCTCTGACTGAAAAAGTTCTTCCTCATCTCCGTTCTAAATGGCCTACCCCTTATTCTTAAACTGTGGCCCCTTGTTCTGGACTTCCCCAACATTGGGAACATGTTTCCTGCCTCTAATGTGTCCAATCCCCTAATTATCTTATATGTTTCAATAAGATCCCCCCTCATCCTTCTAAATTCCAGTGTATACAAGCCCAATCGCTCCAGCCTTTCAACATACGACAGTCCCGCCATTCCGGGAATTAACCTAGTGAACCTATGCTGCACGCCCTCCATAGCAAGAATATCCTTCCTCAAATTTGGAGACCAAAACTGCACACAGTACTCCAGGTGCAGTCTCACCAGGGCCCGGTACAACTGTAGAAGGACCTCTTTGCTCCTATACTCAACTCCTCTTGTTACGAAGGCCAACATTCCATTGGCTTTCTTCACTGCCTGCTGTACCTGCATGCTTCCTTTCATTGACTGATGCACTAGGACACCCAGATCTCATTGAACTCGTTGAACAACTGGGCATAGTTAGGGATATGTGTTTTGACAAACTTCAGCTAGTAAAAAGTTATTTATCCTCTGGAATCAGAACTAACTGGTAATTTAAAAAGCAATCCATTCCTAAGCTAACCCTGAGCAACCATTACTGGCACAAGCTTTACTTAGATAATGGTCTATGCTAAACTGTCATTGTGACCCAAGAAGCACCTTGGCACCTCTGAAGCTCTTTAGTGCCTGAACATTTTGGTGAAAATCCACCTCTGTTAGAATTATAAAATTTAGTGCAAGAGTCCATGGAAAGCTTGAGGTCCAGTTTCAATGGATTATTTCTCCAATTATTTTCTGCTGACTGTAAAACCGAAGCTTATCAAATAAATTCTGATTTGAGAGAACAAAACAAAAATACAGCAGGATTGGACTTTTTGTTTTAATTTTGCAAAGGAGTGGATGGAAAAAGAATCTGGAACGTTTCAAAATGAAATAGTGGCGGCACAATCCACCTGCAGGATTGTAGGTTAATTGGCTACGGTAGAATTGTAAATTGTCCCTCGTGTGTAGGATTGTGTTAGTGTACGGGCATCGCTGGTCAGTGCGGACTCGCTGGACCGGAGGTCATGCTTCCGCGCTGTATCTCTAAAGTCTGAAGTCTAAAGATGTTCCTTTTGGGCCCAGGACTTGCATATTCCACTCATTTTCACCTCAGGAAAAATACTCAGTTGGTGGAAAAGAAAGTGTGAAAGTACATTATAAATGACCCTCAGATCATTCACAATTCTAATCAGGGTACACTTGTCCTTTGACAATCTCAAAGTAAGTTCTGATTGCCTCAGGATATAATTTAAGTAATAATGGATATGGGTGAGATCTGACTTGACATAATTAGGACACCTTGAATGACTAAGAAGAGATTAAAGGGAGAGTCTGTCAATCTTTCAATCTGTTCTCAGTGTCACAAGATTGGACATAAATCCATTTACTCCAGCATTTTTCTGCAGACTATATCTAACACACCGTTCATCCTTGCAAGATTGAATTACAGCACTGGGAAGTAGGTCATTCAGTCATCAAATACCGAGAGCTAGATTATCAATTGGTTTCGGCTAATGATAAACAGCATTAGGCCACTGGAAGAGCTTAAGGTGGACTGTCTGAGATCAGAGTCAGGACTTGAAAATAGATAATGTTGTGGTTAATCTCTAATTAGGGTTGAATCCAGTCACATTTTAGCTTCGTCCAGTCTACTGTCGTTCCTGCTGCCCTCTTTAAATACTGTTGCACCAAGTAACATTCCTGATCAGGGTACAGGATGAAACTACTTTTAATGCCACACAACTCCAATACTGCAGGATAGTTGAATATAACACACCTTAGTATTTGCCTCCCCCTTTCCTTCCCCAAACAAACTGGCCCCGATCAATAGCTAATGCTGTTGGGGATTACAAGCATGTGGTAATTAGTGCCATATATTGATATACTATCTCATTATGCAACCAAATTGCCTTGGGATCTTGCAGTTTGATTTTAATTGAATATTTATAGACAGACTAGTTCTCTAATCCCTAACAAGCAGGAGGTTACAAAATGATTCTGGAAATTAAAGTTATTTTGCGACATATCTGTCTGCTAATTTATTTTAAATTATGTTCACCTATGTGGAATTGTCCGCGTTATTTCCTCCTCAGTGGCTTTCCCCACTGCTGCCCTTTAGCATGGATGTGCATCTCTATCAAACATGACAGCCTCCAGTGTAATGTAATAGGAAGGAACTGCAGGTGCTGGTTTATACCAAAGATAGACACAAATTGCTGGAGTAACTCAACAGGTCCGGCAGCATCTCTGGTGAAAAAGGAAAGTCAAAGGCTTGGATAGAGTGGATGTAGAGAGGATATTTTCACTAGTGGGAGAGTCTAGAGGTCATAGCCTCAGAATTAAAGGACATTCTTTTAGGAAGGAGATGAGGAGGAATTTCTTTAGGGTGGTGAATCTGTGGAATACTTCGCCACAGAAGGCTGTAGAGGCAAAGTCAGTGGATATTTTTAACGCGGAGATTGATAGATTCTTGATTAGTACGGGTGTCAGAGGTTGTGGGAAGAAGGCAGGAGAATGGGGTTAGGAGGGAGAGATAAATCAGCCATGATTAAATGGCGGAGTAGAATTGATGGGTTGAATGGCCTAATTCTACTCCTATTCCTTCTGACATGACTTAACGAAAGGTGATGTTTGGATGGGACCCTTCTTCAGTCCACCCTTCGGAGAGGAAGAGAACTTCTTCAAAGTAGGCATACCTTGAGGAGATTTGCCAAAATGGAATGGGTAGGAACTGCAGATGCATTTTTGTACCAAAGATAAACACAAAATGCTGGAGTAACTCAGTGGGTCTGGCAGCATCTCTCAAGAAAAATACTACGTGAGGTTTTGGATCAGGACACTTCTTCAGACTCCCTGAAGAATGGTCCCGACCCAAAATGCCACCCATCGTTTGTCTCCAGAGATGCTGCTTGACCGCTTGTTACTCCAGCCTTCTTCCTTGGTGTTTTAATCCTTTGATCAAGTCCTGAATTATTTTTTTCCCGAGAAATAGCACATTTATCCCCGATTTCAGCAAAGCTATGCTGGCCGATTAGAAGAATTAGTAAGGAAATTCCCCAGCAGTTATCTACCAATTTGGGATCACAAGGCATCAGGAACTTTGGAGAGATTTATAAATGGAAGCCAATAATTCATTTTACAAGTTGATCTATTGAGATTTTATTCCATTATTCGATCAAATTCCGGTACACTATCATAATGTTTTGATGGGCTCCTTGTAAATACCCTGAGGTCAGGATTCTATTGCATTCAGGTATATTGTTTTGTTGCAAGTGATATGGAGATGAGGAACGCAGAGCCAGATCTATCTTATTTGTTTGCTTGGGCCACTGGACTTTGCATGGGCTTTGCAACATTGTGTGCTAGGTTAAATCACATGCTTGAGGCTCTCTCTCTCTCTCTCTCTCACCTGCTTGAGGCTACATAATCACAAAAATGCTGAACTTGCTAAAGCTAGTAGTAATCAGTAGCCCAAACCGCAGAATGTTCCAGCTCGTCTTCAGAGGAGAAAAACACAATGTATAAGAACAAAAAACAGTAAACAGATGCCGGCTAAACCTTGAATAATAGCATGTTAGGGCCTTATAAGGGAAAACTGACTATGTTCCAATACTCGGCCTTATAAGAGAAAACTGACATAATCACTGACTTATAAAACTGACAATCACATTTGTTCCAATATTGATTGGTTGTAATAACTGTAAATTTTGCGGTTTTTGGGAATAAAGTGGGCTTAATTCTAGGGGTTGGTGAGACACGTTTCCACTGGCCCCGGAGTCCACAACTCTGTGTGTGCTTTTAGAAACCTGTCTACGAGATCTCTAATAAACTACGGATAAGTGAGGTCTGTGCCGACTCTGATTATTATCAACCAACTGACCGGGAACGCGAACTCGACAGCGACACCAAAAATCTGTGCAATTCTGTACAAATGCTTTTCTCTGCACTCTGCAAAATAATCTAAACTAAACGAAACTAAAACTAAACAATGACTCTAAAGGCTAAATTTACCTATTGCCCCTCTATAAAATATAACTTTTCTTAATTTAAAGGCTCCTGTTGTATTCAATATAGCCTCTGCTGAGTATTTGTAATCAACACAATCCCCCCTGACAGGAGAGCATCAGATATCCTCTGGGAATATGTACACTTATTTAATTGTGATTAATTACTGCATTGGGACAACAAGGGCACATTGGCCTGGATTTAACAGCAAGCAGTGAATTAACAATGGCAGTCATGTATTAAACTTAAACATGCCCAATGCTTTTCTTTAAGCTTTTGGGCTGAAAAATTCAGTAATTATAGAGAACATCTCTGCATGGGACCTGTGTGGGAAGGGGTAGAAAGAGTGAATTTTTAAAATAAGTTAGGAAGGAGAACACTGGAGCACATAAGCATGCACTTTACGACCTCAAATATGTCAGCTGGGCGAGGTTGAGTTTTAACCTGTAGAAAGCATCAAATCCAAACACAAATTATCTTGAAACATGGGCAACAAATGATCTGCTGGAGTAATTCAGCAGGTTGAGCAGCATCAGTGGAGGGATGGGCAGGCAATGTTTTGGGTAGGGACCCTTTGTACTGAAGGAGTAGAGGAGGAACAGCCAGGATGAAGAGGTAATGGGGAGGGGCAAGAGCTGGCAAGTGATAGGTGGATCCAGGTGAGGATGGGTTGGTTGGCAGATGGAGTCAGGTGGGGAGGGAAGGGTGGAAATAGGGCGAAAACAGATAGGTGATGTGGAGACCACAAAGGGCTGCAGACGATGGAATCTGATGGGAAAGGAAAGTGAAGCATGGAACCAAATAAGGGAGGTAAGGTAGTCAGATGGGAACAAGGGGGAGGAGGGGACCTAGTGTGTGCCTGATGGACAGAGGAAGTGACTGAGGGAGGGGAAAGAAACTGACTGATTGTGGACTGGGGAAGGTTGTCTGAAAAACAACGTGTGTAAGAGAGGACCAGGGTAGTTTAAAAGGAAAGGTAAAAAAATAGATGGGGAGCAGATGACCTGAAATTGAGCAATTCACTGTTCATGCCATTGAGGTATAGATCACCCAAGTGGAATTTGAGATGATGCTCTTGTATGCATTTGGCCTCACCCTGGGGTAATGGAGGAGACTGACTGAATATGGACAGATCAACCTGGGAAGAGAAGAGGAATTTAAATGGCACAGTGCTGCAGTGGTAGAAATGCTGCCTTACAATGCCAGAGGCCCGGGTTCGATCCTGACTATGGGTGCTATCTGTATGCAGTTTGTACATTCTCCCTGTGACCATGTGGGTTTTCTCCGGGTGCTCCGGTTTCCCAAAATCCAAAGACATACTCTTTGTAAGTTAAGTGGCTACTGTAAATTGTCATTTGGGTTTAGGATAGAACTAGTATACGAGTGATCATTCGTTGACTTGTTTTCGGTTGGCCGAAGGGCCTGTTTCCACATTGTATCTCTAAACGAAATTAAACTGGGAGTTCTAGATGGCCATAGCAGAGAAAGCACAGGCACTTGGCAAAGTGATCACCTCGTCTCCACTTGGCAAAGTGGTCATCTCGCCTCCGCTTGGGCTTGCTGATGTAGAGGAATTCACATCTGGAGCTCTGACTGTAACAGACAAGTTTGGAGGAGGTGCAAGTGAATTTTGAACTATCTTGAGCCATATCAACCACAGCTGTTCCAATGCGAACAGTAATAGGATGGTAGTTCAGTTGGGGGGAGTGGCCAATTGAATTCTAGGAGACATTTCTTTCATTTGCCTATTTTAATAAGCCAGGATTTTTTAGCTTTTATATCTATTAAAGGTTTACCCTCTGGTCAGCCAGATCTCTTGGTTCTGAAGAAATAGCACCAAAGGGGATTTGAGGACTGCTGCATAGAATATTCAGCAGCCTTCTGTTGATACTTGTAGGCAAGGAGAAGCAGTGGTCTTTCCCAGCTCATCATTCAAACTTGTTTTCCATCCCCCCCCCTCCTGAGTCACTGATATCTTTTCAATTTCCTGCTCTCACTCCCCATTTCTCCACCCTTATCAATCACCAATTTCCCACTTCATTAACATCACTCCCAGCTTCTCTTGGATGTAAACTAATCACCCGCTAACTAATCAAACCACTGTTACAATTCTCCCATCCGTTGCGCCAAACATCCCTCAATCTCTATACTAAGCAGTCGGAAACTTACAGCTTTTTCTACCCAAAATATTCTTAAGATTGACATTCAATCTGGCATCCCAGTTGAAAATCCGTTGGGAAAAATCCATGCTCAAAGAAAACTAATGGGAAACTTATCCTCACTCCCAACTTGGAAATCCTTTTCATAATAGGCCATAAGCTAAATCTCTAAAGCATTATCAATTTAATTCTATCCCAAATCATGTACAGTAAATTAAATCAAGAGAGGGAAAGGCAGGAGCCTAAGAGAGGATAAAAGGGACTTTAAAAAACCCCTATAAAACAAATATATTTAAAATATATTTATATCAATAGAGTTTCTTGATAAAGTCAGTAAACATCATCTGAACATTTTGATAGCAAGTTCCATCAATCATTTGCTTGTTAACCATTGACAAGCTGAATGAAAGTTTGACACAATACTTTTCTCCTCTCGGTAGTTTTGCAGGCATTGTCAGAAGGATTGAGGAATGTAGAGTCCTTTGGACTTTTTGGGGGAGGGAGGGGCGGCATTTGCAGAGCAATATGTAGAGCTCTTATCAAAGTCATAGAATAAATCACTCCTTTTCCCTTTAAAATTAAACAAATGCAGTAAAGACATAACTTAATTAGCACAGTAAGACACAAAACATATTCATTTGAAGGAAAGAGACACCAAATGCTGGTGTAACTCGGCGGATCAGGCAGCATTTCTGGAGAAAAGGAATACATGATGTTTTGGGTTGGAACCCTTCTTCATACTGAAAGATTGAGAAAGCCAGAACAAAACAGGGCTGGCAACAGATGACCTCAGGAAGGGTGGAGTCCTTTATGGCCCTTTGTTGGCTGGGGAAAATGTGCTAACATCAACCATACAACAGTGGAACTAGTGGGACGTCTAGGATGGGGGAGTGGGGGAACGGTTCATACCTTAAATTTATTTGAAAGAAAAATGGCCAAGAGAGTGTACCTTCCATATTTTTCCTACAAAACTGATTTTTCTGATTGGACGTTGGTGTAAATCACTGATTTCACCCAGCTACAATCATCTATAGCAGTTAACTTGCATTTACTACTTAAACAATGAATATTACTTAATTGAAGTGACAGTAATAAGAAATTATTTACAAAGCCATAAAATCACGGGAAAGCAATGTTTTTGCTGAGAAAGAATGTAATGGCAAATCCATAACCTATCAAAGCAAGATTGTAGAACTATTGCAGGACATAAATTAATCCTCATTTTGCCAAATTATGATCAAGTAGCCATTTATAAACCACCTTCTTTCTGCAGATTAAAATTAATGAAGTCAATTAGGATGCTTAAAATTTATCACAATATTTTGCTAACATCATGAGTAAGGTAACCAATTCTCTGCTTTCTATTTATTGTAACGCGTTCTGCACAAAGCAAAGATTGCATGTTTTGATATCATTTCTTTCTACCTTTATTTGCCATTTTATTTATTGACAGCACTAGCGGACAGAACATACAAGAGATGGGGTGTACATTAACTAAGGAATCTGACAAACAATTGGAATGGACAGGATGGCGACAAAGTAAATCAATATCTCTTTTCTCCTCCTCATTGCTTGTACGTTATCTTTCTTTTACCAGCCCTGCACTCTATCACATTTACCACAATTGCTCATTCTGGTGCCTCATTGATGTGCCATTGGGCACATCCTGAACTGATCACGAGCCCATCTTTCTCCCACTCCCCACACTACATAACATTGACTGTTCATTAGGTTTCCATCTCCGGATAACAAGCTAGCGAAACAAATGAAACCAAGTCAAAGAAATGGTTCATCTTCATTTCATTGTATCTATGAGAGGATAAAAGTGACAAGCTTGCATGCTTCTGATGAGGCAATGTTATAAGAGGGCAAACAAGCAGAGAGATCTTACTGAGTGGAAATTCAAGGAAAAGGAGTGACAGCCACACTGCGAGAGTTTGTGTAGCTTATATGATGTTGCAATGAAAATATAATGGTTTAATTTTCTGCTATAGTAAAGTATACTGATATAGCTAATACATAAATCATTCAAATCCAAAACCTGCTTCCACAGAAGCTTCATCTCTTTCAAAATATTTCATTAGAAAAGGTTAATATGCTCATTAAAAGTTCATACTCGTCGTTTTTATGCAGACATACTAACAAAGTGCTTGGGAGATATTTATTGACTTGTACGCAAACTGTTTCCTGAAATGCTCCATTAATTATAGCCAGACAAGACTGGAATTGTCCTTCAGGTATAGCAGTCCCATGGTGTTTTGATTAAATAACAAACATTAATATTATTTGCGCAATTTCCTATTGATGTAATCTGCATATGCAAATTAGAAAATGATTTTGCAAATTTTTCTTCACTTACATGCTCAAAGATTATTGATTTATTCCATTTTAATTACTTGATTTAGTATCTGTCAATGTGCATAATTAGCATAAATGAGCTGACTTGTGATGTTCTTAACAGATTACATGTTATTTGCTCAAAGTTTCTTGATGTATGAGTATACTGGAGAAGAAAGCTAATTTGAAAATTGCTTTAAAAAAACATATGTAATGGAATATGTTGTAGTTTAAAGAGGGTGCTCTTTTTCTTAAGATGGGAACTTTGTACCAAATTAAACACAGTTTAATTAAAGACAGTTGACCATTCCTTTGAAGCAAAACCACAGAACACTCCATTTCTGCATCATGAATAAGGAAGTATAAATTCTGTGAGATTTTTTTTATTGGGGGGTGCAACATTTCATTAGTTAGTTAGTTTGTTTAGTTTATTGTCATGTGTATCGAGGTATAGTGAAAACTTTTTGTTGCATGCCATAATAAGTTCACCCGTTTCTGCCTTCAAGGGACCCACATTTGTCTCTACTAATCTTTTTCTCTTAACATACCTAAATAAGCTTTTACTATCCTTCTTTATATTCTTGGCAAGCTTACCCTTGTATTTCTTCTTTTCAGCCCTTATTGCCCTTTTTGTTACCTTCTGTTGTCCTTTGAAAGTTTCCCAATCCTCTGGCTTCCCGCTACTCTTTGCTATGTTATACATATTTTCTTTTAGTTTTGTTCCATCCCTAACTTCCCTTGTCAGCTATGGTTGCCTCTTACTCCCCTTACAATTTTTCTTCCTCTTTGGAATGAAATGATCCCCCATTTTCTGGATTATGCCCAGAAATTCCTGCCATTGCTGTTCCACCATCATTCCTGCTAGGATCCTTTTCCAGTTGACCTTTGCCAGCTCCTCTCTCATGCCTTCATAGTCCCCTTTGTTCAACTGCAACACTGACACTTCTGATTTAATCTTCTCCCTCTCAAATTGCAGATTAAAACGTATCATATTATGGTCACTATCTCCAAGCGGTTCCTTTACCTCAAGTCAAGTCAAGTCAAGTCAAGTCAAGTCAAGTTTATTTGTCACATACACATACAAGATGTGCAGTGAAATGAAAGTGGCAATGCCTGCAGATTGTGCAAAAAAATTACAATTACACCATAAAAATTAAAATGAATACAGAAAAAAATGAGTCCCTGGAGATATAATAGTTAACAGTCCTGATGGCCTGTGGGAAGAAACTCCGTCTCATCCTTTCCGTTTTCACAGCGTGACAGCGGAGGCGTTTGCCTGACCGTAGCAGCTGGAACAATCCGTTGCTGGGGTGGTAGGGCCCCCCCCATAGTTTTGCTTAATCTTGATCTTCACCTCCTGATGTATAGGTCCTGCAGGGGGGCGAGTGTAGTTCCCATGGTGCGTTCAGCTGAACGCACTACTCTCTGCAGGGCCATCCTGTCCTGGGCAGAGCTGTTCCCAAACCAGACTTTGATGTTGCCGGACAGGATGCTCTCTACAGCCCCAGAGTAGAAGCATTGAAGGATCTTCAGAGACAATCTGAATTTCCTCAGCTGTCTGAGGTGGTAAAGGCGCTGCCGTGCCTTACCCACCAGTGCGGCAATGTGTGTTGTCCATGTTAGATCCTCTTTGATGTGGACTCCCAGGTATTTAAAGCTATCCACAGTAGAGCCATTTATTTCCAGTGGAGTGTATGTCCTTGGATGTTGAGCCCTTCTAAAGTCCACAATCAGCTCCTTAGTTTTTTTGACATTCAAGAGGAGGCTATTGTCCCGACACCAGAGTGCCAGATCAGCCACCTCCTCCCGGTAGGCCTTCTCATCATTGTCAGAGATCCGGCCCACCACCACAGTGTCATCAGCAAACTTGTGTTCAGGGTGAGGGGGCTAGATGTGTGTTCCCCCATCCTGACCACTTGGGGCCTGGCGGTGAAAATGTCCAGGACCCAGGCACACAGCGGAGTGTTAAGCCCCAGTTCCAGCAGCTTCTCAGCCAGTCTGGTGGGGACCATAGTATTGAAAGCTGAACTAAAGTCAATGAACAGCATCCTCGCATAGCCCCCCTTCTGGCTGTCCAGATGAGAGAGAGCGGTGTGCAGAACCTGGGAGACCGCATCATCCATGGATCTGTTCGGACGGTATGCAAACTGCAGTGGGTCCATGTTGCGAGGAAGGAGGGCACAAATGTCGTTCTTGATTAAATCTGCTTCATTGGACAAAACTAAATGCAGAATTGCCTTCTCTCTGGTAGGCTCCAGTACAAGCTGCTCTAAGAATCCATCTCGGAGGCACTCTACAAACTCCCTTTCTTAGGGTCCAGAACCAACCTGATTTTCCCCGTCTACCTGCATATTGAAATCCCCCATAACTACAGTGGCATTACCTTTGTTACATGCCAGTTTTAATTTCTGCTGCAACTTACACCCTATATCCGGGCTATTGTTTGGAGGCCTGTAGAGAACTCCCTTTAGTGTCTTCTTACCTTTACAATTCCTCAATTCTATCCACAGTGACTCTACATCGTCAGTCCCTTTGTCACCACTCGCAAGGGACTGAATTTCATCCCTCACCAACAGAGCAACCCTATCTCCTCTGCCCACCTGCCTGTCCTTTCTATAGGATGTATAACCCCGAATATTCAGTTCCCAGTCCCGATCCTCCTGCAGCCACGTCTCTGTAATCCCCACAATGTTATATCTACCAATCTCAAACTGAGCCTCAGGCTCATCCACTTTACTTCTTACACTTTGTGCATTCATATATAATATTTTAATCCATTACTCACCTCACCTTTCACATCGATTCCTATTTCACTCAGCCATACTCTCCTATCCCTTTGTGAGCTTTCTGTCCCGTTAATTCTTTCTTAACTTTTCCTATACTCTCTTTCCCTTTAACTCCATCCTTGTCTATCCCCTTTGTCACCCCCCCCCCCCACTATTTAGTTTTAACCCACTCGTGTAGCAGCTGCAAACCTGCCTGCCAGAATGCTGGTCCCCCGCCTGTTGAGGTGCAACCCATCCCTTTTGTACAATTCACCCTTACCCCAAAACAGGTCCCAGTGGTCTCAGAATCTAAATCCCTGCCCCCTGCATCAGCTCCTCAGCTACACATTCAGATCCTCTATCTTTCTGTTCCTGCCCTCACTAGCACGAGGAATTGGAAGCAAACCGGAGATAACCACCCTGGAGGTCCTGCTTTTCAGCCGCCTTCCGAGCTCTCTAAAGTCACGCTCTCTTTCCACTTCTTCCCGACGTCATTTGTGCCGACATGCACTACCACTTCTGGCTGCTCACACTCAGCCCTGAGGATGCCCTGCAATCGGTCAGTGATGTCCTTGATCCTGGCACCAGGGAGGCAACACACCATCCTTGAATCCCGCTTGTTGCCGCAGAAACCCCTACCGTACCTCTTACGGTGGAGTCCCCTACTACCACGGCTCTGCCTGATGTCAGTCTCTTCGGCTTTGGCTCAGCGCCACGTCTTGCCTCACAGACATCCGCCACTCAGACTGGCAGTGTCTTCCCTCCCGACAGCTTCTAAGAGGGTGGACCTGTTTTCAAGAGGTACAAACCCCGGGGTCTCTTCTATTCCAAGCTTCCTTCCCTTCCTCACCATCATCCACCTTCTCTCTTCTGGTACCTGTGGTGTAACAAACTCACTGTAGGTCCTGTCCAGGAACCTCGTTTTTTTGGATGATCCTGAGGTCATCCAGTTGCCTCTCCAGTTCCCCAACACAGTCCTTCAGGAGCTGAACCTGGACAAACTTTCCACAGTTGTAGCAGCCAGAGGCACCAGCGGTGACTCTGACCTCCCACATCCTGCAAACATCACACTGACTCAGCTTACCTGTCATTTCTTTACAGTGTCTCAACCTCTCCAACTTTTGGCAAATAACTATTTACCCTGACAGAGGGGCAAAATCAGGAGGGTATAGAGTTAAAGTAATTAGTAAAAGGATCAGAGGAGATGTGACAAAAGTATTTTTTCACTGAGGGAGATGCAAAGGCAGAAATCCTCACCACATTTAGAAAGTTCTGTACTAAGAAGCTGTGACCTGCAAGGCTTCAGACCTGTTGCTGGAAGATGGAATTGGGCTAGATATCTCATTGACAATGGGCCAAGTTACCTCCTTCTGCAAATGACTTCACTGTGATTTTATAATTGTTTAATCTCACTTTAAAAGTGAAACTTTACAAGATACCACTGTCCAAATAATTGCAACATGACCTGGCTTAACTGGTATTACTATTAAATTATCACCATCTCCTTTGCATTGCCCTGATTTTGTAATCAATGATCAAACCCCTTCTTTTATCGAGCAGTAATTCAAGCTGACTGCAGAGTATCACACAACCTATATTGTATTTATCTATAATTTTTTTAATCACAATTTGCTTTGATGACATTTTTGGGGGGCGAAGATATACTGGCTCAAATTGTTCAAATCACAGTTTGCATCTTTTAGGGTTTTTTTCCTGGCTAAATAGTTTACTTAAAATGAGCTTCCGCGTATAATAAAAAACATTTTAAAAAGTTGCAAATACAATCTTTATAATCTTAGTTATAAAAGGATCATTTTGTGTTTACTTGTGGACATCAGATGCTCTTTAAAAGTTGGTTTTCCTTTTGGTAATTATGACCATTTTCAATGAATGCAACAAGTTTTTCACACAAAGGGTGGTGGCTGTATGGAACGAGCTGCCAGAGGAGGTAGTTGAGGCAGGGACTATTGCAACGTTTAAGAAACAATTGGAAAGGTACATTGGTAGGACAGGTTTAGAGGGGTATGTGTTAAATGAAGGCAGGTGGGACATACATACCCATAGAAGATCTTTCAATCAGTTGTGAATCTGTGGAATTCTCTGCCTCAGAAGGCAGTGGAGGCCAATTCTCTGAATGCATTCAAGAGAGAGCTAGATAGAGCTCTTAAGGAGTCAGGGGGTATGGGGAGAAGGCAAGAACGGGGTACTGATTGAGAATGATCAGCCATGATCACATCTAATCGCGGTGCTGGCTCGAAGGGCCGAATGGCCTCCTCCTGCACCTATTGTCTATTGTCTATTGTCTATTGGCACAAATATTACTGAAGAAGGATCTCGACCTGAAATATCACCCGTTCCTTCTCTCCAGAGATGCTGCCTGTCCTGTGGAGTTACTCCAGCATTTTGTTTCTATCTTTGGTTTAAACCAGCAACTGCAGTTCCTTCCCACTAAATTTACAGTTTAATGGCAGCGGTGTCTGGTACCTGAAGGTAAAGAAGATACAGAAGTGTACAGCCTGAGGTCCCAGATCACCACATTCAGGAACATCTACTTTCCAGCAAACATCAGGTTCTTCAGCCAACCAGTGCAACCCTAATCCGATCTCAACAATGGAACACCATAGATCATCACTTGAACCATCATGGATTTATTTTCTAATTAATAATAATAATAATAATAATAATAATAAAATTATTAGCCAAGTATGAATACATACAAGGAATTTGCCTTGGTGCTTTGCTCACAAAAGGGTAAAAACACGATAAACAGCAGACAGTTAAAAATAAAAGATTATAATTTAAACATGTGAAAATAAAGTACCAGAATAAAAAGAGGCTACAGACTTTTGGCTGTTGAGTAGAGCTACTACTCGTGGAAAAAAGCTGTTTTTATGTCTGGCTGTGGCGTTTTTGATAGTCTGGAGTCACCTCCCAGAGGGAAATACTTCAAAGGCCCGGTGTGAGAGCGGTCAGAGAAGATCTTACCCGCTCACTTCCTGGCCCTTGCAGTGTACAGTTCGGCAATGGGGGGGAAGGTTGCAGCCAATAACTTTCTCGGCTGATCGATCGAATTGTGTTAAATTTGCTCTTTTGCGCGGCCTTTTTCTTTTCGCTGTCTTACAGAATATATATGTAATTTAGGTATCATTTATGTTTTTGTGTGTTCATAAGTTAACATGTTCTAGGAGCAGAATTAGGCCATTTGGCCCATCAAGTCTACTCTCTCTTCTCCCCTCACCCATCGGGCAAGAGGAATACGCACACCACCAGATTCATGGACAGTTTCTTCCCAGCTGTAATCAGGCAATTGAACCTTCCTACCAACAACTAAAGAACAGTCCTGAATTACTATCTTCTTCATTGGAGACTGGACTATCTTTGATCGAACGTTACTGGACTTGACGTTGAACTAAATGTTATTCAAATTATTCCCTTTATTATGTATTTGTACACAGTGGATGGCTTGATTGTAATCCGCTGTCTGCTTAGCATGCAACAAAAGCTTTTCACTGTACCTCAGTGCACGTGACAATAAACTAAACTAAACTAAACTAAGCTAAACCAAACTAAACTAAACTAGACTAGTTTAGTCTAGTCTAAACTAGACTAAACATGAAGATTGATGGAGTTATTGACATGTGGAAAGTAGTCAGGGTACAGCTTAATATCAATGTGTTGGTGAAATGAAATGAAAAATAGCAGATGCAGTTTAATCCAGATAAGTGTGAGTTCATGCATTTTAGGGGTACTGATAAGATTAGGCCATACACCATGAGTGGTAGGTTCTAAGGAGTATTGAGGAACAGAGTAACATTGGCCCTTGGTATAGCACAGATGGGTGCCCATTGGTCAGCAGGGACATAGAAGGCCGAATGGCTTGTTTCCATGCAGCACGATTTTCTGACTCTATGACAAACTACCCACCTGCCTGCCCCTACTGTGGAAGAGTCTGGGCATGCCACATTGACTGTTTAGTTACATTAGGACCATTGAAAGGGCTATCAGTGAAGAAGATGAAGGTTGCACTTTTGGCACAGGAAGCTTTCTGGACCCTCACCCACTGTTCTTGCATCAGTTACAAATGGGAGCAACATATAGTAATTTCAGTAGGTAGATTATCACTGCTGCCTTGATTGCTAGGGAGAATTACCAGTGTCTTCTACCCCATTTACCCCAGTGCTACGGAAGGTAGCTGTTAGAACTTCATTCGGCCCAGGCTAGGATTCAATCTGAAAATCAGGTTTTATTGAAGTAATGGATTACACTACTAAAGTGTGTCAACAATGATGCTATCGTCTCTTATTAATGCAGCTGCTGGATTTATTTCATGACATCCTAATGTTTATAATGTTCTTCCTCTTTTAATAAGAAAACCAGATCATCCAGTATTTTGGATGCAATAATTATTAGAAAATGACTGCCAACAGTTGTAACTTTTTCAGACGTTACATATAGGTAAAAAAATAATAATGTGTCCTCTTTGGCGCAGCATACTCTCAAAGGAAGAGAGTGCCATGATTTCAATGCAGCTGTTAAGACAACATGCTGGCAACTGGAGTCAAATGTGGCATATGTTTCTAGACAGCCACGGTTCTCAATGGAAATTAGTTCAAAGCACAATAGCTTTGCAGTGTTGCAACTCTGACTTATGCAATAAGGACATTTTGACAGTAGAAGTGTCACCTGGATTACAAGTGACTTCCACCCCACCATTCACTGATCAACTAAATGTGTCTAAGAGGTGGCTGCTGAAGAGAATCACTGTTAATCAGCACAGTAAGATAAATGTTGCAGGGTTTAATTTAGTCAGCCATTATTATAAGGAATACAAAAATACAAACAAAGATCTTTCTTTTATTATTGTATTATTATATTATCAGCTTCAATGCATGACAGACAAAATCTGCTAAGGTAATGATATTTTCCTTTTCTTAGAGCAGAAATCTACCTCAATGTTTTTCATTTCACTTAAGTATCTTCTGCTTTGTGCCTTAATCTCAATTCGCTTGGAATGTTTTACACTCCTAATATAATTGCACGAGGCATTTTCGTAAATGAAAGTATAAGCTTTTGGTTTTGAGAGGATGAACTGGAATATTAAAAGAGTTAGGGTTAGTAACATTATGCAAATTGCTCCAGGGGCTTTCTCAAGGATTAGATAAGATTATGTGATTGGCTGCTTTGCATGTTATTGAAGATTGAATTTTTTAATATTAGATCCTCTGGAGATTCACTGGGGTTAGGTGCTAATAGATTCCAAAAACACATTAATAGTTTGCACAGTGGGAAACCAGTTCACTTAATTAGAATTGGAGGCTAGTTAGAATGTAATTGCAAGTGTCAGGACCCATACATATATAAAAAGAACACAATTTCAAGCATGTTGTGTTCTTTGGATTTTCATATGTTAACTGGGAATCACAATGGGCAGATTAATCAGCAATTTTACATGCAATATCAGTTTAATTATTTGGGAATAACTTATATGATGCCAATTAAATATCTATAAGTTGTCAAATAGCTTTAGGTTATCGAAGTCTATAAGTTATGGTTTGCTTGCATTTCCTACCAAATAATAAATAGAGGTAATCGAAAATAAATATCACGAAAATAAACGTTGTCTGGCCCTCTGCCTCCACTAATATTATTCGACATACTGGGTTGTGCCAGCAGATTTTGTTTTGTGTCCAATTCCAGCATCTGCGGTCTCTTGCAAAAAATTTCAAGCATTTGATGGCGTCGCCATGGAGTGTTATCAATTATGGGTAAAACCAGAAGAAATTAATTAGAGGTTAGTATTAGAAATTAGGCAGTATGTTTTTCAGCTAGCGGGTGGCAAGATGGTAGAATTGACTTCCAGAAGGGAAAAAAATGTTGAGGGATTTAAGGGGACGGAATAGAACGTCATGAGTCTGAGTGAAAAGAATGTTCTGTGGAAATACCTACAGGGATTGATTGAACTAAAAAGTCTGATTATGAGTTGAAAGTACTTTTCGGGGACAATAAACAAGCCGCACTTATTTCCTGTGAATGAAGTAAGGCAAGGGAGCATATTACAATGGAAAAGAATTTGGGAAATACTAACCATATGCTGAAAAATCCATTCCTGGTGGGGGTCACTAAATATATATTGTGGTGCAAGCACAATTCTCTCCCATAACTAAGTACATTTTAAAGGGAAAGTACATTGCTTTAACAGGTGTTCATCATGCAGTTAGCATGATTAAACAGGAATTAGTTGTGAGGCAACACTTGCATTAGGTTTAAAATATATAATCATAAAATAGAATATGAGGTATTTAAATGAAAAAATGTATTTTATGTTATAAAGTCATAGAGTCATACAGCATGGAAACAGGTGCTTCAGCCCTACTTGCCCACATTGACCAAGGTTCCCCATCTTCACTAGTTCCACCTGCCTGCATTTGACCCATATCCTTTCCTGTCCATGTACCTAACCAAATGTATTTTAAATGTTGTGATACTACCTGCAACTATCTCCTCTGACAGCTCATTTCATATCCCTACTACCCTTTGTGTGAAAAAGTTACCTTTTAGATTCCTATTAAATATTTCTCCCCACCTTAAACCTAAGTCCTCTGGTTCTTGATTCACCTACTCTGGGTAAAAGGCTGTCCATTTACCCGAGTTATTCTCCTCATGATCTTAGAAACCTCAAAAAGATCACCCCTCTTTCTCCTCCGCTCCAAGGAATAAAGTCTTAGCCTGCTCAACCTCTCACTATAGCTCAGGCCCTTGAGCCCTGGCAACATCCTCGTAAATATTTTCTGCACTCGTTCCAGCTAAAATACATCTTGCCTATAACAGAGTGACCAAAGCTGAACACAATACTCAAAATGTGGCCATACCTATGTCCTGTCCAACTGTAAAATAACGCCCCAACTTCTATACTCAATACTCTGACCAATGAAGGCCAATGTGCCAAAAGCCTCTTGACCACTCTATCTACCTTCGACACATGTGATGCCACATTTATGTTGTTTTTCAGGATAATCACATAAATATTCCATGTCTTATAATCTCTGTTAAATGTTTGAAATATGTTTGTATTCTGCCATGATCTCTTTATCCCTTCCTTGCTCGTGTTTGACATTTTTTTGGATGGCAAATTAAAAATTGCAGACTTGTATACCATCATTTTTTGGGATGGCATTGCTCATATGATTATAATGCTCTATTATACTATGTTATTTAGATTAATGGTAACTTTTTTTAATGTCTTTCAGCTGCTTGGAAAGTTTCTACATCAACTATAAGTTCCCAGATTGGTACGTTATAGGAGCAGAATTAGGCAATTTGGCACTTCAAGTCTGCTTCGTCATTTAATTATGACTGATCTATCTTTCCCTCTCAAATTCATTTTCCTGCCTTCTCCCCATAACCCCATAACGGTATGTAAACTGAGCAACAATTTTTTTTGAAGTCTTTCCTTAACCGACTAACATTATTATGTAAAAATATTACAGTCTTAATCTTTCATTTTCTTTCTTTTTCATGTGTAAATCCTGAGTATGAAATTCATGGTTCTGGCTGATCTATCACACTCAGCTGAAAAAGCTTACGAGATTATAGGTTAAAGCTCATTACCAACATTCGTTCCGACAACTTACAGAAATTATTTTTCTGATGGGCAAGGGAAAACATGCACACTGCAATGAGGTGTTTCAGACTAGGGCTTCCGAGATGTCCTCGTTCTTCAGAAAACGGGGCTTCCCCTCCTCCATTATAGATGAGGCTCTCACTAGGGTCTCTTCTACATCCCGCAGCTCCGCTCTTGCTCCCCCTCCCCCCACTCGCAACAAGGACAGGATCCCCCTCGTTCTCACCTTCCACCCCACCAGCCAGCGGATCCAACATATCATCCACCAACATTTCCGTCACCTACAACGGGACCCCACCACTGGCCATATTTTCCCATCCCCTCCCCTCTCTGCGTTCCGCAGAGACCGTTCCCTCCGTAACTCCCTGGTCCATTCGTCCCTTCCTACCCAAACCACCCCAACCCCGGGCACATTCCCTTGCAACCGCATGAGATGCAACACCTGTCCCTTTACCTCCCCCCTCAACTCCATCAAAGGACCCAAACAGTCTTTCCAGGTGAGACAGAGGTTCACCTGCACCTCCTCCAACCTCATCTATTGCATCCGCTGCTCTAGATGTCAACTTATTTATATTGGCGAAACCAAGCGCAAGCTCGGCGATCGCTTCGCTGAACACCTGCGCTCGGTCCGCATTAACGCAACTGATCTCCCGGTGGCCCAGCACTTTAACTCCCCCTCCCATTCCCAGTCTGACCTCTCTGTCATGGGCCTCCTCCAGTGCCATAGTGAGGCCCGCCGGAAATTGGAGGAGCAGCACCTCATATTTCGCCTGGGCAGTTTGCAGCCCGGTGGTATGAACGTCGACTTCTCCAACTTCAGATAGCTCCTCTGTCCCTCCCTTCCCCTCCTCCTTCCCAGACCTCCCTCTATCTTCCTGTCTCCACCTATATCCTTCCTTTGTCCCACCCCCGACATCAGTTTGAAGAAGGGTCTCGACCCGAAACGTCACCCATTCCTTCTCTCCCGAGATGCTGCCTGACCTGCTGAGTTACTCCAGCATTTTGTGAATAAATCGATTTGTACCAGCATCTGCAGTTATTTTCTTATACCCTTGCTTTTGTAAGCCTTACTCTTTTACTCTTTTACTCCTCCTTATTAATGTGAAATCACTGCAGGTGAAAATCCCCTAGGAAACCATTATTAGAATAAGCCAGGGTCACATTAATGCTTATATATAAAAATACAGCAAATCCAACTGCGGTCATTTTAATGCCTATATATAAAATGCAGTAAACCAAGGAAAAGCAAGTACCGGCAGTTTTTCCTAAGGCAAAATTTGAAGGAAAAATTGATGTATGCTGCTGCCCTCAGCTAAAGACAAAGAGCGCAATAAAAAAAGACAAAGAACGGAACTGTTTAAGAAGTAAGACACCAAATGAGAAGTAACTCAGCGGGAGAGAAGTAAGACACCAAATGCTGGAGTAACGCAGCGGGACAGACTGCATCTCTGCAGAGAAGGACTGGTGTTGTTTCGGGTCGAGACCCTTCTTCAGACCTAGAGAAGTGTCTGATGAAGGGTCTCGACCTGAAACGTCACCCACTCCTTCTTTCCAGAGATGCTGCCTGTCCCGCTGAATTACTCCAACATTTTATGTCTATCTTTGGTTTAAACCAGCATCTGCAGTTCCTTCCAACACATGTTTAAGAAGTAAGTTAGCGAATGAGGACTGGCTCAAGCAGGGATGACTCAAGCCAGATCTCTATATTTGTGCAAGAGTTAAAATAAGCTGGGCCTCGGGAGATGAGCAAATCTATGAGCACATTACAGACAGACATAAAGTAATTGAGTATAAATTATAAAGCACTTCAAATATCCCAGTATTAACTGGAGAAAACTAGATGAAAAATAGAAAGGAATTCATGAAATGTGTGCACCACATCATTCTTGATCAATAATTTTCCAGCCCAGGGAAAAGAAACACTTCTGTATCCAGGTCTATGTTTTGGTGGAGAACATTTCGGAAATAATTATTGTAATGTGATCGGATTTAGAATTGTTGTGGAAAGGGAGAAGGCAGAATAAAATGAAGAGACATTATACAGAAAGTGTCCTTATTTCAGTGATCCGAGAACAACTAGATTTCAAATGGAGTTTGGCAGATAAAATAGAGGAACAGTGGAAATTGTTCAAAGAGGAAATAGTTCAAGTACAAACAGGACACTCCTGTGAGAGGAACTGGAGAGCATCCTGGCATGATCAAATTACAGAACTTAAACTGAAATGTAATTGGAAAAAGAGGTTTAAAATAAATATTTAAAAAATCAAATAATCAGACAGAATACAACAGTGTTGAGGAAGCGAAGGGTGATGGTGGAAGGTTGCTTCTCAGACTGGAGGCCTGTGACTAGTGGTGTGCCTCAGGGTTTGGTGCCGGGCCCATGACTGTTTGTCATCTACATCAATGATTTGGATGAGAACATACATGGCAAGATTAGCAAGTTTGGTGATGATACAAAAGTGGGTGGTTTTGTAGATAGTGTAGTTAGTTGTGAATAATTGCAGCAAGATCTTTATTGATTGGCCAGGTGGGCTTTGGAATGGTTATTGGAATTTAATACAGAGAAATGTGAAGTGTTGCATTTTGGAAAGTCTAACATGGGCAGGACCTACACAGTGAATTGTAGGGCTCTGGGGAGTGTGTAGACCAGAGGGATCTAGGAGTGCAGGTGCATGGTTCATTGAAGGTCAAGTCACAGGTAGATAAGGTGGTCAAAAAGGCTTTCGGTACTTTGGCCTTCATTCAGTCAGAGAATTGAGTATAGAAGTTAGGAGATCATGTTGCAGTTGTATAAGATGTTGGTGAGACTGCATTTAGAGTACTGTGTTCAGTTCTGGGATACCATGTTATAGGAAAGATAGTGGCAAGCTGGAAAGGGTACTGAGACGATTTACGAGGATGTTGCCAGGACTAGAGGGTCTGCGCCATAGGGAGATATTGAGGATGCTGGACTTTATTCCCTGGAGTTCAGAAGGGTGAGGGGTGATCTTATAGAGGTATATAAAATGTTGGGAGGAGTAGATCGGATAGAGGCACAGAGTCTCTTGCCCAGAGCAGGTGAATCGAGGACCAGAAGACATAAATTTAAGATGAAGGGGAAAAGATTTAATAGGAATCTGAGGGGTAACCTTTTCACACAAAGGGTGGTGGGTGTATGGAACAAGCTGCCAGAGGAGGTAGTTGAGGCTGGAACTATCCCAACATCTAAGAAGCAGTTAGACAGGTACATGGAAAGGACAGGTTTGGAGGGATATGGACCAAACACAGGCAGGTGGAACTATTGTAGCTGGGACATGTTGGCTGGTGTGGGCAAGTTGGGCTGAAGGGCCTGTCTTCACACAGTATCACTCTATGACTCTATGACTCCATGGAGGTAAAATGAAAAGATAGAAACGAAAGGATGTTTTGAAGGACAGCAGTTACATAAAAAGAACAGCAATCAATAAAATAAGGAAAACAACAAGAAAAATTAGTCCTGGGGTATTAAATTAACAATTTTCATCTTTTGCAACCCACTGCCATTGTAAAATATGAAGTACTAAAGAAAATGAGTGGGACAAAAATAAATTAGTTCAGTTTAGTTTATTGTCACGTGTACCGAGGTACAGTGAAAAGCTTTTTGTTGCTTGCTAACCAGTCAGCAGAAAGACAATACATGATTACAATCAATCCATTTACACTGCATAGATACATGATAAGGGAATAACATTCAGTGCAAGATAAAGCCAGATAGTCCAAGGGACAGAGGTAGATAGTTACTACTCTCTGGTTGTGGTAGGATGATTCAGTTGCCTGATAACAGCTGGGGAAAAATACTGTCCCTGAATCTGGTGGTGTGCGTTTTCGCACTTCTGTACCTTTTGGCTGATGGGAGAGGGGGGAAGAGGGAGTGGCCATCGTGCAACTCATCCTTGATTATGCTGCTGGCCTTGCTGAAGCAGCATGGCGTATAAATGGAATCAATCGAAGGGAGGTTGGTTAGTGTGATGGCCTGGGCTGTGTCCACAATTCGCTGCAATTTCTTATGTTCCTGGATGGAGCTGTTCCCAAACCGAGCAGTGATGGATCCTGATAAAATGCTTTAGACGGTGCATCTGAAGAAGTTGATGAGAGTTGGAGGGGACATGCCAAACGTTCTAAGCCTTCTTAGGAAGTGGAGCCATTGGTGAGCTTTCTCGGTTGTTGCTTCTATATGTGTGGTCCAGGAGAAGTTGTTTCTGATATTGACCTCGAGGAATTTGAAGTTTTCGACCATCTCTACTTCAGCACCATCAAAGCAAACTGGAGTATGTGTACCACTTTGCTTCCTGAAGTCGATCACTATCTCCTATGTCTTGCTGACATTGAGAGAAAGGTTGTTGGCTCGACACAAGGACACGAGGTTCTCAATCTTCTTCCTGAACTCCGTCTCATCATCATTTGTTATCCAGCCCACAATGGTGGTGTCGTCTGAGAATTTGAAAATTGAATTAGTCATGGGTGTACAAAGAAGGGGACTGAGAACGCATCCTTGTGGAGCTCCCGTGTTGAGGATTAACGTGAAGGATGATTTGTCCCCTACCCTCTTTGATTAAGAAGAGTGCTGACCCCAAGTCCTGCAAGTTTGGTGATAAGCTCAGATGGTATCATGGTATTGAAGGCAAAGCTGTCGTCTATGGATAGGAATCTGATGTTGGTGTCCCTCTACTCCGGCTGTTCTCGGGATGTGTAGAGGGCTAGTGTGATGGCATTGCCCATGGACCTGTCGTGGCTGTAGGCGAACTGCAATGGGTCAAGGCCGCTGGGTAGACTGGATTTAATGCATTCCATACCATTCCACACTAGCCTCTGAAAACATTTCATGATGGTGGATGCCAAGGCCACTGAATGGTAGTCGTTTAAGCATGAGGTCTTGCTTTTCTTCATCACTGGGATAATGATGGTCTTTTTGAAGCACGTGGGTACTTCAGAATGGAGTTGGGAGAGATTAAAGATGTCAGTGAATGCTTCCGCTGGCTGGTCCGTGCAGCTACTAAGGACACGGCCAGGAACTCCATCTGGTACAGTTGTTTTTCGTGCGTTGCAGGTGACATTGCAGGATTTGTTAGAATTCGTAAATCCAAGTCAAAGTTAGTAGTCAATTGGAAAAAAACATAGGTAATAAATAACACCCTGTATAGATGAGTAGAAAGCAAGTTGTGTCCAACAAACATAACTCAGTTCTTTGGTATCACAAAATGCTGGAGTAACTCAGCAGGTCAGGCAGCATCTCTGGAGAGAAGGAATGGGTGACGTTTCGGGTCGAGGCCCTTCTTCAGACTGCTCCCTAACTCAGTTCTTTGATTAATACTCTCTTCATTTTCGTGTGGTTCTGGATAGAGCTGTTCCCAAACCAAGCCATGATGCAACCCAACAAAATGCTTTATATGGAGCATCTGTAGTATTTGTAAGTAAAGTCAGTGTCCTGAAGAAGTAAAGGAGTTGGTTTGCCTTCTTGGTTGTTGCTTCAATGTGGTTGGTCCATGACAGATCAATGGCAATATTAATGCCAAGGAACATGAAGTTCACACCTATTTCCACTTCAGCACTATTAATGCTGATTGGGGCATGTACTCAACCTGAGGTTGACGACAACCTCCTTCACCTTGCTAACGGTGTTTACTATTTAGCAATTCCTTGAAATGCTCCAGTTAGTGCACATTTAGTTTGTTCAGCATTGTCATTAAGTGGCACTATTTGTCTCTGATAAGTACATTTGTTGATGTTTGCCATTTATCACTGACAAACCACGTAATTCTACCAATGGTTCTTTGTTCATGAAGGGCAGCTGTGTCCTCTGCTTATGTTGCCTGGTTATCAACCTGGCATTGTTTGTCTGCCCTTTCGAGGCATTTGATCTCCTGTGCACATTGTTCTCATGTTCGTTCTTTAATCTCGGGGATTCTGCATGTAGAAACCTCTTTAGGGTTTTTCTGTGTCAAAAGGCCTTTCATATACTGGTGTAATGCGTTCCTCAGCCTGCTGCCCAACCCGGTTTCACTGGACTTTTATGGAGAGTTATCAATTTGCTCCTCTTCTTCTGATGAAACTTTTGTTTCCTTTCTCTTCATTCAAGTCTGCAAGTGCCCGAAGCTTGCTCTTTCATAAGCTCATAACTTCATCAGTGATAGAAACGTAGAAACTTAGAAAATTAATGCAGGAGTAGGCCATTGAGCCCTTTGAGTCAGCACTGCCATTCAATATGATCACGGCTGATCATCCAAAAACAGTACCCCGTTCCTGCATTCTCCCCATATCACTATTCCGTTAGCCCCAAGAGCTATATCTCTCTCTCTCAAGAAAACATCCAGTGAATTTGCCTTCTGTGGCAGAGAATTCTACACATTCACAACTCTCTGGGTGAAAAAGGTTTTTCCTTATCTCATTCCTAAATGCCCTACCCCTTATTCTTACACTGTGCCCCCTGGTTCTGGACCCCCAACATCGGGAACAATTTTCATGCATCTAGCCTGTCCAATCCCATAAGAATTGTATATGTTTCTATAAGGTCCCCTCTCATCCTTCTAAACTACAGTGAATATAAGCCCAGTCGATCCATTCTTTCATCATATGTCAGTCCCGCCATCCCAGGAATTAACCTGGTTAACCTACACTGCACTCCCTCAACAGCAATAATGTTTTTCCTCAAATTTGGAAACCAAAACTGCACACAATACTCCAGGTGCAGTCTCACAAGGTCTCACCAGGGCCCTGTACAACTGCAGTAGGTCCTCTCGCTCTTATACTCAAATCATCTCGCAACTGAAACACCTTCAAGTTGCATTTATGATGCTTTTCTTAAACAGTTTTCCGCCATCCTCTCATCTTGCACCCCTCCCTACTCCTGTTTCGACAATTGTTTTTCTTCCCCCCTCCCACCTCTTCCTTCTGTTCGCCATCATAAAGCAAAGAACAGTACAACACAGGAACAGGCCCTTCAGTCCACAATGTGATGAACACAATGGCAAATGAAACTAATCTCCTCTGCCTGCATGTTTAGTTTCGTTTAGATACAGCGTGAAAACAGGCCCTTTGGACCATTGAATCCACGCTGACCAACGATCACCCGGTCACTAGTTCTTTCCTTCACACTTGGGGCAATCTACCGAGGCCAATCAACCGACAAACATATGTACAAACATCAGTCTGAAGAAGGATCTCGACCCGAAACGTCACCCATTCCTTCTCTCCTGAGATGCTGCCTGACCTGTTGAGTTACTCCAGCATTTTGTGATACCTTCGACAAACATACGTATATTCGGAATGAGGGAGGAAACCAGAGAAAACCCATGCAGTCACAGGGTGAATGTACAAACGATAGGTATAACAGAATTAGGCCATTTGGCCCATCAAGTCTACTCAGCCATTCAATCATGGCTGATCTATCACTCCCTCCTAACCTCATGCTCCTGCCTTCTCCCCATAACCTATTAACTATCCAATGGGTGGTGCCACCACATTGGCTGCCTCGCCAACAGTCTGTCTGTCCTTTCCACTGTTTTTATTATTTTAAGTATGTGTTAAAAGAATGTTTTAGTGTTTCTTGGTTTGTTTTATGTGGGGGCTGGGGGGGGGGAGGGAATTGGGGAAAACTTTTTTTCAATCTCTTACCTCAATGGAGATGCGATTTTTATCCATATTATATCTCTGTCCCCTCTGCGGCCTAACATCGAGGAGCTGGTGACCTTTCCTGGAGACCGGCCCGACGCTTCAAGCCGCGGGCACGGTGCGGACTTTAACATCACGTAGCTGCGATTCTTTGCCGTGGATCGACAGTGGAGAGCTCCAACCGTGGGGCCTGTGGACTTTAACATCGTGAAGCCTGCGTTCTCTGGTAAGAAGAGGCCAACTCGGGAGCTCCATGCCGCGGAGAGTTTTCAATCGCCCCAATGCGGGAGTTTCTATCATCCCGACGCGAAGGCTTCGGACCATCGGCTGCGGTGACTGAGGATGTCTCAACAGCCCCGACCATGGGTGAACAAAGAGGAAAGTGATTGGACTTTATTACCTTCCATCACAGTGAGGAATGTGGAATCCGCTGTGGTGGATGTTTATGTTAAAATGTATTTTATGTGGCTGTATGTCTTGTTGCTTTTCACTTAATATGGCTCAATGGTAACTCTAATTTCACTGTATCATAATTGGTATATGTGACAATAAATTGATCTTGAAATCTTGAAAACTTGAAATCTTGAAATCTTGAAATCTTGAAATCTTGAAATCTTGAAATCTTGAAATCTTGAAATCTTGAAATCTTGAAATCTTGAAATCTTGAAATCTTGAAATCTTGAAATCTTGAAATCTTGAAATCTTGAAATCGTGAAAGCTATCCCCTGACACTCGTCCTTATCTTGAAGAATTAGGGCTTTCTGTAATTTTGGGGATTTAATTAATCAAAAATGCCTTCATCCCATCAACCATCTGGCAACTGACCACTACAAACACTAATTAAACTTTGAACTCCAAACTGTCCTGGCAGCACAGGAGACTTTCGGCTTTTGTTTTATTTTTGCACTATATTGAGGTTTTTAATTTATTTTTCTTTGTGTACTGTGTTTACAAACCTGCTGTGCTGCTGCAAGTAAGAATTCCTTTATTCCATTTCAGTACATTTGACAATTAAACACTTGACTCTCTTGAACATCATAACCGCTATGTCCCTTGCCTTAGGGGCACTGTCAGAAGATGATAATATCTGGTCCCACTCTTACTTCAACACCGGTCGGTAGAGTCATAAAGTCAACAGCATGGACACATGCCCGTTGACTCAACTTATCAAGCCAAGCAAGGTGCCCATCTAACCCAGTCCAATTTGCCCGCATTTGGCCAAATGCATCTAAACCTCTCCTATTCAAATATCCCTCAACCTCCTGCACTCAAAGGAATAAAGTCCATACCTGCCCATCCCCTCCCTATAGCTCAAACCTTCGAGTCCTCGTAAATCTTCTCTGCATTCTTTCCTATAGCAGGGGGACCAAAACTGAACACAAAACTCCAAGTGTGCTCTCATCAACATCTTGTACAACTATAACATAATGTCCCAACCTCTATGTTCAACTCCCTGACCGATGGAGGCCAATGTGCCAAAAGCTTTCTTCACTACCCTATCTACCTATGACACCAATTTCAGAGAATGATGTACTTTTACAGCTAGATCCATCTGCTAATCCACACTCCCTAGGCCACACCATTCACAGTAAAGGCCTTGCGCAGATTTGACTTCCCATAAAGCAACACCTCACACTATCGGAATTAAATTCCATGAGCCATTCTTCAGCTCACTTGCCCAGCTGGTCAATGACCCACTGTAATTCTTGAAAAGCACTGTTTATGAAAGCATCCATTTTAGTGTCTTCTGCAAATCTACTAATCACGCCTTGTACATTCCTATACAAATCATTGATATAGATGACGGACAGACAATTATGTAACAGTTCGCTAGCTTTTCCTGGATCCCATGCAATCTAACCTTCCAGAGCAGCCTACCATGCAGAACCTTGTCAAAGGCCTTGCAGAAGAGCATGCAGACTATGTCTACAGTCCATCCCTCGTCAACCCTCTTGGTTATTTGTTCAGAAAACTCAATCTGAATTGTTGGACATGATCTCCGACACACAGTTCCATGCTGACTATCCCTAATCAACTCCTGTCTATCCTAATACATGTATATCATATCCCTCCGAAGCTCTCTGCTTTTTGGAGAACACCATGCAGCTTGGGAATTATATGGTGTAGAAATGATGGGGGTTGCACTGTTTATCTTAGTTGAGTTTAGTTTTGAGATACAGTGTGAAAACAAGTCCTTCATCCCAAGGAGTCCACCTGTACACTAATACTGTCCTACATACTAGGGACAATTTACAGAAGCTAATTAAGTTACAAACTTTCATGTTTTTGGAAAGTTAGAGGAAACTGGAGCACCCAGAGTTTTCCCACGCTGTTATCAGGAGAACATGCAAGCTCTTTACTGCCAACACCGTAGTCAGGATCGAACCCAGGTTTCTGAGGTTGTAAGGCAGCAACTCTACCACCGCGCTACTGTGCCACCACTGAAGGCGAGATCATTTTACATTGCAGATCAACAAAATCTTTCCATTTTCATTCATGGTGCAATGACTCTTCCCCCTTACTCAGTCCGTATTTGTGTTATTATCATTGACTTCGGTATTTGGGTCTCCCATGATGATAGGTAGGTCCTTGACATTGTTCTCTCACTAAATCCATCTCTAGTGTGCGGTAGAATGTTTCCTTTGCTTCTTCAGCACTATCATTTGTTAGAGTGCAGCACTGAATCAAAATAATGCTGTGGTCTTTCCCATTCTGTCTGGGCTTCATATGTCTACTGTTGACAGGTTTTCACACAAGAGCAGGTGTTCCATTTCTTCTTCAAAAAGATGCACCAATTTTGTGGTATAATCCATCATTCCAAAGAGAATCTGCAGAGATTGGTATTAATCTTCCTCACCTGGCCCCTCTACTACTCTGGCACGCAAGATGCATACACTGTGGTGCCTGATTTCTGCTTTGAACTGATCCTGGTTTCCTTTTTTTTTGTAGTCTGCACACATATTCTGAAAAGCAATTGGTGTTGAGCATTTTAGCCTTCATGCTTTTAGTTACCTTTCATTTATCTTCATTGTCATCATACAAGACAATAACCCCTGAATGCCATCATCCACAGTACTGGTCAAATTCTGCTCTTGTTTTCAGAACGCAATTTGGTTTTTTTTAAAACAAAGTTGTTAGTCCAGGCAAAAGATCTATGGATAGAAGTCAACCCTTAAGGACATTGAAGTAATGCCGCAAAAAGTTCAATGACCCTACAGGAGAGCTCAATGTTATTATATAAACATCCTTGAGTAACATGTCCCACCAGTCTCAGGCAATGTGCAATGCACATGCTTATCACTTATTGACACACAATCACCATTACTCAGCACTAAGACTCAATGTTCATTTACCCCAACTCATACGCTTATTATCACTTATTACAATCCTCAGAAACCAATCTTGTGCAGAACACTACGTGTTCATCTCTGACGTACATCACCTGAACATATTAAATGACCCACACAGGTGTACTTCACTTGATTTTATTAAAGAAGCATTTTTGGTGCCATATAAAGCTACCATTCAGTGGATGAAAACATTGAGTAAATAGCACCCACAGTTCAGCAGTGTGCTTTCTTTATAAAGCCACTTTGTATGTGTTACCATCCAGCCACAAGAGGGAGTTGAATAATAGGATCACAATAACACTTAAAAGTATTTTAAAAATCATCTTCTGTATATTCTTCTTCTGCTTTGGTGGTCCCTTGGAATCGAGGATATCCTGCTTCCATCCCAGGCCAGTATGTTCTAAGGTGACTGCTGAAGTCAATATGTGACCTGCGAACTCTGCCACAGGTGGGGCAGGGGTTGTTTAGCAGTTTGGTGTGCTCCTTCTGACATTTATGCTGTGCTTCCACTTGATCCCAATGAATAGGTGCTAAGTTCTCAATGAAATTCCTAAATGTTACTTTCCTACTGCGAGCACTCATAGGCCGGGACCTGGGACTCCCAGAACAGATCTAGTTGGAAGCCTGGTGTCATGCCTGTAAATAATGTAGCCTGCTGAATGATTGAATGCCATTAACATCTCAATGCTTGGGATGGAAGCACTAGAAACTACAGATCTTGGAAGATCCTGTCCATTCCTTCCACAAGTACTGCCTGGCCCACTGAGTTCCTCCAGCACTTTGTGTGCTGCTCATTGCTTTAGATGCTGGTCCAGGAAAAGATGCTGACACAGGTTTATTTATCCACCTGATGGTAGATTTGGAGGAGAGAGTGGACACAGCATTGGTAGCATCTTTCCTGTCTTTTGAGGCTCAGAGGTATATAGGAGAACAGAAGTCACTGTTGCCTAGAAGATTGCAAGTTTTATGCAGGTTCTGAATTCATGACCTTTAAACCATTCTTTTGCTCAGGCAGCCAAGATCTGTGCCGATGCAATAATGCAATGGTGAAGTTGATCATTAATGTCTGAATACATTGAGAGTTAGCTCCTAAAATCTGGATCACAGTCCATGATTTCCAGGATCTTGTTTTGAATTTTATTAAATTTTAGAAATACAGCATGGAAACAGGCCCATCGGCCCACCGAGTCCATGCTGACCATCGATCACACTAGTGAAATGTTATCCCACTTTCTCACTCCCTACACACTAGCGGCAATTTACAGAGGCCAATTAACCTACAAGCGTGCACGCCTTTGGAATGTGGGAGGTAACTGGACCACCCAGAGGAAATCCATGCAGTTTTAGGGAGAACCTGCAAACTCCACACAGACAGCTTCCAAGGTCAGGATTGAAGTTGGGGCTCTGATGCTATGAGGCTGCAGCTCAACTAGTTGTGTTGCTGTGCCGTTGTGTCATTATTGTTGAGTTCCTATGTTGAAGAGTGGGGGTAAGTTAGAAGAGAACCTTGTATGGGCCAGGACATGGTTGGGTTAGGTTAGGTTTATTATTACTACATTTATTGAGGTACAATGAAAAGCTTTGCTTTGCATACTATCTAAACAGATCTGATATACCATGCATGAATACAATCAAGCTCAAACTCAAGTATAACAGATAGAGCAAAGGGGAAGATACAGGGTACAGAATACTTTCAGCTTTGCAGTTACATAGATAGTCCAGAGCCCACAAAGGGGTAGTGGTGAATCAGACCACTGATTATGTATCCTAGCTTATGGAAAAACTGTTCAGAAGCCTGATTACAGAGAGGGAAAAACTGTTCCTGAGTCTGGTGATGCACACTTTCAAACTTCTGTACTTCCTGCTGGATGAGTGCAGGGATAAGAGGGAATGACCAGGAAGACAAGACTTTGATTATGTTGGCAGCTTTTCCAAGGCAGCACGAAGTGTAGACAGTAGACAATAGGGGCAGGAGCAGGCCATTCGGCCCTTTGAGCCATTCAATGTGATCATGGCTGATCATTCTCAATCAGTACCCCGTTCCTGCCTTCTCCCATACCCCCTGACTCCTCTATCTTTAAGAGCTCTATCTAGCTCTCTCTTGAAAGCAGTTGTAGTTGCAGTCAATGGTCCGGTGTCTGATCTCTTTGATGGTCTAATGGAATCCCTGAAAAAACCCATCACTGAATGACAGTGTAGTAAAGAAGGCACTTAGCTTCTTTGTCTTCATGGAGAGGGGTATTGCATATAAGAGTTGGGACATCATGTTGCAGGTGTACTAGTCATTGTTTAGACCATGTTTAGAATTTTGCATGCAGTTATATTCACCACATTACAGAAAGGGTATGGTAGCACCAGAAGGAGTGAAGAAGAGGTTCACTAAGATCTTGTCTGGAATGAAAACCATTAGTCACATGGAGAGATTGAATAGGCTGAGATTGTTCTTGCAAGGGCACAGGAGGCTGAGAAGTGACGTTATAGAGGTTTATATAGTTATGAGGGGCTCTGCAATGGCAGATTGTCACTGATCGTCTCGAGGACAGGAGCCTAAAACTAGTGGTTCAATGTGAACGGAAAAAAGGAAAAGGAGATCTGAAGGGAAATGTTCATATAGTGAGAACATGGAATGAGATGTGCAGCGGAAGCCATAGAGACAAATACAATCTCAATATTCAAAAAGCATTTAGACATGGATAGAAAAGGAATAGAGAGATATGGGACAAAAGACGTTTGGACAGGTACATGGATAGGAAAGGTTTAGGGGAATACTAGACTGAGGTGGACCCTTTGGGTCCAGATCTCTCCTGTGGGCCTCTCCTGGGGCTACCCTCCCCCAACTGATGATCCTGCGGGCCCGGCAACCCTCTCCAACTGACGAAGCCCGTTGCCGGGCGGGGAGTGTCCCCTAGGGCCGTGGGCGGGCGAGGGGGGACAGGGGAGGGGAGATGGTGCCATTCAACTCGGCCCCTTGCCGCCAGCGCTGCAGCCAGAGCGAGCCGTGGACCCAAAGCACTCCTGCATTGGTCTAGCACCCTCCCCTCCCCAACTCACCCCCCCCCCCACTCACCCACTCATCCACTCCATCCTCCCTTACCCCCCTCCTCCCCCCCCCTCACCCACTTACCCTCTCCATCCCCCCTCATCCCCCCCTCATCCCCTCCCTCCCACCCACTCACCCACTCCATCCCCCCAACCCCCTTAAAAGGGGCACCTTGATTGGCATGGGAAAGTAGTGCCAAATGGCTGGCTTCCGTGCTGTACAACTAAATGCAAGAAAATAGGATCAGGAAGATAGGCACCTTGGTCGGCATGAACAAGTCAGGTCAAATGGCTGTTACCATGCTGTAAAACTCTGTATGGCTCTTGTTTAGCTTCCTAATTATTTGCTTTATCAGCGTATTAACTTTAAGCGCTTCATATTTAAGCACACCAGATGCCTTTAAACCTCTCACCATTTAAAAATAATTTCTTCAGGTAGACAAACTTGAGAAGATTTCACAGTCCCTTTTGATTGATAAAGTCAAAAGCTTTAATGACTTTATTGACTTTCCCTGCAGCAGGCAGCAGGGAAACCTTGCTCTGTGGTCATAATTTGAGTGTCTTTGAGGTTTGTTGGCATACGTAATTATCTGCTGGTATGTAATGCTGAAGCTTTATCAGGCACTGGTCAAACCACATATGTAGTATCTGAGGAAGGATGTGCTGGCATTGGAGAGGTTTCAGAGGAGGTTTACAAGAATTATCCTGATAATGTACAATGGGTATTTGAGGGCACAGGGCCTGTTCTCACTGGAGGATAAGTGGGGGACCTCATTGAAACTTACCAAATAGTGAAAGGTCTGGATAGAGTGGATGTGGAGAGGATGCTTCCACTAGAACCAAAGGGCACTGTCTCAGAATAAAAGGATGTACCTTTAGAAAGGAGATGAGGAGGAATTTCCGTAATCAGAGGGTGGCAAATCTGTGGAATTCAGTGCAACAGATGGCTGTGGAGGCCAAGTCATTGGCTATTTTTAAAGCGGAGATTGACAGATTCTTGATTCGGAAGAATAAGACATGAACTTATGAACTACATCCTCTTCTTCTCAACCTTAAGGCTGATATGTTTGTGAATTTGTGACTGAAGTTTTTCTCTGCCAAAATTTATAAGTTCAGCAGAGATACTCTCTGTTCTTTCATCCTTTAGTTGGCATATGGCCTATCTGACCTTTCTTCAGCCAAGGATGCTTCTGATGATTTAACATGGGATGCACATGTTAAATACAGAATCACAGTTAGTAGTTCATCAAAGTATTTCTTGAAGTGGGCTGCTAACTGCCTCTTTAATCATCATAAATTTGTCTTCCTTTATCCTTGGTTCTCAGTGGGGTGGGATTTTCAATGGAACATAGGTGGCCTTAATAGTACTGAAGAAACTGCACATGCCTTAGTTACTTGTAAGTTGCTACATCTCCTGCACTCTTTCCACCCGCCATCTTTTCTATCAGTCATCATTGGACCTCAGCTTCAGATGACCATTGAGGTGTGATGGAACTTGCAATTCAAAAATATACAAGAGGCTTTGACAAAAGAAGCTGGCAACATTACTGTAGCTCAAAGATTGCTATAGTCTAATTTGGCTCACTAATATTGTAGGTTAGAGGACTGAAAACCATTAATCTATTATTGTTCTAAGTCATCTAGAGTTGCTCACTTTGAGTCATAGTGTCATAGAGTGATACAGCATGGAAACAGGACATTCGTCCCAACTTGCCCACACTGGCCAACATGTCCCAGCTACATTGGTCCCAACTGCCTGCATTTGGTCCATATACCTCCAAACCTGTCCTATCCATGTACCTCTCTAACTGTTTCATAAACTGTGATAGAGTCCCAGCCTCAACTACCTCCTCTGGCAGCTGGTTCCATACACCCACCATCCTTTGTGTGAAAATATTACCCCTAAGATTCCTATTGTCTTTTCCCCTTCACCTTAAACTTATGTCCTCTGGTCCTCGATTCACCTACTCTGGGCAAGAGACTCTGTGCATCTACCCGATCTATTCCTCTCTTGATTTAATACACCTCTATAAGATCACCCCTCATCTTCCTGCGCTCCAAGAAATAGTCTCAGCGTACTTAACCTCTCTCTATAGCTCAGACTCTCTAGTCCAGGCAACATCCTCGTAAACCTTCTCTGCACCCTTTCCAACTTAAAGTAAAGCATCCTCACTTTTGTCATCCTTTTCACTTGAAATTTCTTTCAGTTTTTATATTACAAGCATAGCCCGGGGATTATGTGGCAGTAATACACAGGAGTACATGCCTACACATAATTCAACTATCATACATCCTATTCTTGGAAAGAATGCATATACACTGCAATAAAAATGTAAGATAGCAAATTTCCCTGAAATTTCCTGTCAAGAATAGGTTGAATGGAGTTCTTGCTTATAAATTCAATATACTTTCAGCTTCTGTGTCATAAAATCAATAGTGCTTATGTTCTTACATCACTCGGAGTCTTGAAACGGCAATGGAAATACAGAGCTGCTGTTGTGTGGCAAGGAACACAATCCAGATTGCAATTGCAGATACTTGTTCAGGAATCAAAGGTAGCCATCAAATCAAAGTATTCAGACGACAAACATAAACATTGTTAAAAGGAAATTATGCAGTCACTTATGAAAGAGGAATAGTAAAGGAACATGAAATCAAGCGGAAGATCCGAATGACCAAAAAATACCAGGGAAAGAAACTCTGTCTCCTCCACCAGGAGAGACCTGAACTGCGAATCAGATCTCCAACCATTCCAATGCTGGCCTTAACATCTAATGCCTCATTCCCAAACACTGGACTTGTTCTTTGAATAAGCTTCTAATTAGCTGTCCTAATATGCAGGAAGGAACTGCAGATGCAGGTTTAATCCAAAGATAGACACAAAAACGTGGAGTAACTTAGTGGGTCAGACAGCATCTCTGCTGAGTTACTCCAGCTTTTTGTGACTATCTTAGCTGTCCTAATATATACTTCAAACCGCTGGAGTGATGCAACAGGTCAAGCAGTATCTCCGGAGAACGTGGGTAGGTGGCATTTCACATTGAGACCCTTCCTCAGACTCATTTCTAGAGGGGTGGGAGGAGAAGAAAGCTGGAAAAGGGGAAGAGGCTGGACAAACCATGGGAGGTCATAGGATGACACAGGCGAGGGAGATTTTTTGACAGACAGATAAATGGAAAAAAGCCCAATATTAAGAACAATAGGCGTGAGACAGGTTTTGAAGAGTAGCGGATTGTGAAGCCAGGGGGGGGTAATTATCAGGCTGGGTGGAGGGGAGACATAGGTGGAAGTCCAGATGGGTCCCAGGGGAGGGAAGGGGGGAAGAGAGTGTTGGAGAGAAAAGAGTGGTGGTGGTGGTGGGGGGGGGGGGGGGGGGGGGGGGGAGGGTAGGGGGGTAGTTAGAGGTTGCCTGCAATTGAAGAATTCAATGTTCCTACCGTTGGGTTGCAAATTACCCAAGCGGAATATGAGGAGCTTTGGTGGTTTAAGGTCAAACTTTACTTGAGAAAGCACCTCCAGACATCTCACTGTCTAAAGGTGCCATATAATGGGAAGTTATTTCTTCCTGAACACTTCCCATTCAAGCTTCCCTGTTGATGCATATTCCTTATATTCATTCAATTTTAGCCTTCTTCATTGGGCTACTTGCAATCGTTTCAGTCACAGTTTAAATTCATTTCTATTGCTGGGAATTGTGTAAGGAGTGTGTTAAAATGGTGGACACTTTACTATTGCTAAAATAATCTCCTCCCCCCAACAAAGCTCTCTGTCAGTCCCACCATATTCAGTATTTTGATGAATTACTCTCACCTGCCAAATGCCCACATTAGATGACCTAAATCAAAGCCAGGTGTGAAATCAGCAATGAAGTTCAAATTGCCCTTAATCCCTAAACTAGATGAGCATAAATGATCTGAACTAGGATTAAGATATCCCCAGTGATAAAATAGAGTGGGAGCGATGTTCCAGGCATGGTGGATAATCATGGGGTGCAGCTAGTAGAGCTGCTGTCTTATTGACACTGGTTCCACCGAGATGCAGTACAGAATGCCACAGGAAATCCTTCTTCCCTGTGGCTATCAAACTGTGCAACTCCTCCCCCTCGTCGTTGATATATCGACAATAGGTGCAGGAGTAGGCCATTCAGCCGTTCGAGCCAGCACCACCATTCATTGTGATCATGGCTGATCATCCACAATCAGTACCCCGTTCCTGCCTTCTCCCCATATTCCTTGATTCCACTAGCCCAAAAGTGCACAATCTAACTCTCTTTTGAATGCATCCAGTGAATCAGCCTCCACTTCTTTCTGTAGCAGAAAATTCCACAAATTCACAACTCTGGGTGAAAAAGGTTTTTCCTCATCTCAGTTCTAAATGGCCTACCCCTTATTCTTAAACTGTGGCCCCCGGTTCTGGACTCTCCCAATATTGGGAACATGTTTCCTGCATCTAGTATGTCCAATCCCCTAATAATTTTATATGTTTCTATAAGTTCCCCACTCATCCTTCTAAATTCCAGTGAATTCCAATGGAGCCCAGTCGCTCCATTCTTTCATCATATGACAGTCCCGCCTTCCTGGGAATTAACCTCGTGAACCTACGCTACACTCCCTCAATAGCAAGAATTTCCTTCCTCAAATTAGACTGACTCCCCTCCCCCCCCCCCCCCCCCAAATCTTTGCACATCCCCAATCCTTTCCACTCGTCACTTGAATTTCATGTGTCATGTATCTTGTGTTTTATGGCTGTTGGCAGATCAATTTCCCTCCTGTGATAAATAAAGTTATATTGCATCGTACCACATCGTATCGTATCATACCATATCGCATCGTCTCGTATGATCTTGTATCATCTTGTATCATGCCGTATGAGCTCAGTAACCTAGGTTTGATGCAAAACACCGATGCGATTAGAGTGGAATCTTTTCTTTCTCGCAATGACCACTTGAATGTCCTTCAGCTCTCTGTTTTTTTTGCCCGTATCCCAAAGATGTGACAGTTGGGAGATTAATTGCCCCTCTGTGGGAGAATCTGGGGAAGGGAGTTGATGGGAATGCGTGAAGAATAAAATAGGCTTTTCGTTTGTTGGCTGGTGCCGACTCAGTGGGGCAAAAAGCCTGTTCCCGTGCTCCATGACTGTAGGACCCTTGGCCTCATCTCCCATGGTCCAGGTCCCGTGTCCCGTGTCCCGTCAACAACCATGGCATACCCCCTTCACCTTGAGTCCCCAGCAGTAGTAACAACCAGATAATATTTTGCTCAACCACTAATCTCTCTGCTCTCCCTGTTGCCTTTGTCCAAGGATCTGCAAAGGAATGCATGAAAAAGTAGACCCATCAGTAAAAAGGAGAATGACAAGATAATTTCCTAGCAACTCGGGGTGGCACGGTGGTGAAGCGGTGGAGTTGCTGCCTTACGGTGCCAGAGACCCAGGTTCAATCCTGACTACGGGTGCTGTCTGTACGGAGTTTGTACGTTCTCCCCGTGACTGCATGGGTTTTCCCTGTGTGCTCCGGTTTCCTCCTACGCTCCAAAGATGTACAGGTTTATAAGTTAATTTTACTTCGGTAAAAATTGTAAATTGTCCCTAGTGTGTAGAATAGTGCTAGTTTATGGGGGATTGCAGATCGGCATTGGGCTCAGTGGGCCAAAGGGCTTGTTTCTGCCCTGTATCTCTAAACGAAACTAAACTAAAAACGTGTGCTCTTCTTGCCTATTCTGAGCTCACCCGTTAACTGTCTCACTCGTACTCCAGGGTAAAATTAAAGCAGATAGTCACAAAAAGCTGGAGTAACTCAGCGGGACAGGCACCATCTCTGGAGAGAAGGAATGGGTGACGTTTCGGGTTGAGACCCTTCTCCAGCAGTATGTCCTGGAGAATTCTCCCATCGGCTTCTTTAAACAAAGTCTTCTATTTGGGTTTCCACATTAATGTTAACTGATGCTTGCATTCTTCTATTCAAAGCATATTAATTATTTTCCGGACAAAAATGTTGCAATTGGTGCTTTGTCCCGGGGGTCTTTTCAGAAAAATGAAGGCATTAAATGCAATCCTAATAGGTTTGTTACACATATTGAACCATACATCAATGTCGTAAAAGATCATTAGTATTACTTCATGATGAATCACAATATATCACCAAGGATTAAACATTTATTTCAGATTACTAATTTTCTCATTTAAAAGGGACACTAAATGCATTTAGTTAGGTCTTTTTTTCTGAACATGCTGTGTTACTGTGGATGTAAAGAACGTAGAGCACTAACAATGACTTTATAGTAGGTGTAATAAGTGCTTGGTGAGTAAATACTGATCATGAATCCTGGACACATTATTAAAACCTGCGGCACAGACCAACTGGCTGGAGTTTTTGCGGACATCTTCGTCTCACTTTACTAAGGTCCGAGGTTCTTAACTGTTTTAGTTTAGAGATACAGTGCAGAAACAGGCCCTTCGGCCCACTGGTTCCGCACCAACCAGCAATCTCCACACTATCCTACACACACTAAGGACATTTTCTTTACATTTACCAAGCCAATTAACCTACAAACCTGCACGTCTTTGGAGTGTGGGAGGAAAAACGAAGATCTCGGAGAAAACCCACGCAGGTCACAGGGCGAACGTACAAACTCCGTACAGACAGCATCCGTAGTCGGGATCGAACCCGGGTCTCCAGTGCTACATTCGCTGTAAAGCAGCAACTCAACCGCTGCACTAACGTGACCGACCAAGGGACATTAATAAATCGGGTGCCCAAGAAGAATAACGAAACATGCCTCAATAACTACTGACCAGGGGCGGTAACGTGATGATGAAGGGTCTGAGAGCTTGGTTAAATTGCAAATCTACACCTGCCTAAGTCAGAACCTGGACCCACTACAATTTGCTTACTGCCGTAATAGGTCCAGAGGGGATGCAATTTTACCTCTCCCCTTTCAGGCTGTTCAATGACTACAGCTTGGCGTTCAACACCATCATCCACTTTAAACACATTGTCAAACTCAGAGAACTGAGTCTCTGCTCATTTCTATGTAATTGGATCCTCGGCTTCCTCATCAGCAGACCGCAATCAATACGAAACGGCAACAACACTTCCTCTTCGATAATCATTAACACAGGAGCATCTCAAGGCTCTGTGCTCAGTCTCCTGTTCTACTCCCTTTATACCCACAACTGTGTATACCCACAGACACAGCTCCCATCTGTGTATACCCACAGACACAGCTCCCATGGCATCTTTAAAATTCTGACAAAACCACCATTGTTAGACGAATAATGGGTAATAATAAGTCAGAGGACAGGAGGGATATTGAAAATCTGATTAAATGGTGCCAGAACATTAATCTTGCTCTCAACATTAGTAAGATGAAGGAGCTGATTTTTGACTTCAGGAAGGGAAAGCTGGGGATCCACAGACCTGTCTCATCGACATATATATATTGATATATATATATATATGTTTTTAGCAACATGCAATCTGAGCAAAATCAGCTAAACCAATGCAGCAAATGAGGCAATTTTAAGAGAGGTATATGCAACTCAACCACATTCCCATTATCAGTGCCTGACCCACAAACTTGGCCATGCCATCAGGTTAAAATTCCATGACACCGTTGATTGTGGGAAGACTTTTTAAGTAGCAATAGTTTTCGTTCCAAGTAGTCTGACACCGGTGAGACGAGTGTAAAAGCTATTCATAGCAAAAAATATATGATTACAAAGAAGCTAACTCGTGTCCACCAACTCAAATTTCACTGTGCCTTAACTGGTACATGTGACAATAAACCGACCTTGAGACCTTGAAACCTTGAAACCTTGAAACGTTTATGAACTTGATAATTACCAAAGTGATTTTCAGTTGTTCACAGCTGACAGACTAGGCACCATTCTTAAAAACATTTATTTTCCTGATAAGCCATTTGTCAGTTGTATTTATAAAATTGGGCTCAGTTACTGTTCCAACTTACATCAAAGAATACTTTTACAATAGATAAAAGGCAAAATGAAACAAAAAAAATTCTTACCCTGTTCTTTTCCCATTTCATGTTTTTACAACTGTTATCATCCAAATGAATTTTAGTGGAAACATGAACCACTGGACATTTTCTAAAAAAGGGCTAGGGAAGTTTCTACTGCATTTCCTTTAGTTTTTGTACAGCTGTAAGTGTGCTAATTGTGTAGCATGTCAGTAGTCAACTGCACGGGTGTCTTCCTGCTGGGCTAATGCATTGAATTTTAAACTGATCTGAGGCCTTATAGTTAAGTTTAAGAAATTGCACATCGTAATATTTCCAGAATATTCATAACGATGTGTTTCTTCATATATCAGCTGGAGGAAGACTGAGTGCATCCACTGTTCGAATGTAGGAAACAAAGCAGCTATCACTCATACAATAAGCTCTGCCATTAAGAAGGGTACCAACCCAAAACATCACCTGTACATTTGCCCCAGTGATGCTGCCTGACCTGCTGAGTTACTCCAGCATTTTGTGTCTACCTTTGGTAGAAACAATCATATCATATCATATCATATCATATATATACAGCCGGAAACAGGCCTTTTCGGCCCACCAAGTCCGTGCCGCCCAGCGATCCCCGTACATTAACACTATCCTACACCCACTAGGGACAATTTTTACATTTTACCCAGCCAATTAACCTACACACCTGTACGTCTTTGGAGTGTGGGAGGAAACCGAAGATCTCGGAGAAAACCCACGCAGGTCACGGGGAGAACGAACAAACTCCTTACAGTGCAGCACCCGTAGTCAGGATCGAACCTGAGTCTCCGGCGCTGCATTCGCTGTAAAGCAGCAACTCTACCGCTGCGCTACCGTGCCGCCCTGCATCTGCAGTTCCTTTTTATTCTATATCAAAATTGTTTTTGTCAGGCAACATTCATCTCAACGGGCATGAGAAGTACTTGAAGGGTACCAGGAGAAGGGGGAATGAAACTAAATATACACTCTAAACCCATTCTTTATGGGACATGAATATCTGCAGCTTTTATTCATATTGGAATAATCAGGTGTTCACCACACTTGGAAGATTTAGAGTGATCTTGAACACAAGAGACTTTTGCTGGGGAGAAAGCCTTCTTTGAAATTTGAGACATTTCTGGAGTTCTAATCCCCATAGCACCGTGGCAGCTGCAGCAAGCAGAAATCTTTTGCAACTATCAAGTGCACAACCCATAATAATCCATCAGAGAAACCCAGAGCACCGGCCACATGTAAAGATGCAGACACGTAACAGATACAGATATCCCAAAGGTATTGTGTCATTTGTGAACGCTTTCACCAGACAGAGATATACGTTAGAAAATGGTGTATAAGTTGCACTGGACTTAGTGAAACCATATTTTATGGCTTTAAAATAAACGTAAACTCTAATTTATAAGTCAATAATTTTTTTTAAATCAGTTTTAAAATCCTATCAAATGTCAGTGAAACCATATTCTATGGCTTTAAAATACACGCAAACTCTAATTTATAAGTCAATAATTTTTTTAAAATCAGTTTTTAAATTCTATTTCATCCTTCGACAATCCAACGATGTAGGACCTCAAATGAAGTTTAGTAAAATTAAAATAAACTTGAAAATGCGGGCATCAGCACGTAGTTTAGAAAAATGCACGTTTGATTCTCCCAAGCTTGATTTTGTTTGACGAACAGACTGGACTAAAGGTCGCCTGCTATGCATCACTCCCCTGCCCACCACCCCCCCCCCCCCACCCCCACACCTTTTAGCAGGATCCTTTTTAGCACAATCCGCAGGCATTGCCACTTTCATTTGACTGCACATCTTGTATGTGTATGTGACAAATAAAGTAGACTTGACTTGATCCATAAATAGGTACAGGCAAGTTTTTAAAGTAACAGCTTAATTAATGTAGTTAGGATGATTGACGTGTGCATACAGGTTTTTAGATCTTCATAGAATGAATGGCTCCTTGTCATAGACAATAGACAATAGACAATAGGTGCTGGAGTAGGCCATACGGCCCTTCGAGCCTGCACCGCCATTCAATGTGATCATGGCTGATCATTCACAATGAGTACCCCATTCCTGCCCTCTCCCCATACTCCCTGACTCCGCTATCATTAAGAGCTCTATCTAACGCTCTCTTGAAAGCATCCAGAAAATTGGCCTCCACTGCCTTCTGAGGCAGAGAATTCCACAGATTTACAACTCTCTGACTGAAATTTTTTTTCCTCATCTCTGTTCTAAATGGCCTACCTCTTATTCTTAAACTGTGGCCCCTGGTTCTGGACTCCCCCAACATTGGGAACATGTTTCCTGCCTCTAGCGTGTCCAATCACTTAACAATCTTATATTTTTCAATAAGATCCCCTCTCATCCTTCTAAATTCCAGTGTATACAAGCCTAGTCGCTCCAGTCTTTCAACATACAACAGTCCGGGAATTAACCTAGTGAACCTACGCTGCACTCCCTCAATACAAAAATGCCCTTCCTCAAATTTGGAGACCAAAACTGCACACAGTACTCCAGGTGCGGTCTCACTAAGGCCCTGTACAACTGCAGAAGGACCTCTTTGCACCTATACTCAACTCCTCTTGTCATAAAGGCCAACATGCCATATAATTGTTGTTCTCCTTACCCGAAACATGTGCATAGATAGCAAGATAATTTCATTTATGATTGATATTGGCACTGATTGATATTGGCACTGCAAACATTCCATAACAGATAGAAGTGAATTAGTAAACTAATTTTAAATTCAATGATATTAAATCTGTGCCAGTGAGGCACAAAATATTGAGAAAGCCAACATTAATAAAATTAATTCTGTTATTTTTTTATACTGCTGTATCTGCATGGAGAAACTCGTGTAAAGCCACATCCTGGTAGATATTAATTGCTTAAGCAAAGTAGCTGAGAGGCTTGTGAAAGGTTTCTTCAAAGCTAGCTAATTTGTAAATGATATTGCAGTGCAAGTTATGAAGGTGAAGATCTCTCATACCAGAGTAGGGGCTCACGTTGTCGACCTCCCCGTGGTGAGCCCTGTCAACTGATCTCAGTCAGGTGAACGACAACAAACAGAGGCAGCAGAAGCAGCTTCATAACTTCTGCTGCCTCAAACGCAAGAAGAAGATACCAGAGTAGATACAAAGTGCTGGAGTATAGCAGTGAGTCAGGCAGCATTTCTGGAGAACATGGATAGGTGATGCTTCGGGTCGGGACATCAAGAAAGGTCCTGACCCATCACATCACCTATTCATGTTCTCCTGAGATTCTGCCTGACTCTGTGAGTTACTCCAGCACTTTGTGTCTTCTTTTGTAAACCAGCATATGCAGTTCCTTGTTTTTACATCTATCATATCAGTCACAGTGAAACTGTAGCTGGATATCCCTTTGAGACAACCTGACACATCGGCAGAGTGAAAAAGGTGAATGTGGCATTTCTACAGATAGCTGCAGTCACGTTTTCATTAGAAAGACCATGAGTGTTGCCAGTCTATATGATCAGATTTATTGTACAGAATTACTTAATAAATCTACATTGTTCACAAAGATTATGGATTTTCCATGATTTTCCTTCAGCTTGAATTAAGTTTGAAGGGTAGCACAGCAGCACAGCTGGTAGAGCCGCTGCCTCACAGCACCAGCGACCTAGGTTCAATTCTGACCTCGAGTGTGTGCTGGAGGGCGTGCAGCGTAGGTTCACTAGGTTAATTCCCGGAATGGCGGGACTGTCTTATGTTGAAAGGCTGGAGCGATTGGGCTTGTATACACTGGAATTTAGCAGGATGAGGGGGGATCTTATTGGAACATATAAGATAATTCGGGGATTATAGACAATAGGTGCAGGATTGGACACATTAGAGGCAGGAAACATGTTCCCAATGTTGGGGGAGTCCAGAACAAGGGGCCACAGTTTAAGAATAAGGGGTAGGCCATTTAGAACGGAGATGAGGAAGAACTTTTTCAGTCAGAGAGTGATGAAGGTGTGGAATTCTCTGCCTCAGAAGGCAGTGGAGGCCAGTTCGTTGGATGCTTTCAAGAGAGAGCTGGATAGAGCTCTTAAGGATAGCGGAGTGAGGGGGTATGGGGAGAAGGCAGGAACGGGGTACTGATTGAGAGTGATCAGCCATGATCGCATTGAATGGCGGTGCTGGCTCGAAGGGCTGAATGGCCTACTCCTGCACCTATTGTCTATTGTCTATTGTCTATTGTTGTCTGTGTGGATTTTGCAAGTTCTCATTGTGACCACGTGGGTTTTCTCCGGGTGCTCTGGTTTCCTCCAACACCTCAAAGACAGCCGGGTTTGTAGGTTAATTGACTGTAAACTACCCCTAATGTGTATGGAGTGGCTGAGAAAGTGGGATAACATAGAATTAGTGTGAATGGGTGATTGATGATCGGCGTGGACTTGGTGGGTCAAAGGGCCTTCGTCCATGCTGTTTCTCTGAACTAAACTAATGAAGCATAAAGATGACTTCTTTATTCTTTTTATCTACTTCACCAATGACACACGACCAGAAGGTATGATTTGTAACATGGGTTTCAGATTTTTCATGCCATTTTTATTAACTGGCTGTCTGGTATCCTTCCTCACTGGAACAATAAACAGCACAGAGGCATGAACAAGCTTTAGGGTAATAGGCTTAGATCGTCAGGGATGTTGACAAGCGAATTCCTACATCAAGGAATCTACCACAATTGTTGATAATTATAAGAAAATACTTGTCGGAATACATATATGCAAAAATAGCATGAACATTAACATATCCTTTAGGGTATTTTTATTTTTTGGGGCTGATTTAATAGCATGGCTGCTTAACACAGTACACATTTGCTGATATTGCATTCAACTATATCAACAATTTTGAGAAACCATACCTCCTGGATCTTGTCCTTGGGGCTTCCATCTGCAACTGGCTTTGGGACTTCCTGACCAGCAGACCACAGACAGTTAGATTTGTGAATAACATTTCCTCCACCCCGAACATCAACACGTGCTCCTCAAGTTTGTGTACTCAGTCCCCTGCTCCACTTCCAGTACATCTATGACTGTGCGGATAAGTATAGTGCCAACTTGATCTTCAAGGTTGCAGATTATACCACAGGTCCATATCCTCTAAACCTATCTTAACCATGTACCTGTCCAAATGTTTCTTAAACGTTGTGATAGTACCTGCCTCAATTACCTCCTCTGGCAGCTCGTTCCATATACCGATCACCCTTTGTGTAATAAAATTGCCCATCAGGTTCCTATTAAATATTTCCCCCATCACCTAAACCTCTGCCCTCTGGTTCTTGATTCCCCTACTCTGGGTAAAGGATTGTGCATTTTCCCTATCTATTCCTCTCATGATTGGATACATTTGTATAAGATCATCCCTCATCCTCCTGCGCTCCAAGGAATAAAGTCCTAGCCTGCTCAACCTCTCCCTACAGCTCAGGCCCTAGTCCTGATGAGATCCTCATAAATCGTTGCTACACCTTTTCCAGCTTGACAACATCTTTACCATAACATGGTGACTGAAACTGAATACAATACGCTAAATGTGGCCTCACCAATGTCTTTTACAACTGGAACATGACTCCCATCTTCTATACACAAAAACTCTTGACTAATGAAGACCAGTGTGCTGAAAGTCTTCTTGACTCTCCAATCTACCTGTGAGCCCACCTTCAAGGAACTATGTGACTGCACTCCAAGATCCCTCTGGTTTACAACACTCCCCAGAGCCCTACCACTCACTATGTAGGTCCTGTCTATGTTAGACTTTCCAAAATGCAACAACTTGCATTTCTCTGTATTAAAATCTATTAACGATTCCTTAGCCCACCTGCCCAACCAATCAAGATCCTACTCCAATTTTCGTCAACCATCTTCGCTATTTACAACTAGACGACCTGTGGACCCGTTGGGTTCCCGTTGTGACGCAAGAGGAGATTTTGAGTAATATATAGATATCACCCACTTTAGTGCCATCTGCAAACTTACTATTCATGCCTTGTACATTCTCATCCAAGTCATGGATGTAGATGACAAACAGCAATGGGCCCAGCATCAAACTCTAAGGCACACCACTCATCACAGGCCTCTAATCCGAAAAAGAACCTTCCACCACCACACTCTGCTTCCTTCCATGAAGCCATTTTGCTAACCACTTGTTGCTGTATTTAGTATTATATCTATTAATATCATGTGTATTATGTATTCTATGAGTTTCATGCAAATGAGGAATTTCACAGCACCCTGGTATCAATTACTGTATATGGCAATCAATTAATCTGAATCTTTTGCATTTAGAACTCTTTAGTTTATTGACACCTTGATGGCTAATGTTTGTAATGCATTCCATTCGTAATTGTGGGATGACAATGCATTTAGATGACAATTAATTACAAACTTTGTGCAAAACATGCAGTGCATGTGCGATATCTTGAGAGAGTACTGTTCTTGCAGCATATTTTTGCTTTGCAACTGAATTGCTGTCATACACAGTAACAGAGCAATATCTTGCTTTGAGTTTGCCCATCGTCATTGAATTGGACACTGCCTTCAAAGTCATGTAATTAATATGTTGCTGCATGACCATTTCTTCTCAACCAATTGGTGCAGATGTAAACATTACAAAATAACTACAGCTGACAATGTCTCAAAATTTCAAAGAATATCACAATCACCTGAGATTGCAGAAAATGTCATGTATTTGGACTTAAATATCATTTTATAGTGAAGACATTCCAAGAAGTTTTAGGGATGTTATACTATTGTGGGAAGATATCTTTACAATTCTTTGCTGGGTTAGAGTGGGATGATAGTGAAAATTATTGATGTGTAGGAAGGAACTGCAGATGCTGGTTTACGCCAAAGATAGACACAAAATGCTGGAGTAACTTAGCAGTACAGGCAGCATCTCTGGATAGAAGGAATGGGTGACGTTTCGGGCCGAGACTCTACTTCAGACATTATTATTATTATCAATTATTGTTATTATCAGACAGAATTATTGAATTCATCTCAGTGACTGATGCACATGGATCAACCAATATATTGATTAACAAGTTGCAATTTTCACTTCTCCCCATGGCTGAGTTTTCAAACCATATGTATATCACTACACTTAGTGTTCTAAGTGTGGTGAAGGACATCGTGAGAAAGAGTGCAAACAAGATAAGAATGTCTGGAAATTGGCTATTCTATGAAGGGATCAGATGATGAACTGCAAATTGTAAGCAGATACCTTTACAATTAAAGAACGGAATTGAAGATGTCTGCTGTTTACCCACCTTGACAACTTAAAATGATTGATTTCAGAGTTGTGAAATTCTCGGGCTGGGATAAGAACAAAGGAGGCCTTTAGAAAATTGGAGAGAAAAGAAAATGTACAGAAGGACTGTGGTCCATAACATTGGGAATAATAACCTGGGAAATCATCTCAAGAAGGAGGGCCATGAATTCTGAACTCAGAGAATATTGCCATCCCCTTTCAGAGTGAGTCTAGCAGTTCATCTCACATGGGTAGTATTTGAGGCCCAGCTACCTAGCGATTCAGTACAAGGGGACAGGGGACAGGACATGTACTGTATATGCTGAAGATAGACACAAAAAGCTGGAGTAACTCAGCGGGTTAGGCAACATCACTGGAGAAAAGGAATGGGTGACGTTTCTGATCAAGACCCTTCTTCAGACTCAGGGGAAAGAGTTAGTCTGAAGGATCTCAGCTCGAAATGTCACCTATTCCTTTTCTCCAGACATGCCCTCTAACCCGCTGAGAAACCAGATTTTTGTTGCAGACATCAATCTGAAGAAGGGTCTCGACCCCAAATGTCACCCATTCCTTCTCTCCCGAGATGCTGCCTGACCCACTGAGTTACTCCAGCATTTTGTGTCTTCATCCAGCTTTTTGTGTCTATCTTCAGTTTAAACCAGCATCTGCAGTTCCTTCCTACACCAATATATCCTTATTTTTTTCTTTTCTTCCTACCCCTTCTCTTTCCTGTGCTCTCCATGGATTCACACCTGTTTTTTCCCCTGTCCCCTTCCACTTATATTCCTTCCTCTTGCATCAGAATTTGCACCCTTTCGATTCTTATCTCACACTTTTTGTATTTTCATCTCTGGCCTTTGTCCAACCATCTGTCAATCAACACCCCGCCTCCCTAGCTCCCCACCACCTGACTCACCTGTATCCACCTATCACTCATTAAGCTTTTCCCTGCCCCCATCACACTTCAAGCTTTCGCCACCCACCCTTTCCCCCACCACAATTAGTCTGAAGAAGGCTCCCAACCTTAAACATCACCTGTTCATGTTCCACAAAGATGTTGCCTGACCTGTTTAGTTACTCCAGCACTTTGTGAGTTTTTGTTGTTGTTGTATAAACTAGCATCTGCAGGTCCTTTTATCTCCCAAAGGGTTTTTCGCTGTTTCCCTGGTTTCGTCTAGGCTCCGTTGCATACCGCTGGGTTTCTTTAGCCTACGTGTCACTAGGGAAGACCAACCTCTGAATCTTTGTAAAACAATAATGGTGCAATGAATATTTTATTCAGCCTCAACCTTTGCATTAAAATGGAAGCTTTGATCGACTTTAAAGCCGGGTGGAGGCAAGATTTTACCATGCAGGGACAATGTAGCCTCAGGCCAGTATTTGAAATTATCCCAATCTTAACCCTTCACAGACAGTTTTAGCCCTCCATTCAAGAATTTGTATAATTTAAAACAATATCGCTCAATAGTGAAAATTGATTGATTGGTTGACTGATTGATTGATGCATTTATTGTCATTCAAAATAAATTTGAACAAGATTTCATTGCCATTCAGTCATAACAATAAAGAGCGAACAAAATACACAATTACATAAATTTAATATAAACATCCATCACAGTGACTCTCTCCTCCAGGGATCTCCTCACTGTGATGGAAGGTAAAAAAAAGTCATATCTCCTTGTTTCTTCTCTCGAGGTCAGGCAGTCAAACAGCTGCGTCGAGGCGATCGAGGCTCCTGATATATTGAAGCCCCCGCCGGGCGATGGAAGATCCCGTGGCCGAGCCGCGCAGTGCAATGAAGGTCCTGCAACGGGCCGATCGAGCCTTGCAATTCGGGGCAGTTGAAACTGCTACGGCTGGAGCTCCCGAAAAGCCGGTCGCCAGCCAGGGACCTGCGAGCTCCCAATGTTGCAGTCCACAGAGCCCGCGGCCGAAGACTCCGAAGTAGAGTCGCAGCCGCCTTCATGGTTCCAACACAGCCTCCAAAGGTCAGTCAGCTCAGAGATGGTAAGTCCACAGGCTCTGCGACCAGAGCCCTCAAGGTCAATCCCAGCTGGAGGCCGCCAACTCCACGATGTTAAGCCGTAGCGCAAATGGAGATATGACACGGATAAAGGTCGCATCTCCTTTGAAGAAAGAGATTTTAAAAAGTTTCCCCCATCCCCTGCCACCCTCCCACATAATCTCTTGAATGTATTCAGAGAATTGGCCTCCACTGCCTCAGAGGGCAGTGGAGGCCAATTCTCTGAATACATTCAAGAGAGAGCTAGATAGAGCTCTTAAGGATAGCGGAGTCAGGGGGTATGGGGAGAAAGCAGGAACGGGGTACTGGTTGAGAATGATCAGCCATGATCACATTGAATGGCGGTGCTGGCTCGAAGGGCCGAATGGCCTCCTCCTGCACCTATTGTCTATTGTCTATTGTCTATAATACACAGCTAAAAATAGACTATTGCATACATCTAACGTTAACGATAGACAAAGAATGAAGAAAGACGGACAGACTGCAGGCGAGCCGCTGCCGCAGGCACGGCGCCGCCCCTCCGAGATGGAAGAATCATTCCTCAAATTACGATAAACTGTGCAAATTCAACACATCATCTAAGGAGTATTTAACGCCACTGTTGTACCTCACATGATTTATTGATCTCTAATAATCCCTGAGTCTTCAACTTATTTACAATTATAATTTGTGTTAGATTAGGCTTTCATTTCGGATATTAATATGAAATAGACTCTGAAAGAGAAAACAAGATAAAATTCTGTCAAAGGGGGTAGAAAATGATATATTAATATCCATAACACTTTACACATTAAGTCAGTATGTGGAGTCTGGGAGGAAATCAGAAAAGAAAACATGAGAGTGATTAGTATAATTTAGCACACTGTAATTAAGAATCAACTATGTTCAGTACGTGCATTAGATTTTTCTAAAAAGCTAAACCTTTAGCTGGCTTTCTTTCTGTCAAAACTATTTTAATGAGTGACAGCTGGCAGTGTTCTGTAATATATAAAATATGGAGGTGTCTAAGCTGGGGAGAGGAAGATGACATAGAAAATAACAGAGAATGATGTAGATTGTCAAATTCATGGCTGTTATAATGTGATTTATTTTCCACAAACTTTCACCAGCCCACAGATCTTGAATAATCCACATATCATGCTGCCATGCCTGCCAACATGATACAGCTCACCGCAATTCCATCTCTAGCTGAGGAGATGGTTGGTTTCACCAGCCCTATCATCTCAGTTGAGATCTCCAGTTGAGTGTGCAGGGTGAGCATTTCAAATGTAATGTTAAAACGAGACTCCAATCTATCCATCGTAGAAGGTGCAGGCTGACATGGAAAATCAAGCAACACTGTGCTCTTTGCTCCACTTGTCAATCCATCATCAGAACACCTTTGCCTTCAGCCCAGAGTGAAGGTTCATGTTGACATTGATAGACTTCAAGGATGCCTATCGCTCCATCTTTCACCCTCACTTTGGGAAATGCGGCCACCTGGCTGCGCTCCATCTTCCTGTGTATAGGCAGTGACTGATAAGCACAGCCCCAGCGGCATGGACTGCACAGAGTTGAACAGGGGAGGCAGAAGAACGACTTCAGGATTGCTTGGAGTCAGTGGACTGGGCGATGTTCAAAGACTCAGCAAAGGAACGGATCAAATACGCCACGGTTGTTATTGACTTCATAAGGAAATGTTGTAGAGGAGCGTGTTCCCACTCTAACCATCTGAGAACCATCTAACCATTAGAAATGGCGGTGCGTACGGACGCAGCGGCTCCTCCGGGTCCCGAGAAATGTGAGATCAAAGGAGTTAACGTCTGTTCTACATCTCTAAAATATGACCGGGACACTTTATTGAACACCAACTTCTACAAAAAAGACAACAAAATCTGCATTACCTGGATGCTGACTGAGGAAGACTAAAGAGACCAGGCCCTCAAACTGCAGCACCACCAAAGATGGCCGCATGCACAGACGCAGTGGCTCCGCTGGGTCCAACAAACCCCGGATCTCAAAGGAGACCAGAACCTCAAGCTGTAGCACAGCCTGCACAACCTGCTACAGTCACCGGAGAGAGGAGACGCCACATGCAGAAACGCGATAAGCGGGCGGGGATCCGCGCTAGGTTAAAGGCTTACCCGCACAGACCAGCTCTTCAATCCATCATCCTCTCGAACGTCCACTCGCTGGACAACAAACTAGACCACCTACGGCTCCAGCTGCACATGCAACGAGGGATGAGGGACTGCTGTGTCTTCATTCTCACAGAAACATGGCTATGTGATAACACCCCCGACACGATCATCCAGTTAGCAGGGCTAACACTGTTCCGTGCAGACAGGAATGCTGCGTCCTCCAGTAAGACCCGCGGAGGGGGACTTTGTGTGTACATCAATGACAACTGGCGTGTGAACTGTTCTACAATCAAGACCCACTGTTAACCACTGGTGGAGTTCTTGATGGTTAAATGCCGGCCATTCTACCTGCTGAGGGAGTTCACAACCATTGTTGTTGTGGCTGTTTATATTCCTCCCAGTGCCAATTCCAAGGAGGCACAGTGGAAGCTTTACGGAGCTATCAATGATCTATAGATTACTCACCCTGATGGGTCTGTGATTGCTGGGAATTTTAACCATGCCAACCTAAAAACCCGATCATAGTTCCAACTCCTTCTTTAAATTCATTGATGACAACACCTTTGTTGGACAAATTATGGTTGATGACGATAATGAGTCAGAGTATAAGGGGGAGATCAATCGTCTGATTGAATGGTGCCAGAACAACATCCTTGCTCTCACAGTCAGTAAACCCAAGGAACTGATTCGAGTTTAGAAGAGGAAAGCCAAGGATCCATAAATCTCTCTTCATGGACTGGTTGGGAGTGGAGAAAATCAATAACTTCAAGTTTCTGGGTGTGCATATCTCTGAAGATCTATCCTGGACTCAACATGTTGTTGCAGTCATAAAAAAAGCCCATCAATACCTCAACTTCATTAGAAGTTTGAGGAGATTTGATATGTCCACAAATATTCTCTAACTTCTACAGGTGTGCAGTAGAGAACATATTGCTTGCATCATGGTCTGGAATGATAACGAAAGCCCAGGAATGAAGGAGATTACAGAAAGTGGTGATTACTACCCGGTCCATCACTGGTACTGACGTCCCCACCATCAATATGATCTATCAGAGGTGCTTTCTCAAAAAGGCAGCCAGCATCATCAAGGACCCACATCACCCTGGCCATCTGGAAGAAGGTATAAGAGTCTGATAACTGTAACGTTCAGGTTCAAGAGCAACTTCTTCACAACTACCACAGGCTATTGAACGCTACAAACTCCGACTATACTCTGAACTAAGACCTGCCTTGGTTGCATGAGGGACTTCCGGCTTTGTTTTGAGCATGCATCCATAATTCATCAGTTAGCTTCTATTACTTGCAAGAGAGAGGGAAGTGGCAGTGAGTTGCATAGATAGTTGTCTCTTGTGTCAATCCTCTGTTTAACTTGTACACAGATGGGTATGGTAAAACTAGTCAAGGATCAGAGAGCAGCACATATTCGAGGTCCTTTCAAGGTTTCTTAAGAGTGAGCAAATAAAATAATGCAGATGATATTATATGAAATCACCAAAGACCATATGATATGAAGTACTGCAGACTTCTGTAAACGCATACAACTTCTATACTCTACATTTTACACAGTTTTAATTCTCAACTGGAACAATAACACCCACTCGTGCTTATTTCTCTCTGACTCTGTACAGGAAATAAACTCTGTTCACAGTTCTCCTGTAAGCTGTTCCTTAACTATGAATAACAAATTAGTTGCTTTTGGAAGCAAAGAACCTCATATTCCACTTGAGCAGGCTGGAAGCTAGCAGCATGAACAGTGAATTATCCATTTTCAGCAAACTCCCACCCCCTTCCCTTCTCATCTTTACATCCACCCCAGCCCATCTCACATTTCTTTGCACTCCTCTTGTCCTTGTCAACTAATTCCACCCCCCCCGCCTCCATCTGCTCATCTCCCCTCCTTTCCTTCTTCGACTCCCCATTTTGGTTGATGCCCTCTTCCTCACAACACATTTACCTCCCCTCACTGTCCCTCCCTCACATTCTACTTTTCATTCCATATCTTCCTTCTTATCAGATTCCACATCAGCACCTTTTGGTCCACATTTCCCCTCCAATAGTTTCCACCTCCTCCGCTGAATCCACCTACCACTTGCCAGTTCCTGCCCCACCCCTTCCCTCACCTCTTTATCCCAGATTTCTTCCCCCTTTTCCATCAGGCTGACTCGACTCATAGATTTGTCTGTCCCTTTCCCTCTAATGATGTTGGCCGGTCTGGACATTTTTTACTTAAGATTCCAACATCTACATTTCATTATGTCTCCTTAACTCTAAATTCTGCACTTTCTTAAAATCCAAGTGATTTTGAAAGTGACTTACTCACACATCACGTATAATTCATATTGGGACCTGTTCTGCCTGCACCTACCCATTAGGTGGCAGAGTGTGTCTCAACACACCTTATTTTATAATACAAAAATCAGATTTCCAATCATTTAGTTGACATAATTTCCCCTTTAATTATATCATCTTCACCTGATTCATTTTCTATTAAACCATGAACTGTATAATATAGAGATATTTGACGTTTGATCATTTGTAACAAAAATGCTTTAATAGAGTAGAGTCATAGAGTGATACAGTGTGGAAACAGGCCCTTCGGCCCAACTTGCCCACACCAGCCAACAATGTCCCAGCTACACTAGTCCCACTTGCCTGCGCTTGGTCCATATCCCTCCAAACCTGTCCTATCCATGTACCTGTCTAACTGTTTCTAAAACGATGGGAAGTCACAGCCTCACCTACCTCCTCTGGCAGCTTGTTCCATGCACCCACCACCCTTTGTGGTGAATGAATTTCTAGGTTTTATTCTGGCAACACAATTCAATTGTTTTCCACCCTTAAAATCTAACCAGGGACATAATCAGATACTGTGGTGCTGTCCATGTGCTCACGAGCTGATTTATTTATCTCCAATGAGCCCAAAACTATCTACAGCCTTTTGATCTAAAGATTTGGATGCACTTCCCATCTGACTCCTCAGCATTTCACCAATGATAACTAAAGAATCTAATAGAGCCCACCAGGGGGTGCCAAGCATGGCAGCTTCGCCAACAGCCCATCTCATCTCCTTCTTCTTTTGTTATTTTGGTCTGTGTTTACTTCTATGTCTTTAGCGTGCTTTTAGTTTTTGTATCATGTGGGGTGGGGGGTGGGGGGGGGTTGGAGAAAATCTTTTTCATCTATTTCCTCGACAGAAATGCGACTTTTTTATTGTATCTCCGTCTGCACTGCGGCTTTAACATCGTGGAGCTGGCATCCCTTTGTTAGAGATTGACTGGTGGAGTTCCAACCGCAGGAGCTTCGATCGCCCCGACTGTGGAAGTTTCGATCGCCTCAACCGCGGGGAAAAAAGGAGGAAAGAAGGTATAAGTTACTTGCCTTCCATCACAGTGGGGAATGTGAGGTGGCTGAAAAATCAAGATGGACGTGCTCCCAGCACTGGTGAGGACTCGGAGGGAGTGCCGTGAGTGCAGTGATCTCGGTGTTTTGCGGGGACAAGGCTCCATGAGGACATCCCGGAGTCTTGTGCGAGTGTGGACGGCTTTCTGACTGTTCAGGCGGACCGGAACTGCAGAGTAGTCGGGACAGCTCTGGTCACATTACGGTGAAGGAGCGTGTGTGGCCTCGACATTGGCTGTGGGTCTCTGCTTATGCTGTGTGCCCTGGGGATTCTCACACGCTGTTGTGGTGGCTGTTTTAAGGCCCTGTCCCAGTTACGCGATTTTTAAGGCCACTGCCGGCGACTGTCAAAGTCATAGCAGATCGCCGAAGTTTTCTTTTACCCTACGACAATGACCACGAACGACAATGCCGACTTAGGTCGATACAAGTTACTTTTTTTGTGAAACTATGAAACTAGCACCTGGCTAAGAGATTACACCGTCTTCGGAAACATTGCAAAATTCCCACTCTTACCTGACCGTCAAACTGTCGCCTCCAATCTACCTGCCAAATGTCCTGACGGTAAATAAATTAGTTAAACAAAACTATCTTCTGGTAACTTCAAATGCCTTTTCTTAATTTAATATTACGTGCTTCTAAATGCATCTGCGACAACCTAGCAAACCTGGGGACAGCATGCGACAGCGCCCGCAATAAACTACGATATCTGGCGACAAGCCAGCTGTCGCCAAGAAATTTCTATCTGGAAAATGTTTCCGCGACGAGCCGAGATCTACTACAGAGACATTCCAAATTAGGTGAAATCCATTTAAATAATTATTCATTGAAGACTCCTCACGATCATGCCCGTGACACCCCGGCGAACGTTCGGCGACAGCCTAGTCGCCGGCAGTCGCCTTAAATCACCTAAGTGGGACAGCCCCTTAAGTCTATGTTTAATGTTTATGTGGTTATGTATCTTGTCGCTTTTTTGTATGACTGTTGGCAAAACAAATCCATTGTATGTTAAATTCTTGGCTAATAAATTAACTACACTTAGTTGAATAGCCACCAACAAACTTCATTAAAAAAAAAGTTTGGTATGTTCTTGTTTAATTCTCTGCATTTTCTTTTAATGTTATGTATATGTAGTTTTAAATCTTTTAAAAATATTATTTTGTAATTATTTAAATGGATTTCACCTAATTCGGAATGTCTTTCCCTATTGTTTCTCCTGTTGTTTTCTGGAGAATGTAAATGAATTGTAATGTAATAAAGATTGTTCCTGCTTAGCTGAACTCTTGACAAAAGGTCTTTAACCAGAAATGTTAACACTTCATTGGTACTGTCCAATATGTTCAGCATTTCCAGCATTTTCTGTTTTTACAGTATTTCATCGGTGTTTGAAGCAAAATATTCGCTCCATATTGCAACATTTCCTGTTGACGTTGTAGTTACCAGATACAGTTGTAATGCCATCCTTTATCGAGGTATCTTTCGCCAAATTTGCAGTCATTTTTTATGTACCTTTATAAGCACAGAATCTCAAAAGACCCACCCAGCTTTTCAGTACTCTCTGATTTCCAGTGTTAGCAGAGTAAAAACTTGGCACATAATGGTAGGTTTCTCATGATGATGTATAGAAGGTAGAATTAATTTCAGTCATGTGAATGAAAGAATTAAAGATTATTGCTACACTGCTTGTAAATAAGGTCATACTGAACCTGTTAATGTGGTATACTAAGATTTCCTTGCTCATTGAATCCAATCTCTGATGAATAGAGTTTACTTCAACTTCATATCATGAGACGAACATTCAATGAAACAAGTTCTAACCCTCTGCATATGCAATAACATTAGAAACGTAAAATACACTCGTTACAGAGTCATAGATAGTTTATCTTAGTTTTCATATCATATCATCATCATATCATCATATCATATATACAGCCGGAAACAGGCCTTTTCGGCCCTCCAAGTCCGTGCCGCCCAGTGATCCCCGTACATTAACACTATCCTACACCCACTAGGGACAATTTTTACATTTACATTTACCCAGCCAATTAACCTACATACCTGTACGTCTTTGGAGTGTGGGAGGAAACCGAAGATCTCGGAGAAAACCCACGCAGGTCACGGGGAGAACGTACAAACTCCTTACAGTGCAGCACCCGTAGTCAGGATCGAACCTGAGTCTCCGGCGCTGCATTCGCTGTAAAGCAGCAACTCTACCGCTGCGCTACCGTGCCGCCCTAATTGTATTGCTTATTTTATTATTATTATGTGTACTGACGTACAGTGAAAAACATTTGTTTACATGCTATCCAGTCAAAGAATAGACTATACATGAATACAATCAAGCTGCCTGCAGTGTACAGACACAGGATAAAAGGTATAACATTTAATGCAAGATCAAATCCGATAAAGTCTGATTAGTTCAAAGATAGTTCAAAGGTCTCCAATGAAGTAGATGGGAAGTCAGGACCACATTCTAACTGATGAGAGAACCATTTGGTTGCCCGAAAACAGCTGGGAAGAAACCATTCCCGAATCTGGAGGTGTATATTTTCAAACTTCTGTACCTCTTGCCTGATGGGAGAGGTGAGACCAGGATGAGACTGGTCCCTGATTATGCTGGCAGCCTTGCTGAGGTAGTATGAAATGTAGTTGGAGTCAATGAAACAGCACAGAAATATTTCCTTCAGCCCACTGTCTAAACTGACCATCAAGCACTCCATTTTTACTAATCCTAACCTAAATCATTTGTGCTTCATGTGCTTGATAGATTCCATTGGGCAATGGCACAAAATTTGATCATGCACCAAAGTACCTATGGAGGAACTCCTGCAATTTGAGGATGATCCAACTGTAATTTATTAATGGGTCCTGAAGTAAATCAATAATCCAATTCCAATTCCAGAGCACTGAGTAGACAGGATTTGTTCAAACATTTATCACCTGACTGATCAATAAAATCATCCACTAACGTTTTGACTTCTGGTAGGATTCTCACCAATTCCAGTGGGATTAGACAAACCACTTGGAACCAGGAATGGTCTGCTAAAGCGAATCATGATAATGCAAATCAAGGAAAAGGGAAAAAGACAAACAGAGAGTGAACATGATCTTTGTGCTTTGGCATCTCTAATGCATGCCAGGGATTTTGCAGTGCAAAACAATTTCCCCTTGTATTGTTTTCTTTAATCAGTAAAATCCATGAGTGCAGAATGTAGTTTTCATCAGATTGAAGTCTGTTGGCTGAAAGCTGAAAAGCCATCATATAACCAAACACCAACTGGTGTTGGATTAAAACAAAAACAATTCAATTGATGAAACCTAGAAAACAGATTAGTTTCACCACTTTACAGTGATATAGTGTGTGTGCGTGTGTGTGTATGTGTGTTGTGATTGTAGAAGGTTTTCTTTTCAAGGGAAAATTATATGGATATTGTTATTGCAATGGCAGTTAAACAAAAATAATTTTACTTCAATTTTAGTCCATTAGTGAGAGAAGCCAAAGTGCTCTCATTCAGCACAGGATGTAAACTGCTTTACTGTACATCTGTTGGAAGGGGTAATGTAAACCTTATTCAAATGAAGATTTTATTGGCATTTGATTAAATCATTAAAATGTTCTTTGCAGCTTCAATATATTACGTACCTAAATTAATTATCTACATCAGTAACAAATCCACATTTTGTGAAGCCTTCATCATTCACTCGATAAATAATTCCTTCACAGAGGTCAGATAAATATATCTAACCCAGTTTTATTTATTTTCACAGTTTATGATGTTCTTCTGACAAATCCAGGCATTAATTATCACCTGTCCCAGCACTAAACCCCATCTCCAGATCCCTTCCACCACTCCCCCCTCCATTCACATTACCTTCTACTGTTGTATTGTAGTTTTGGACTCCATTGGGAATTGCAAATTAACTTATGTGAAATATATATTGCAGAATTCAGATTGGGGTCACTTTGAAGGCAAAAGACTTTTAAAAGTCCATTTCTAAAGTACCTTTAAAGTAGCAACATTAAACCAACTTGCGTCACTAGAAAAATATTAAAAGAAAGTGGGGCAAGGGAGGTTTAGAGAGGGAATAGGACAGCTTATGTCTTTTTATAGGAAGGAACTGCAGATGCTGGTTTAAACCGAAGATAGACACAAAACACTGGAGTAACTCAGCGGGACAGGAAGCATCTCTGGATAGAAGAAATGGGTGACATTTTGGATCGTGACCCTTCTTCAGACTGAGAGTCAGGGGAGAGTGAGATACAGAGACAAGCAAAAGTAATGTGTGAAAACTGTGGGGTGGAGATCAAGGAAAATGTAGAATAGATCATTGTTAGCTAGGAGAAGGTGACGAAAAAGCATCCAGAGATACATTTAATCAAGGGGACAATCAAACTGGTCGGAGAGTAGGGGGATGGATGGAGACAGAGGGAAAACAAGGGTTACTTGAAGTTAGAGAAGTCAATATTCATACCACTGGGGTGCAAGCTGCCCAAGTGAAATATGAAGTGCTGTTCCTCCAATTAGCGCTGGGCCTCACTCTGACAATGGCAGAAACCCAGGACAGAAAGCTCAGTATGGGAATGGGAAGGGGAGTTAAGGTGTTTAGCAACCGGGAGATCAGGTAGGTTTAGGCAGACTGATGTCTTTGTCAGCTGCAGTTACTGATGGCAGAGTGAATAATGTGAGTGGTGGTCATGAGGCCAGAAATCGTGGAGAGCAGATATCGAAAAGTTTATGTTAGGGGAGATTGAGAGAAGCGAGATCAGAGGAGGATTTGAAAACATCTTTGAGAATTTTTGAATCAAGACAATGCTTAACTGTGAGCGAAGTCAGGTCAGTACGCATAGAGGTGATCGATGAATGGGGAGCTGAGATGAATTAAGGCACAGGAAGCAGATTTTTCTATTACCTTTCTTTTACAGAGATGAATCCAACCCAGGCTGCAATGGTGAAATATATAACCAACAAAGATGAACAAAAATCTTTGATTTACCTGTTTTAAACTCTCTTGGTGCTCCAAACTTTTATAATACAAAAACTAAAGTTCAACATAGCTGAAGTTGATCTTTTTGTAAAATAATTTTGTATGATTTGAACAGCAAGGAGTAAATTCACTTTCCAAACTACAGATTTTCTGAGTCCTCTGTGGATAACATTTGAAGGCTAATTTCTATTCTCGACAATACCATATGAAGGAAGATATTTGGTTTCTTGCTTGAAGATACAGATCTTTCCAAAATCATCTCCAGTGACTGAACAATTTCAGTTACTTCACTATTACATACACCAGTGGTTTGTTGTGAATGTCAATAACTTCAGGAATGAAAACTGACATTTTACACAATACTTCCTCTGCTTCTGTGCTATGATAATCAATGTAGACAATACGCTAAAATAGATTATTTTTGAATTTCCAGGAAGAATAATGCTTTTTAATTTTAGTTTTGCTCTTTATTCCACCTTTTCCTATTCATTTCCAGGAGGAAGATATTATTCATGCTACACATTGTTTCAAAACAATTGGATGCTTTTCAAAGTCTCAATCAATTGTCCATTCTTAATGCCTGAGCCAATAAAGTACATGCCAGGAGACTATTCAATCCTTTTAGATAACAAACTAGCTGCATGCTGCACCACCGCTATATACTAACCCAGTAATAAAACAGAATATGTTGTAAATAACAAGTGTATTTGGCAGAATCTATGAAAAGAGGAACAACATTTCAGTTTGATAGATTGATTGTACGATACAGCATAGAAACAGGCCCTTTGGTCCATTGAGTTCGCACCGACCATCCCATGTCATCCCACTTTCACATCCACTCCCTACACTATAGGCAATTTACTGAGGCCAATTTATCTGCAAAGTTCAGTGATCTTTTGTCCCAACTTCAATTTTGGCATGATTTCCTGTTCTGAAGTGGGCAAATGTATTGAGAAATGTTACTGAGACTTTCCTCACTCCCACACTCCCACAGTTCCACATTCCCTGCTTCATATCCCCCAATGCTGGCCTTGGCCGAGAGCACAAAGGGCAGTAGGTTACCTCCACGGGATCACAATGGGATCACCTTTACAGGACTAAGAAATAACCTTGGGACATTCATTGTTCATGACTTTCCCATTGAAGTCTGGCTCAGCCAGTGGCACCTAGGAATTGACTGGGTGACGATCAAGAATAGTTTGGTGACTACTGGAGAGACAGTTGGTGGCACGGAAAGACGGCACCGGGACAGGATGGGTTGGAACCCCAGTCTGTGTCTTTCGTGAGAAAGAAACCTAATAAGCTACGGAAAAGGCCTTATGTCATCAGGCAAGAATGAAATGCTTGGAGAAGGAGAAAGAGGTGGAGCGCACAGGCCTTGAACCTGTTGAGACGCAGGAGGAGCCCGGCCAGGTCTCACCCCACAGATCCCAGTCCCTCCACGCACCAGAGTCTCCCAACCCCTGCAGAGTAGTTATTAAGAGGGCTGATCCGTGGGCGGTTGCTGCTGGGACGCAAGTCGGGGCCTGATCAACCATGGCTGGGTCGTCTGGGCGAGGGTGTGTGATGTTGTGAGACCAGAAAAACACCCCATGACCCCAGGTCACATCACTGAGGATGCGTCCCAGCGCATCCAGAAGATGAATCGTTCACATTCACACTCACACAACACTGCAGTGTTGATTCTGTGAATATTTCAGAAACCAAAACTTGACTGACAAAGGGTCCCGACACAAAATGTCACCCCTCCATGTTCTCCAAAGTTTCTCCAGCATTTTGCATTAATTTTTTGGTAAACCAGCATCTGCAGTTCCTTGTTTCTAAAATCAATTTCAAAATTATTTTCAGATCTGTTCATTTGTTGTAGTTGCAGGAGCATGTCAACAGTTTTTAGTCATTTGTTTAACTGAATACAAACTTAATTTTGATGGTTGTAAAGAGTTTCAATGGATCTCGTGCTGCTGAAATATTGTTCATTAATTTCATTCATAAACCGAGCTTTAATAAGATTTTATAAAAGGATTCTTTCACGAGGGTATTTGCCATTCATCCCGCACAATCAGAATAGCACAGCTCCATGAAAATGGAAATGAAAATGCAGACGTAACACTGTAATTGTGACAATTTAGTCAATTTGATGAAACAAAAATGTATTCTCATCTGAATATTATTTATACCTGATTTAATTGTTGCATTGATTTCAAGCAGTTGATGTCAACAGTCATGTTCAATTTGAAATATTTCTATACGGGCTATTAATGAGCAAAATGAATAACAACAATGGATTTATTTGTAACTGGATCATCAAGCATCATCATGATCACAAACAAACACACATACTCTCGAGCAGGGGTGTCAAACTACTGGCCCGCGGGCCAGATGCGTACGCGAAGGGGTCCAATCCGGCCCGCGGGATGATTTGGGGGAAACAAAGGCGCAGTTAGATTTTTTAGATTTGCGGATCGCACAAAGCTGGGTGTCATGTAGCTCACTTTCTGCATTAGATTATACTTAAACTCGCAGGAATTATGAATTTTGCGCAGAAGAAAAATGCAAGTCTGATCTCCAGCTGTCACCTCCCCACTCCCCAACTCCCCAATATCCGGCCATGCGGTGACGTGGGCGGGAAGGGGCCGGCGTGGGGAAGGTGGGGAGTCTCAGTGTTGTTGTGGACACCGGGAAGTGCCTGGGCTGCCACCACAGAGACTGCCACCATGTACCTGAGACCCAGGTGAGTGCAAGGATAGGTGGTGAGTCTCAGCGTTGTTGTGGATACCAGGAAGTGCCTGGGCTGCCACCACAGAGACCAACACCATGTACCTGAGACCCAGGTGAGTGCGTGGATAGAAACTGGTGGGAAGTCACCGCACTATGAATGGGGCCGCAGCCAGCGATCCAAAATCTGAGCTGCTCTCCAGGGTGGGGGCTCTGGGTTTGGGTTAAGGCTAGGTGGGATGTGAAGACGTACCAGTAGTTATGCGGGAATAGGAAAGAGAAGGGAGAAAGTGGTGGTAAAGGAAGGGGAGGGGGAGCAGATGAGGGAAGGGAGGGTTTTTAGGGATGAGGAAGGGAAGAGCGGGTGTTGAGGGAGGGGAGTGGTAAAGAAAGGATGTAGGGAAGGAGGGATTGAGGAAGGGAGTAGATGAGTGAAGGAATGTTGTTTAGGGATGAGGGAAGGGAAGGGATTTAGGGACGAGGTAAGGAAAGAGAGAGGATGAAGTAAGGGAGGGGAGTAGTTGGAAGGAAGGAAGGAAGGAAGTGGGGATGAGAGAAGGGATAGGCTGAGGAAAGGGGAGGGCAGGTGAGGGAGAAGGTGAGGGAAGTGAAGGACATGAGAGGTGATGGGAGAGAATGTGAGGGGAAGGAAGAAAGACATAAGGAGAAGGATTGGGAGCGGGGCCTTCAGGTGAGATGATGGACAGACCATCGTTCACCATGCCAGGTAGCTGCAGTTTGGCTGTTCACCACCCAGCCAGCCCATTGTGGTCAAAACATAAACACTGTAGGAGGACTATAAGACAGGGGAACAGAATTAGGCCATTTAGCCCATCAAGTCTACTTTGCCATTTAACCACGGCTGATCTATTTTATCTCCCAACCACATTCTATTGTCTTCTTTCTCCCTGTAACCTAATCAAGACCTATCAATCTCTGCATCAAAAATACCCAATGTCTTGGCCTCCTGTCTGCAGCACTGAATTCCACAGACTCACCACCCATTCCTCCTCATCTCCATTTTGAATGTATGACCTTTTATTCTGATGCTGTGACCTCTGGTCCTAGACTCTCCTATTACTGGAAACATTATTTCCACATTCACTCTATCTCGGGCCTAGATACCATTCATAAAAGTAATACTTCCTAGGCAATCTTCTTCATAAGAAATGAAAGTCATAAAGTGAAATCATAAAGAACAAATAAGATGGCCTCAGAGGAGTCCAATGTTCAAGTCAAGTCAAATTGAGTTTATTGTCATGTGCACAAATATTCTGAGGTACAGGTATACAAAAATCTTGCTTGCAGCTCCATTGCTATAGCTAAAATAAGCCAAATGCATAAAAACAAACATTCTACAAAAATTAAGGATTATTTCTGCAAGATGGTAAAAAAGAAAAAAATGACTGCAAAGTAAAATAAGATGTTAGTGCAAAACACAATTAGAAAAATAAACAAGTCCATTCTGGTGCAAAAGGTGGTCCATTGTGTTCCAATTCAAATCCATTGTCGAGATAGCATTAAGGCTGTGAGGGTTGGTTCAAGAACTAAATAATTATAAGAAAGTAGCTGTACCTGAACCTGGTGGTATGCAACTTTAGGCTTCTGTATCTTCTGCTGTTGGTAGCAATGTGAAGACGATGCATGCCAGATGATGGAGATCCTTGATGATAGATGCTAGTTTCTTTTGGCTGGAATTAATGTAGATGGTTTCAATGATAGGGAGGGCTGTGCCCATGATGGGTACAAGTAAATCATGACCATGGTAATGCAAAGTAAGATTCATTGTCACGGTAGGATTAGGGATGTACAGGTTGGTCCATGGTAGTGTTCAAATATTACATCACAAACAGAGATCACATGAATTAGGAATGTGTTCCAATTCTATGTTGGGATGGGACAAAAAAGGCGATATTTGACTGATGAGACATTCCAACATCAGGGGACACAGTGTAAAGATTTGAGATGTAAGTATGTCTCTTTGGAGAGAAGTTGGAAAATACGTACACAAAAAGTATATTGAAATTACAATCTACAAATTGCAATTGCTGCAGGGTTCATTGTTAATTTTAACTCAGAGTTTACTAAATTTATGTCATCCAAAGGTGTTAAAGGACGTGGAGCAAAGGCACAATGATTTGCATCATAGATCTGCCATAATTTCAGTGAACTCCTGAACAACTTGCTGATGCTGCACTGCGCCAGGGACCCAGGTTCGATCCTGAACTTGGGTGAAGTGTAACTTCTGAATTTGCCCTGGATACCTCAGTTTTCACCCACGTTCCAAAGGTGTGTTGGTTGGTAAGTGATTAGGTTACTGTAAATGATTCCTAGTGTAGGTAGGTGGGAATGTAAACAGGGAGAAGTTGAGAGCACACGCTGCCCTCGGGCGGCTGCTATGGAGAAGAGATGGTTGCCCATCTCTTTGCAGAGTTTGCATTTGCAAAGCGAGTCTGGAGAAGAATGCAAAGGTCCTTGTCATGGTTAATCCCGAACAGCTCTGTAGCAGAGGACTCTCTGAATTACAGACTGTTCCGAGGGACATTTTGGGGATGGATGTCAAAAGCTGCTAGAAGATCATCAACTAGGTAAAAGACGCTCTTTGGTCTGCCCGTAATTTGTTGGCCTCCCAGCACTGTGAGATGTCCATCAGGGAATGTTGCACACTGGCCTGCTCCAGACTGCAGGAGTATGTGCTGAGGAACGCACTGAAGCCATTGTCAAGGTGCAGCCAATGCCACGGTTCTGTGGTGGAGGACAAAAGTCTAGGGTCCTTCTGCTACTGTACATTGGGGGTAGGTGTGATGGAGACACCACTCAAACGAGGGAAGGGATATCACCCCAGGAGGCCACATAAATGTCAAGGGTGCTGGGTTTAATTATGATTTTTGGGAACCAAGTATAATGCTAATGAATGTATGCATAGCCATAGGGAAGGTCGGATGAATTTTGCACAGTTCTTATTTTGTATATATCCTTTATTAAAAAAGATGGGCATATGAGAATGAAGAGGTTAGCAGGAAATAAATAGAGGGGAACAGGACCAATGAGGATACTTTGAAATACTTGATGGACTGTACAGCCTCATTCTACGTTGTATGAGAAAAATGGACAAGATCAACGGGATGAATGGTCTTCTGTAGTTCTTACGTCCCTGTACCTCAAATACATGCAATTTGATAGTTTTCCTCTGAATCTTAGCATCCTTGTCAGATGAATGATCTAGCTACTTTGCTGATCTGCTGCAGGTATCAGTTTCTTTATGAGAGGTTGACAGTTCCATTTGTACAGAGTCACATGGATTAATGCCTCTGCTTACTGGTTTCAAATGAGGCTGAGACTTTTCTTTTACGCAGTGCAATCTGGAATAAACACTTGCCATTGTCGTCTTGCTAGTCACTTGGGGAGAAGGATGGTGCTTGTTTTTGAACAATGAGCGTTCTTCTATTGTATTGGTTCTTATTAAGGATTTTATTTCTTTTGAGTTGATTTATTTTACAAATCTTTGCACTCTTTGTTCCTTCCAATGATTTGAACTTAGGAGAACATTTCCTCAATAATCAGAATTATTTGCTGCAATTTCTCTGTTGACACAGATTGTGCACCCCAGCCTCTTGCATGTACCTCTATCCAAACCAGATAGGTTGGAGCGCATTTTCCTTTACATGTTTTATATGTTATGCACTCAATTTGTTTTCCTTTACATGTTTCCTTTACATGATTCCAAATCATCTCACAAGCTCGCTGGGGTGGATAATTTTTCAGATTCTGAGCACTGAGTTTGTGAAATGCTATTTTCATCTGGCTCCAATATTTGATTTGATTTCCTGTATTTTCTTCAGCCACACTCAGCCGCAAGGATGCACAGTAATGCAGAGCTGCTACCTTACCTCACTGTGCTGGAAGTACATGCTCAGGTTTTGTCTTCAGATGCTGCCTGTATGGAAGTTGCACGTTCTCCCTGTGATCACATGAGTTTCCTCCAGGTGCTCTGGTTCCCTCCCACATCCACAAGGCGTGTGGGTTTGTAGGTCAATCAGGGTCTGTATTATTACCCCTTAGCACGTAGGGAGTGGATGAGAAAGTGGGAGAATATAGAACGAGTGTGAACGGGTGATTGATGGTCAGCATGGACTTTGTGGGCGGAAGGGCCTGTTTTCATGCTGAATCCCTGAACTCTAAAACATTTATTGTGCTTCACCTTACTCCGCAGCGATGAACCAGAGCTTCCAGTGAACAGCCAGCCGCCCAAGATTGCTGATCAATACCATTGTGCTCTTAGTCAGGAATTACACTTGAAAGTATGTCATAATTGCCCAGATTGCCAGTGTTGGGGACTATCTATCGACAGAAGGCTGGGAGAATGCAGCTTTACAAAACAGTTAAAATGTGAAGATAATCAATCCTATCAAATCTTTGTTGAAGCAAGGAATGCAGATGCTGGTTTACAAAAAAAGGACATAGAGTGTTGGAGTAAATCAGCAGGTCAGGCAACAACCCTATTGAATATGGATAGATGATGTTTCCAGTTATGGTCAATCTGAAAAAGAATCCTGACCCGAAATGCCACCTTTACATGTTCTCCAGAGTTGCTGCCTGGCCCGCTAAGTACTTGTTTTATATAAGAAAGTAGACACAAAAAGCTGGAGTCGGAGCAGGCAGCACCTCTGGAGAGAAGGAATCGGTGATGTTTCGGTTTTTAAAAAAAACTTTTTCAGTTATGTAACCTTGTGTGTTCGAAGAAAACAACATTTTCTTTCTCATGAAACTCAAAAATAAGTTGTCTAATCATTATCACATTGCTCCCTGAGAGATTTTGTGGTGAATTTATAGTCTGCTGTATTTCACAACTATTTGTGCGTCTCAAAAAATTACTCTATTGGCTGTAAAGAGTATTGGGACGTCCTATCATTATGAAATGTGCTTTATAAATGCATATCTATGTTGTTTTTTTAAAGTATTCTCTTAATTCTCACAAATGAAAGTTGAGTGCATAACATATAAATATATATATTTTTTTCTTTCATGGCTCTTTGTCAAGCATTTTTACTCACAAAGTACATAATTTAACTGGTGATATAAGTGGAATAATAAATGAGAGGATGTGAAAGACTATTTATATACTTATTCTTTTTTTTTTTGATGTGGATATCACTGGTCAATAGTTATTGGCCATCATTAATTGGCCTTGAGAAGATGGTGGGATAGCAGCCTTCTTGGACAATGTAGTCTTTTTTAGTGAAGGTACTCCTGTGGTGCTGTTAGCTGGGTTGTTTTGGAGACAGACAAGCTTAGGTAAGCTGGCTACACAGGAATGACGTATGGAAGATGACATTTTCGGCAGATAGGTGCAAAGTGATCCATTTTGGTCTGAATGTCAAGAAGACAGTAAGTATTAAATGGCACAGCTCTAAAGGTTGCAGAGGAACAGAGAGACATTTGTGTACAGGTGCATGAATCTTTGAAAGCAAGAGGGAAGTTTGAGAAAAACATATGGAAACTTGTTTTTCAATGAGGAAATAGCACATGAAAGTGAACCCTTTTAAAGCACTGGCTTCTTCTCTGTGAATATGCAAATGAATTAACAGCATGAGCAGGCTACTAGATCCCTCAAAACTGTTTCACTATTCACAGGATCATTGCTGATCTGATTGTAAGCTCGATTCTGCATTCCCTTTTATCAGTGGTAACCTTTCAACCCATTGCTTATAAAGTATCCATCTACTTCTGCCTTGAAATATTCAAAGATTTTGCTTCTGCCATCCTCACAGGAAGAGATTTCCAAAGACATACACACCTCTGAGAAAATAAATTCCACCTTACCTCTGTCTTGACAGGCAGCCTCTTATTTTTCAACAGTGACCCTCGATTCTCTCACAAATAGAAACATCCTCTCTGCATCAGTCCTGTCAAGACCACACAGGATTTTATATATTCTCCCACCATTGCTCAACATAACTGAACCAGAACCTCCCTACGTTTACATTCAATTCTCTAGCAGTAGTAATATCCTAATTACTTGTCATAACTGCAAACGGTATATATGCATCCATTGTTATTCACTGCACTTGAGAAATGAGAGTACCCCCCATGCACCCACTCCAACCCCCTTATCCCCCCCCTCCATTCTTAGGGGCTCTCCGGTGGCGCTGCCATTCCCGCCCGTCGGGTTTCCATTGTGACGTTGAACATGGAGGTATTACTGCACATGGGCGGCTGACAGGCACAGCAAGTGGAAAAGGGATTTATTAAAGTTTAAAATGTGAATAACAAAATATAACAATTTGAAAGATAATAGGATTTCTTGATGCAGGAATTTTCAACATCAGCATAATTTCCCCTTTTCACAACAGGAAGGAGTTGTCGAAATTCACCACAACAAAAGGTAAGAATGCTGCCAAAAGGCTCATCGTTCTTTTTGCATAGATCTCGAAGAGTTCTGTCCACTGCTTCAAAGCTGTCCCTCCTAATCATCGGGCACTCATCCCAAATAATCGCGCTTTAAAAAAATATATATATATATATAAGAATTCAAGAGAGAGCTTGATAGAGTTCTTAAGGATAGCAGAGTCAGGGGTATGGGGAGAAGGCAGGAACGGGGTACTGATTGAGAATGATCAGCCATAATCACATTGAATGGTGGTGCTGGCTCGAAGGGCCGAATGGCCCACTCCTGCACAATTAGTCTATTGTCTAATCAGTCTCACACTCCTGATCAAATGAACCGTGTTGGAATTCTTCTCAATGTTGCACATTGTATTATCGGTCACTTCGATGGGTATCTTGAATGGAGAATGTGCAGTTCTTCCGCCAGGCATCAATGTAGCTGCTATACCAGAGGATGTTACAGCAAAAGCAACATCAACTTGACCTCGAACTTTGGAGAGGATCAAATTGGTGAGAATTGTTTTGCACATTCCTGCTGGTATATCAATGAAAAACATTGAAGGAACATTCCTTTCCAAGCAGCTGCACACATGGTCATACACTGCTCTTTGCTCAGCATTCAGCAGAGGCTCCATCTCTTCAACAAATCCCTGTTGTTCAGGTCTATTGTACTATAGGTCACTCAGCAATTCTGGATTGTCACCATCAAGGTTCATCCTTCCATGTCTTGGTAGTGGCACATGAAAGTATCCCAGTGTCTTGTTGTAATTCACAAGCTTGTCTTGAATATACAACAGAGCCTGATCATGATGCCTCTCATCAATCATGATATTTAGATCATCGATTGTTCTCCATTCTCTTTGAAGGTAATCTTCAGACATTGAATTCTTGAAGCGATCCCATAATTGTCGAGAAGATATGATCTCAGCAATTGTCAAACAAATCTCTCATTGCTTCGGGAGTCTTGTCCGCTCAGCATCTTCCATCGTCTGTTGCCAATGGTCGTCAGTTTGCAACAAACCTCTTTCTATGCAGACGTTTTTGAAGGAAGGAAGAATATGTCCATCGTGTGTCCTTGATGATTCGAAGGATACTGGCCCTTTTACGTGATGGAGAAGCAGTCTCAAGCAGTAGAGGTCACATCTTGGAGAAACGGTATACACTCCTCCCAGAATGTTGGCTTCAAAAATACCTGGAAGATCTTCCACTATCTTCCCAAACTTCCTTCTTTGCCAATTCTTATTGTTCCATGTGTAAAATCGGGGTACATCAGCATAGTACAGTGTTCTTGCAAATTGATCTCGAGAACACAATTCCATGAATTCAGTTATAGTTGTTCTCGTGATATCCTAATTTCTCACCAGCCGACCAGCATCAACTCTGATGACGACTTGTTGTTCTTGTGTTCTTGTGTTGTTCTTGTAGATGTACCTGGAGTCGAATGACAGTGGGGCATCTTTCATTAGTTAGAAATCCAAGATTTTTAACGGGCTGGCGGCGAGGCGAGAACCGGTGGGTGGTGAGGTGAGGCGGAGCCTGGGGAGCGGCGAGGTGAGGCTCGGGGAGTGGCTAGGCGAGGCCCGGCGAGCAGCGAGGCGAGGGCCCGGCGCCCGGTGAGCGGCGAGGCTCGAGCCCGGCGAGAGGCAAGGCAAGTCCCGGCGAGCGGAGAAGCAAGTGCCGGCAAGCGGAGAGGCAAATAGCGGCGAGCGGCGAGGCGAGTCCAGGCGAGTGGGGAGGCAAGTTCCGGCAAGCTGCGAGGCGATCCTGGTGAGCCCCGGCGAGGCACGCGGCGAGGTGAGGCCCGGCGGATGGCGAGGTCCAGCGGGCGGCAAGGCAAGGCCCAGCGAGCGGTGAGGTGTGGCCCGGCGAGCGGCGAGGTGAGTCAAGGCCCGGCCAGCTTCAATGCCCGGCCCAGCGAGCATAGAGGAGGGAGGGAGGGGGAGAGGAGGGAGGGAGGGGGAGAGAAGGGAGGGGGGAAGGAGGGAGGGGGCAGAGGAGGGAGGGGAGAGATGGGAGGATGGGGAGAGGAGGGAGGGGAGAGGCGGGAGGGGGGGAGAGGAGGGTGGGGGAGAGGTGGGACGGAGGGAGGAGAGGAGTGAGGGAGGGGAGGGAGAGGAGGGAGGGGGAAGAGAGGAGGGAGGGGGAAGAGGAGAGGAGGGTGGGGGAAGAGGAGAGGAGGGAGGGGGAAGAGGAGAGGAGGAGGGGGGAGGAGAGGAGGGAGGGGGAAGAGGAGAGGAGGCAGGGTGGGAAGAGAGGAGAGGAGAGTGGAGGGAAGAGGAGAGGAGAGGAGAGGCGGGGAAGAGGAGAGGGGAGAGGAGAGAGGGGGGAAGTGGAGACGGGCGGAGGGTGGGAAGATGAGAGGAGACGGAGAAGAGGAGAGGGGTAGAGGAGAGGAGAGGGCGGAGAGGGGGAGGGGAGGGGAGAGGAGAGGCGGGAGAGGAGGGGGAGAGGAGAAGGGGAGAGGAGGGGTGGAGAGGAGGGGGAGAGTATGTGGGAGAGGAGGGGGAGGGGAGAGGAGGTGGAGGGGAGGGGGAGGAGAGGAGGGGGAGGGGAGAGGAGGGGGAGGGGAGGAGGGAAAGGAGGGGGGGAGGAGGTGGGGTGAGAGGAGGTGGGGTGAGAGGAGGTAGGGTGAGAGGAGGTGGGGTGAGAGGAGGCGGGGTGAGAGGAGGTGGGGTGAGAGGAGGTGGGGTGATGGGGGAGAGGGGGTGGGAGAGGGGGAGAGGTGGGGGAAGAGGAGGGGGAGGGAGAGGAGGGAGGGGTGAGGGGGGTTGGGCACTGCATGAATGCGGGAGGGGTTTGGGCCCAGCGGGTCCGCTTGGTCTAATTAGTCTGACCTTTAACTGCTCGGCGGTGGAGCCAGGGCTGAGCGGTGATGGAGACTCCCGTGGCTGAGAGCGGCAGCAGCAGCGGTGATGCTGAGAAGGAGCTGAAGGCTCGTCGGAGACGGCAGCGATGGAGACGACCGGGGTTTAGAGCGGCAGCGGGAGCAGCGGCGGCCATGATGTAGACGCCCCGGATTTAGAGCAGCAGCAGCGGCGACCATGATGGAGACGCCCCGGGTTTAGAGCAGCAGCGGGAGCAGCAGCAGCCATGATGGAGACACCCTGGGTTTAGAGCAGCAACAGTGGCAGCCATGATAGAGACACCCTGGGTTTAGAGCAGCAACAGCGGCAGGCCATGATGGAGACGCCCCGGGTTTAGAGCGGCAGCAGCGTCAGCCATGATGGAGACGCTTGGGGTTTAGAGCGGGAAGGAGAAACAGCAGCGGCGGTGCAAAGGATCAGCGGGGCTCTGGTGCCTAGCAGTGATGGAGACACCCGTGGCTTGGAGCGGAGGCAGGGGTGATGGCGGGGCGGGGAGTCCGGGGTGGAGCGGCGACCATGATGGAGACGCCCGGGGTTTGGAGCGGCGGCGGTGATGCTCCCCCCCACTTGGGCCACAGAACCATTCGGGCATCTGGCGGGAAGTGGGAGCTGAATGAAAATGACGACCCTCCCCCCAACTGCACACGGGCAGTCACCAGGCGGCCATCTTACGTAAGTGTAGGCGCTGGTCTGGCGGCCATCTTACGTGAGGACCAGCCCCAACTGCGCATGCGCTGGTTTTTAAAAACGTTAAAATGTGAATAACTTTAAAATATAACTCCATTTTCAATAAAACTACAATTTTTACCATTAAAGTGACGACGGTGAATAAGGTGGGCCCAAACCTCTCCTGCATTGGTGCAGCACCCTGTCCTCCCCCACTTCTCTCTCTCCTCAACCACCCCCTCCCCTCTCCCTTCTCCCCCACTCCCTCCTCCTCCCCTCCCCCTCCCCTCCTTTTAAACTTTAAAATGTGAATAACTTTAAAAATATAAGACCGATTTCAATAAAACTACTTGCATTAGCACTAAAGTGACAACGGTGAGTAAGGTGGGCCTAAAAATTGTTGCGCTATCGTATACTGTATTGGCTGAAGTTCAGTCACAAAAAAGATAACAAATGAGAGTTTTAGTATATAGATATACACAGTTGTAAATTTGACCACCTATAGTTTTGCATCAAAAAAGTGTCTTGTGTCTCTGCAGAAAGGATTTATGAGAATGGTATCAGGAATCCAAGATCTATGTTAAAAGGAAAAACCAAAGAAGCAGTGATTGCTCCCCTCAGAATGAATGAATGAATGAATGAATGAATGAATGAATGAATGAATGAATGAATGAATGAATGAATGAATGAATGAATGAATGAATGAAGACGTACAGGTATGTAGGTTAATTGGCTGGGTAAATGTAAAAATTGTCCCTAGTGGGTGTAGGATAGTGTTAATGTATGGGGATCGCTGGGCGGCACGGACTTGGTGGGCCGAAAAGGCCTATTTCCGGCTGTATATGATATGATATGATATGATATGATATGATATGATAATGAATGAATGAATAAGTTTATTGGCCAAGTATGTGCATATACTAGGAATGTGCCTTGGTGCTCCGCTCACAAATGACAACACAAACATACAGTTAACAATTAAGAATAAAGCATAACCACATCAAAACAATTACCATTCATAACAAGGACAGAATCCCCCTCACCTTCCACCCCATCAGCCAGCGCATCCAACAATTCATCCTCCAACATTTCCGTCACCTACAACGGGACCCCACTACTGGCCACATCTTCCCATCCCCTCCCCTTTCTGCATTCTGCAGAGACCGTTCTCTCCGTAACTCCCTGGTCCACTCGTCCCTTCCTAACCAAACCACCCCATCCCCAGGCACTTTCCCCTGCAAACGCAGGAGATGCAACACCTGACCCTTTACCTCCCTCCTCAACTCCATCCAAGGACCCAAACAGTCTTTTCTGGTGAGACAGATGTTCACCTGCACCTCCTCCAACCTCATCTATTGTATCCGCTGCTCTCGATGTCAACTTCTTTATATCAGTGAAACCAAACGCAGGCTCGGCGATCATTTCGCTCAACACCTTTGCTCAGTCTGCCTTAACCAACCTGATCTCCCGGTGGCTGAGCACTTCAACTCCCCCTCCCACTCCCAGTCTGACCTTTCTGTCATGGGCCTCCTCCAGTGCCATAGTGAGGCCCACTGGAAATTGGAGGAACAGCACCTCATATTTCGCTTGGGCAGCTTGCAGCCCAGCGGTATGAACATTGACTTCTCCAACTTTAGATAGTTCCTCTGTCCCTCTCTTCCCCTCCCCCTTCCCAGTTCTCTCTCTATCTTCCTGTCTCCACCTATATCCTTCCTTTGTCCCTCCCCCCTGACATCAGTCTGAAGAAGGGTCTCGACCCGAAACGTCACCCATTCCTTCTCTCCTGAGATGCTGCCTGACCTGCTGAGTTACTCCAGCATTTTGTGAATAAACGCATCAAAACAATTGTGCTTTGCCTTGTGCTTTGACAGCCACAGCCAGACATAAATGGAGAAGTTTGAGAAGATTCAAATGTGTTAAAAATAGGCAGAGATCGAGAGAGAGTAGTTGGAACAAAGTGTTTGTGAATCGAGGGCACATACTTAACGTAATGAACGAAAGAGCAATGAGGAAATTGTTTTTATGCAATGTACCTGATCGGTCTGTGAATCCATTCATAAGTTTCAGAAAGCAATCATATGAATATGTGATGAAAGAGGTAACTGCAGAATGACGGGGAGTAGGCACAGGGATGGGAGTGACTGTAGTCTCCTTGCAGACAAGTCAGCAAAGACCTCAAAGACACAAATGGCCACCTGTTCTGAAATTCTATATTATCACCACTGGATGCAATATTGAATCGTTTTTTCTCTTTGAAAAAAGGTGACTGTCTGCAAAAGGGGAGAAAGGAAGTTACATTTTCACCACAGCAAGTAAAGTGCCAACATCAGTCACATGCCATACAGATGCTCGATATTCCCAGTGGAGTGTGCTTGCAGTCTTTTTTTTTATCCCAGTGATTCAGATTACAGAAGTACAGAAGCATATCAGGGATTTTGTTTAAATGTCAACTTTGAGATGCTGATCTTGGGTATTAGGAGCTTACTATTAACTGAAATGGAAAAACATTATTACCGGCTGCCTTGTTTTTCACTCCGTTTCGTTTTGAAAGATGCCTGTGCACGAGCAGAACAACTAATATGATAGAAACAATTTTCACAATTAAAATTACAAAGTCGTCAATTAAACAGCATTATTTTGATTTTTGCCTGGCTCCATAACAGAACAGATTTCATCCTGTTTGCACAACCTTCCTTAGAAAATGGATAGTATTCTTTTACGGAAACATGGATCTAAATTGTAGCATCTGTAAGATACTTGGTGTGTTACTGCTTGCAAAGGTCGAGTCAATTGGAAATCTGTTATTGAAGGCAGTCAACGCTCAACAAAACAGATAGCCCAAAAATTATTCAAAGCCATAAATGTGGTGTACTCAACTCTTAAAGATACACTTCTACTTAATACATTAACTTGTTACATAAATACATTTAAAAAATGTAATATACTGTTGAACCATAAAATCATGAGTTAACAATTTATTTAATTACATACACAGTTATGAATTTGACCGCTTGAATTTTCAGTTAATCTCTTAGTCCTCACGTCGCCACAACTTCTCGGAGATGTATCTAACATCTCTGAGGTAATCATTATTCATACAATGGGTCACTTCTCAAGATAAGCTTCATGTGTTCCACAGTTAATGGTTCAATAAAATTGTCTTCATGATTATGAATACATTGTATTGCATATTCTAAACACTATTCCGTAGACATAAAACTCAACAGAGGTTAAATAACTCCTGTCAACCACTGCAGTAGGTACAATTATGCGTTATTGGATTGAGTGATAGCAATCTCAAAAAAACAAAATGCTAGTCACCATCGCAGGCTAAGCCACATGGGTTTAGAGAGAAACAAAGTGTATCTTCACATTAAGAGCCCTCCGGCTGATTTTCCACTACCTGATGTACTCAAAAGAACATTTTTTCTCTGTATCTCAGTACATGTGACAACAATAAGCCAATACCAAATATACTTGTTATTTTTGTATGAGCTCTAACGGACATAGATTGATTTATATAATTCGGATTGACGGGTAATGTTTCTGAAAGTATGTTTGCATTGGACCATGTAGAAATCCAGATGGGCTGGAGAAATGTCAGGATGTCTTTAGGCACTGGGAACAAAGATTCTCACCACCAATTCCAGTGGAATAGAGATGCACTTGTGACTGTGCAATAAAATCATGCTCTTGCTCCATTTGCTAGTTTGCAGATGACTCCACTCCAGTGGGACTGATCTCATGCAGTGATAAAAAGAGTACAGGAAGGAGAAAGAGAGCTTAATAACACGGTGTCAAGACAACAAAGTCTCCCTCAATGTCAGAAAAACAAAAGAGTTAGACATTGACCTCAGGAAGCTGGGTGGAGTACATGTCTCAGTCTTTATCAATGGAGATAGTCGAGAGCTTCAAGTACCGACAAATATCACTGACAATTTGAGCTGGTCCAAGCACATTGTTGTTACAGCCACGAAAGCACTAATAGAACATTATCTATCTGCTGAGACCCTGAGAGTTCATCTCACATATACCTCAGAGGCTACTTCTTTCCTCCGTTTTGTTGCACCGCAGTGGAAAGTAGTTGATGTTTTTCACACATAAGTTCCAGCCTACGATATGCTGCAAAATTAGTGCTCATATTCACATTTGTTTCATCAACTAGAACGTTAGCTATAAATGTACTGCCCTAATCACTCTCCTATGTGTGCAATCCTTCATTATACAAATCTTCCTCATGTACATTAACCCAGCAGAATTGTTCCATATCCTTGCCCCTTGCATGTGAGACAAATGAGAATGACATCTTCAGTCTCCTCAGGGATTTGCAAACCTCAGAGAATCAAACCTCATGACCCACTGAGTGATATTCATACCACCGGACCATCTTGAATTAGGCATTTGGAATGTGGGTTGTTCTTTTAACATTTCAGCTAAGACCTACCACTTTTTCACACTAATATATCTAGCAACCATTCTACCTTTTGCACATGGTTCCTTTGGCATAGAAGGAGATCATCTGACTCACCAATTCAATTCAGACTCCCCAGGTAATCCATCAATCCTGTTCTCTTACTTATTTAGCTGCAACCTCTTCTGTCTCACACATACATCAGCCTAATCATCAGTCTCCTCCCACCTACTACATTTGCAAATTTGTGAAATCAAATATTCTACCACCAGCATATCTCTGAGTTATAGGAGAAAACCAAAACACCCAGGAAAATCTGATGTGGTCATGGGGAGAATGTACAAACTCCATACAGACAGCACTGGAGGTCAGGACATAACCCAAATCGCAGGACCCGAATAGCTGGAGCTGTGAGGCACAGCACTCTGTTATGGTGCTGACACACTGTCATGTACAAACTCCACATAGGCCGAGCCGGCAAACAGGATCAAACCCGGGTCTCTACGTGGTGAAGTAGCAGCTCCTTCAGCTGCACCACTGTGCCACCCCACTATCTGGTCGCATCTTGGAATTATGAACTGAATGAGACAGCTTCACATTTTTAAATGCCACTTCTATGCAGATGGCAAATCTACTTTCTCCCTCAAATGTTAAATGCAGCATAACAAAAAACATTACATGAATTCTGTGTTTCGCTACTTTACAAATAAGTAATCCTGTAATGCCTGAATCTAAAAGGTATAGGAATTGTTAAGCTGCCTTTAGCATGCCCATATTTTGATAGAATCACAGAATCATAGAATAACAGAGCTTTATTTGTCATTCGGTACCGAGGTACCGAACGAAACTACATAGCAGTCATAAAAAAAGGAACACAAGACACATAACCCCAACACAAACGTCCACCACAGTGACTCCAAACACCCCCTCACTGTGATGGAGGCAACAAAACTTCCACTCTCCTCCCCACGCCCACGGACAGACAGCTCGTCCCCGACCGACCCGCACAGTCCCCGCAAGGGGATGGAAGTCCCCGCGGCCGAATCGCACCGTGCGCTGAAACGTCTCGCGGCCGAGCCGGGCGATGAAAGGCCCCACGACCAAGCCTTGCACAGCTAAGTCCCGTGGCCGAGCCGCACCGGGGCGATGTTAAGTCCCGCGGCCGAGCCGCACCAGCGATGAAAAGTCCCGCGGCCGAGCTGCACCGGGCGATGTAAAGTACCGCGGCTGAGCCGCACCGGGCGATGTTAGGCCCCGCAGCCGAGCCGCACTGGGCACCGTTAAGTCCAGCGGCCGAGCCGCACCAGCGATGTAAAGTCCCGCGGCCAAGCCGCACCGGGCGATGAAAAGTCCCGCGGCCGAGCCGCACCGGGCACTGTTAAGTCCAGCGGCCAAGCCGCACCGGGTGATGTAAAGTCCCGCGGCCAAGCCGCACCGGGCGATGAAAAGTCCCGCGGCCGAGCCGCACCGGGCACTGTTAAGTCCAGCGGCCGAGCCGCACCGGGCGATGTTAGGCCCCGCAGCCGAGCCGCACCCCGCGCCGTGAGGAAGAGAAAAGTTTCCCCCACCCCCCCCGCCACCCACACCACCACCCCCCACACATACACAATCAACAAAAATACAAAAACCATCCCAACACCGACACAGAACAAAAAAAAGGAAAAAAGACGAACAGACTGCTAGCGAGCCGCAGCCGTTAGGCGCCACCACTTCCGCCTATGATAGAATCAGAGAGAGCTGGATAGAGCTCTTAAGGATAGCAGAGTCAGGGGGTATGGGGAGAAGGCAGGAACGGGGTACTGATTAAGAATGATCAGCCATGATCACATTGAATGGCGGTGCTGGCTCGAAGGGCCGAATGGCCTCCTCCTGCACCTATTGTCTATTGTCTATACAGCACCAAAATGGCCCCTAAGAGCCCACAGTGTCTAGGCTGACTGTGGTATCTCTGTATGTTTCGATTGAGTGAATGATATTGCTTGGAAGCAGGCCTTTCGGCCCACTGAGTCCACGCTGACCATCAATCACCCAGTCACACTAGTTCTATGATATCCCTCTTTCGTATCCATTCCCTACACATTACAGAGGCCAATTCGGGACTTTTGAGGAAACTGGAGAACCTTGAGGAAAAACGTTGTGCTTTTTCTCTACGAAGGCAAACTATTAGCGCAGTAGCAAAAAACACAGAAGAATTTATAAGATCGAGAACAACACAACTGTAAGGAACTGAATATTCCATTCTCTTGTATTCAGAATAAAGTATTCATTTTTACAGAAAGAAGAGAAGGACATTCATATAAATGTCACCTTTCATGATCTGGGGCATCACAATACATTCCATAGTTTAGGGAATATTTTTGAACATGCATCACGTCACTATGAGTATCAGTTAAAATAGCCAAGACGCATTCTTTCACATTTCCCTTTCTGTATGTTTTCACTTCTGACTTCATTTTTTTGATGCTTATTTTGGTTCTGGAGCTTTGACATATTGTCATGTACAACCGCCCAATTAAAACTGATATTCATTTAAAGAAAACAGTGAATATAGTCTTTGATCTTTTGCATTTGGAAGGAATCACTGAATCACAGAAAGGTTGCAGCAAGGCAAGAAGCCATTAGGCCAGCTTTGTGCAAGAACAATCCAGCTGGTGCAACTTCCCAGTCCTCTCCTGATTGCCCTGCAATTATTTTTTTCCCTGCAATCCACTGACAGTGCAGTTTAGATTGCAACCATTCATTGCTTGAAAAGCATTTTCTTCAGTTCACTTGTTTTTTTCTTCTTTCTTTTTGGTTCAATGGTTACTTGAAGTTGGAGAAGTAAATATTCATACCACTGGGGTGTAAGCTGCCCAAGCAAAATATGAGGTGCTGTTCTTCCAATTTGCGCTGGGCCTCACTCTGATAATTGAGGAGGCCCAATACAGAAAGAACAGTATGGGAATGGGAAGGGGAGTTAAAGTGTTTAGCAACTGGGAGATCAGGTAGGTTTAGGTGGACTGAGCAGAGGTGTTCAGCGAAATAATTGCGGAGCCTGCGTTTGCACTCGCCGATATATAGGAGCAGAAACAGTAGATGAGGTTTGAGGAGGTGCAAGTGAACCTCTGACTCACCTGAAAAGACTGTCGGGGTCCTTGGTCTCGGCCCGAAACGTCACCCATTCCTTCTATCCAAAGATGCAGCCTATTCAGCTGTGTTACTTCAGCATTTTGTGTCTATCTTCGCTTTGAATCAACATCTGCATTTCCTTCCTACACATATAAACCTGTGTTGCTTATTGCTCAAGAATGTTAAAGTCCTACAATAATTTTGAGTGTTTATTATAATTAAGACAGGAAGAAATGTAACATTTTTCTATCTACAAAGAATATTTTATAAATAAATAAATCAGTGTTAATATTATTAAAAACTCAACATTAAAAGACCATTCAGTCAATGTTTATGCTCCACCTCTGATTTTTATTTTGATCAAAGCACATCAGTGTGATCTATTATTCTCTAGAAAATAGGTGCAGGAGGAGGCCATTTGGTGGTGCTGGCCCGAAGGGCCAAATGGCTCTTCCTGCATCTATTCTCTGTGTTTCTATGTTTCTATGTTTCTATGTTTCTTCTCCTGCATGTGTGTTAAGCTTTTTTTTTAAATGTAACTGTACTTGTTTACCTCAGCACCTCTTCAGATAATGGGTTCCATATCTTAGCCACTGACATAATGGGATATCTAATAAAATTAATGTCTCCTGAATTCACCCATTGGTTTATTAGATATCCCATTACATCTGTGGCCCATAATTTTGTTCACCCTTGCACATGACAACATTAAATAGATGACTGCAACACACTGAAGTTAGTAAAGAGCTGGGCTGAGTCTAGGCAGATGCTGGAGAGTAAATAGGTGAAATGGAAAATTTCAAATATATTCTTGTTAGACTGCTTTCTTTCCCCAATTTTTCTTGATATCCTAGCTTATTGACGTTACATCGACAATTACGTTGGCTGCCTCGCCAACAGTCTGTCTCAAACCTTCCTTCTTTGTTGTTTTTTAGTATGTGTTAAATGTATGTTTTAGTGTTCTTTAGCTTGTCTAATGTGGGGGATGGGGGTTGGGGGAGTTTGGAGGAAACTTTTAAAAAATCTCTTACCTCGACGGAGATGCGATTTTTTTCCGTATCGTATCTCTGTCCGCAATGCGGCCTAACCTCGAGGAGCAGGCGGCCTCTGCTGGAGACTGACTTTGGGAGCTCCAACCACAGGAGCTTGCAGGACAACATCGTGGAGCTGGTGATTCCTGTCGGGGATTGACATCGGAGCTCCAACCATGGGAGCCAGCGGACTTTAACATTGTGGAGCTCATGGTCCCTGGTTAGAGACCGACTTCGGGAGCTCCAAGCCGCAGGAGCTTTGACCGCCCTGACGCGGGGGCTTTGATCACCGGCTGCGCGAGCTTCAATCATCCCAACTGCAGATGGTTCGACTGCCCCAACCGTGGGAGAATAAAGAGGAAGAGGATTAGATGTTATTGCCTTCCATCACAGTGAGAAATGTGGTGAATCCACTGAGGTGGATGTTTATGTTAACTTTTATGTAGTTACTAGACCAAGTGGACCCATTGAGCCTAAACCTCTCCTGCATTGGTGCAGCACCCTTTCCTCCCCCCTCCCCTCTCCCCTCTCCCCTCTCCCCTCTCCCCCTCCCCTCTCCCCCATCTCCCTCCTCCCTCGCCCCCCTCCCCTCCCCCTCCCCCTCCCCCCTTACCCCCCTCACTCCATCCCCCTCAATGCCCCTTATTCTCCCTCATCCCCCCTCTCTCCCTCCCCCTCCCTCCACACCCCTCCCTCCTTCCCTGGGGATGTTCACGCTGTGCCTTCAGAACACCCTGTCTCATTTTGAGTTATCTCTGACTGCTTTGAAGATCATTGGATTCAGCATGGAATCACACCATTACTATTTTCTGATCCTGGTGCTGTTTGGCATTAATGCTTACTTATTACAGACCCATTGACTCCCACAACTATCTCAACTACACTTTTTCCCACCCTGCTTCCTGCAAAGACTCTATCCCCTACTCCTAATTCTTCTGCCTACGCCACATCAGCACCCAAGATGAGGTGTTCCATACCAGGACATCCGAGATGTCCTCATTCTTTTGGGAATTGGGGTTCCCCTCTCCCAACATGGATGAGGCCCTCACTCGTGTTTTCTCAGTACCCCGCAGCTCCGCCCTTGCTCACCCTCCCCCTAGTCACAACAGAGACAGAGTCCCCCTAGTCCTCATCTTTAGCGAAGCCCGTTCACTTTCCATTCTTTGTTAAAGTTTCCAACTGAGTGCCTTTCCTCGGTTTCATTTCATATTGTTAGTTCAATTTTGGAGAAAAAGGCTCTAATTAGTTCCTGATCATCACTTACCTTGTGCTGACAAAATGAACAATCTGTAATTATCACCTATTACGTTGAGAGATGAAAAATGTAAAACTTATTACTATTAACAGCTGTTGGAGAGCAGAAAGGGAGAAAGGGACATGCATGTGCGTCTTTCCAACATGAAACCAGGAAAATTTGCTTTAAATAACAATAGATGCTTCAGGAAATGCAGAGAAATGACTTATTTTAGATAGGCATATGGAAGTGCAAGGTTTCGAGGAATATGGATCATGTACAGGCAGATGAGATCTGTTTAACTAGACATCACGTTCGACACAAACGTTGAACTTGAAAGGCCCATTCCTGTTGTTGTACTGTTCAATGTGTTGGAAGGAACTGGAAATGCTGGTTTGAACTGTAGGTAGACACAAAAAGCTGGAGTAACTCAGCGGGTCAGACAGCATCTCTGGAGAAAATGTTGTCTGTGCCACTGAGTTACTACAGCGTTTTGTGTCTTTCTTCTGTACTGTTTGTTCTATATTCTATTAACATTAATATAATTAAACAGAGCAACAATATTTAAACATGCTAAGGTAGAAACAGATGATGTCAATTCATGATCAGCTTCGCATCTACATAAGCGGTGTACAAAAGAAGGTGATTTTCTATTTGTTTTACATTTTTGGAGTATCATAATCTGCCACATTAAGCATCCATCTGCAATTACTATCTAAGATATTTTCAAGACTATAATTTTGCAGAAAAGTAAGAACAAGAACCTATTCCTCAAAAATAAATCATAAATCATTATTTTTCCTTCAAATTACTATAATTCTAAGTAAGAAATATTATGACTTTGTCTTAAAATATCCATGAAAGATCTCTAAATATATATAGGGCAAATTCTCTGTGATCCCTGTGATTATTATGTTTAGAAACATGGCACAAGCACAGAACCTGCATCATATAATAATTTCTCAACAAATAAATAGAAAATCACTTTTCTTTTTAGAAGTTATTAATCAGTATTATAGGCTGAAAACATGGCAGTCAGACTAATGCAATAGAACAAACTACTCCATAAATTGGTTTAATCAAAATATAATCTGTGCATCACTATGATTAGTTGGATCTCAAGCATCTGAGTTGGTGCAAATAATGCAGCATCCTGTTACTCTTGCATTTCGATATTGTGTTGATTTTGTGGAAATCTCTTTCTCGCAAGAGGTAAGCTAGGTGGCTGTGGTTATTGATTTATTATCAGCCGGCAAAAGTTAGATGATGACTTCTTGTTCAGAAACTGTCCATCATTCATAACCTACATTACAGTTGAAGATCAAATTCACCAGTAATCGATTGTAATTCATCTCTCAATAAGCTCCAGTAATAATGTCAGATACATTAATCTTCTTGTTTTGCAAAAAACTTAAAGAGGAAGAAAGAACTTAATGCAGATAATCAAATGGGGAATTAAACTGATAGTGCCATGCATTAAAGCTGGAATTTAAAGTAGATTTGGATGGGAGATAGATAAGACCAAGGCGAATGTGACTCAGCTGATGGATTAATGGGTAAATGTGATATTTCAATGTGGATCTGAGCCACAAAGACTATAAAGTGTCAGGCTCAGTCACAGTTTATTCTGAATTAATCAATCACAGAAGTCATTGGGGTACTAAAAAAATGTAAAATGACCTGGGGCGTTTTAGGATTGCAGTCCTAAAACGACTGCTGAGTGATGTGCATGTGTGGATGTTAGTTGAATTTGGAATTCACTCCACTGTGATCTTTCTTACAGGTGAAGGATTTTCTAGCATTTAATGCATTGTCTTAAAAGTAAAGAACGGTTATCTGAGCAAGCTGATTCTACTGAATCACACTCCAGACAGAGTCAATGACATTAGAACTGTGGAGAATTAAAAAATGAATGCTAGATGAGCTGTGGAAATGCATCTTGTAATCTTTCTTTTAATTATCACTGCCTCATTAATTTTCCTTTGATGGCCACCCTTCAAGTTAAACCATTAGTTTAAAAAGGGCAGCTGGAAGTGTTGTTGGTTGTTTCTTGCATCTAATGTTTTATTTAATGAATGTCTTTGCTCATTCATGCCATTCACATTTGAAATTAAAATTGTCAGTAACACACGTGATGACATTTGTACCATATGGCAATGTGCGATATGTATATATGATGCATCCACGCCTTGCAGCAGTTACACCCATTTTATCCGCTCTTTGTGCCATTTCCGCATGTTTCCCAATGTACTGTATGTTTCAGTATTTGACCAACCTTGGATTATATTATGGGGCTTATATAACCTATGATATTTTTCCTGCCCATTGGTTTCCTGACCAGTGATGTTGATTTACTGATGCAACATGGCTGCATATGTTTATGCTTTAGGCTACCATATTTGAGCCAACCATCATCACTGAGAACAAATATTTGGTCAATGTTGTACACGGGACATTGCTTTCTGAAAATTGGCCGCTATTGTTTCCCATATAACGTGTCTACAAATAACACACAATTGGGTACAGAGTGATGGAAGGTGTCAATGGCTTTCAGATAACATTTACTTATCAATAATTTGCACCATTTAAAGTTGCCAGGGCCATTCCATTCCATACATTCTCACAGCACTGGCCCACATATGAATCAGAGAGGTGAATTGCAGAGTTTAGTTTAGTTTAGTTTAGAGATACAGCGCGGAAACAGGCCCTTCAGCCCATCGAGTCCGCACCGACCAGCGATCCTTACAGATTAACACTATCCTTCACACACTAGAGACAATTTACACATACACCAAGCCAATTAACCTACAAACCTCTGTGATTTTTCTTACAGGTGAAAACAAAAGTTTGGAATGTGGGAGGAAAGATCTCGGAGAAAACCCACACAGTCACAGGGAGAACATACAAACTCCATACAGATAGCACCTGTAGTCGGGATCAAAGCCGGGTCTCCAGTGCTGTAAGGCAGCACTTCTACCGCTGCACCACTGTGCCGCCCAGAGATGAATTAAATAATTAAGATATGCTGAGGTTATACAATATTCTCCAGAAATGCTTTATTTTCTCTTTGTTTTTTTAATATACCCATGAAAAAACAAACTTGTGGCTGTAGATTTTTCAGCTACAGGGAGAGCTTAGATAAACTTGGATTGTTTTCTCTGGAGATCGATGGGAGTCTTGACAGAAGTAGAAAACAATCTACTGTCTTCTTTAGGCAGCACCCCTGATGACCCAATCTATGGTAAGTCGAGGTCAGTACCTGTGATCACCGGGTAATGTCAACTACTTTCTGCAGCCTCCTTCATTTCTGGGTGCTCAACTTTCCAAACCAGGCCCAGATGCAAACGGCTAGTATGCTAGAAGATCAATAGTGTATTTGGTGACATGCAAAATCCCATCAAACTTCTATGGAAGTAGAAACATTGATCTTTCTTTGTAATTGCATCAACATGCAACCAGGACAGAACATTAGAGATATTCACACGCAAGAACATGAAGCTATTCATTCTCTACACCACTGTCCCATCAATGAAGATAGGTTCATGGATCCCTAGATTTCCCTTCTTGGAGTCAACAATCAGCTTTCTGATCTTGCTGGCGTTGAGAGAAAGATTGTTATTTTGGAACCATTCAATCAGATTTTCAATCTTCCTCATGTTCTCTGACTAACAATTACCTATTATTATAGAGATATAGGGAGAATAGAGCAGGCGAATGAGCATGCAGTCTTGAGGTCCTGTTTCGATGGTTATTGAGGACAAAGTGCTGATGCCTATTTATTCCGATCACGGCAGATGGGAAAGTCAAGGATCCAATTAAATAGGGAGGAACAGAGACTCAGTTCTCTGAGCTTGGTGATAAGTTTGGAGGGACAATGGTGTTGAACAGCAAACTTTTGTCAATGAACAACAAAGTGTGATTCTGATAGCTTGAATGCATAGTCTGTCATGTTTGATTTTAAAGTTACAAGACTATCCTTGTGTGAAGGGAAATAAAGTATTCAGAACGTTTAAAAGGATTAAATGGGAAGGGCATCCGTGAGGAGTCTTTTATTGCCAAGGGTGGTCATATATGGACTACTAAAATTGATTTCAGTTTACTTTTTCTTGAAAATAAATTCTTGCACACCTGACAATTTTCTACTTTGCTGGTGTTGATGGGAAGTTGAGTAGTTTTGTTGCAAACCCTTTTGGTTGTGCTGAACAAACTGGTTTGACAGTTTTTATACTGATTTTCAATCCCCAGAAACACTACAGGTTACAAAGATTGCATTTCAAACACACAGTGTGGTTTCCTGCAATTGGTGAACTATACAGAGCAACTATTTCAAACCAGTTTCAGGTCAGATTCCTTTGACTCCTAATGAGAGCATCACATCTACAAACATAGCTCATAACTGATATAATTAACATGGCCAGGAAAATCCTATTGCATCAGCAGCTTGTTTATTTTAGAAGTTTAGAGTTTTTTCTTCCATGCTCATTCCTCGATCATCTAATTTTGTAGCCCTCCTATCCCGCTCCCTTTGTCCGTCACTCACGCACTCTTTTCACTGGGTCCTTTCCCTCGCATTGTCTCCATCTGCCCACCTTAGCTCCCTTATTAGGTTCCAGGTTTCGCCTTCCGTTCACCTGCCAGATTCCATCATCTGCAGCCATTTTACCTTCATCTCTCATCTTCCTGCCACTGTCACCTTTCCACTCTTCCCTCTCCCATTTGGCTCCATTGTGGGCCGAAGGGCCCGTTCCGGTGCTGTATGTTCTGTGTTCTAAGTTTTAGGAGATGGAGCTGAAAAATAGCTCTGAGGAAAAAGATAAGCCATGATCTTAGTGAATGGCAAAGCAGGCTTAATGCCCCCAGACTGTCTATTCTTGCTACTATTTTTATGTCCTTTAATGTCATATGGTATGAAGCCTTTGGTACTAATTATGGTAAACCAAAGGTTATCTCTTTTGCTGGTTGAGATTGGCCTTATGACCAACGTATATCCGTGCACACAAATACAAGAAGAGCATTCTCCCCTCAAACCTCCTCTTCTGATGCTAACATAATGGCTGATCTGATTGTAAACCAAGCACACCAATGCCTCTACTTCTATAGAAGGCTTGGGAAGTTTGGCATGACCTCAACAGCCCTCTCCAACTTTTACAGATGTTTCATAGAAAGCATTTTATCTGGATGCATCACAGTATGGTTTGGAAACAACTTGACCCAAGACCACAAGAAATTGTAGAGAGTTGCCAGCCCTGCAAGTCAAATACACAAAGATTAGGACATTCCATTCTGCATGCATTAGCCCTGTCAGGTGGATGTGACCACACTTGTGTCTCCTGATGTTGTGGTCACGATGGCACAGCAGTAGCGTTGCTACCTTACAGCGAATGCAGAGCCGGAGACACGGGTTCAATCCCGACTATGGGTGCTGTCTGTATGGAGTTTGTACGTTCTCCCCGTGACCTGCATGGGATTTCTTTGAGATCTTCGGTTTCCTTCCACACTCCAAAAACGTACAGGTTTGTAGGTTAATTGGCTTGGTAAATGTGAAAATTGTCCCTAGTGGGTGTAGGCTGGTGTTAATGTGTGGGGATCACTAGTCAGCGCAGACCCGGTGGGCGGAAGGTCCTGTTTCTGCGCTTCCATCACTAAACTAAACTAAACTAAACTAAACTAAACTAAACTAAACTAAACTAAACTAAACTAAACTAAACTAAACTAAACTAAACTAAACTAAACTAAACTAAACTAAACTAAACTAAATTAAACTAAACTAAACTAAACTAAACTAAACTAAACCAAACTTCCCTGCCATTGAATCCATCTACATCTCATGCTGCCTCGGTAAGGCCACCAGCATGATCAAGGATGAATCTTACCCAGTCACTCTCTCTTCCCAGTTGTTATCAAGCCACTGAACCATCCTATCACCAACTAGAGAGCGGTCCTGACCTACCATCTACCTCTTTAGAGATCCTCGGACTATCTTTAATCGGACTTTACTGGACTTTATCCTGCATTAAACGCTATTCCCTTTATCCTGTATCTGTGTACTGTGGACAACTTAATTGTAATCAATGTAGTCTTCTCATTGACTGGATAACGTGCAAGAGAAAAGCTTTTTACTGTACCTCGGTACACTAAACTAAAAAATAGGTTAAAAATAGAATACATTCAGCAATCCAATTGTCAGCTTAGAAAAAAAAAACTCTTTTGATCTGCATAGTTAGTAATTGACCTAAAGCATTTAACTCTGTTTCTCCCTTCACTGTTGCTGCCTGACCAGCTGGGTGCTTCCAATATTTTCAATTGTTTTCCAGTTTCCTTGTAACTCCAGTCATTTACTTCTTGTTCAAAATACTGCAGATGCTGGAGCACCAAATTTAATGCAGAACATTCTGAAAATATTCAGCAGGCCAGAGAGCTTACATGGAGGGATTAATATGCTTCAAGTTCCAAGTCAATATCTTTGCATTAAATTAATTTGGAATTTTCTCTGTTGTCATGCAGAAGAACAGGCCCTTCGGCCCAGCGAATCCGCACCGACCAGTGATCCCCTCACATTAACACTATCCTACACACACCAGGGACAATTTACTATTTTATCAAAGCCAATTAACCAACAAATCTGTGTGTCTTTGGAGTGTGGGAGGAAAGCGGAGCACCTGGAGAAAACCCACACAGGTCACGGGGAGAATGTACAAACTACGTACAAACATCACCCAACTCAGGATCGAACCTGGGTATCTGGCATTGTAAGGCAGCAACTCTAATGCTGCGCCACCGTGCCGGGTCCTGCGAGTCAAATACACAAGGATTAGGACATTCCATTCTGCGTGCATTAGCCCTGTCAGGTGGATGTGAACACAATTTGTGTCTCCTGATGTTACATAATTGCATGTGCTAACTTAATTTTTTAACCTGCATAGCCATAATTGAAAACATCCTCTAGCTGCTGTGAGCAACTTCGTAATTGTATTCAGGAAACTGCCAGTAATCGTTCCAAAAATATAAATAAAATCACTTTTGAATGCTTTTGCAATTCTTTTTAAAGGAAACCTGCACATTTGCCAGCTGCCGCACACAACGTTTTTCTTCACAATCAACTGTCTGCATTTTATTAATCTCTTTGGTTTCTTATCATTGCCACAGTCACTAGTCATGCCACAGTCTGTATGAGAACTACTGCCAGGCAAATGAATGCAAAGGCAAAATAGCTAAAATGCAAGGAGGAACATGAAAATGAAAGGCTGCCTTATTTGTTTCTCATGTGGGTCACTCAGTGATCATGCAGAGTTGCTGCAGAATAACATACTATTGACACAGAAACATAAGTTTATTAATAATATGGCTGAGATGATTTATTAGCAGAAAACATGTGCTTGTTGAGATTGAATGGGAGTCAATGCCACATCAGTCGCAAGAGATGCATAGTCTCCAAGATTTATTTTTGATTGAGTTCAGTCACCGGAATGACAGGCTATGTTTTCATTTATATTTTATGAAAAAAATGCTCCTGTATAAATTTGAAGTGAATTCATGTATCTTTTCAAGCTATCAGTCTTCTGAATTTAATTGACCAAGCTTTCTTGAATGCAATCCATCAGACCATCACGACAGCGCTAATTAAAGAAGGCGAGGCTAGATCTTTGCAGGTCTGCCTAATTAACTTCATCCATGAGGCTCGGCATATATGTGCTTTTAGAATTGAGTTGGAGGAGCTTGAATTTTAATGCGAATTACTCGCTGTGGTGCCACCCTCTAAAAATCGCGTAATCAATTGGGACGGTGGCACAGTTGTTGGAACTGCTGCCCCCACCGCGTCAGAGTCTTGGGTTCGATCCTGAACTTGGGTGCTGTCTGAATGAAGTTTGCACATTCTCCCTGTGACCTCGTGGGTTTCCTCTGGATGCTCCATTTTCTTCCTACAACCAAAAGACGTGCGGGTTTGTAGGTTAATTGGCCTTAGTAAAAATTGTCCCTAATGTGCAGGAAGTGGATGGGAAAATGTAATGACATACAACTAATGTGAACGGGTATCAATGATCGCATGGACTTGGCGGGCCTAAGGACTGGTTTCATGTTGTATCTTGGAACAGGAAACAAATATTTTCCTGTGATTACCACCTTCACTTCCTTTCCTTTCATTGGCTCTTTCTCTGCTACACGTCACTATTACCCATGATCCATTCTGGCCTTGCTTGGGAGCTCTCCCATCACTTTATTCACTTCATGCTTCCAAGAAAAATGTAATTAACTTTGTATTTAGATGATCCTTCTTCAGAAAACAACCAGTTGTTCTCTCTCTTCTGTGGTTTTATGATTCAAATGCAACACATAAGAAAGAAAGAAAGGGTGGGAGGAAGATAAGAAGGAAGGACAGAAAAAAAAAAAAAAGAAAGATAAATAAATAAATAAATAAATAACTCTCTCTCTCTCTCTCTCTCTCTCTCTCTCTCTCTCTCTCTCTCTCT